>NC_084480.1:231499863-231814446 GCF_030035675.1 Rhineura floridana | reverse complement strand
TGTAAGCAATTAGTTCTAATAGTATAGAAAGACCTACAAAACTCTCCCATATTGGGACTCAGTGCAGACCAGGTCCCAGGAATGGTGCTGCACACCGAAGCTCCAGGGGTCCATCCACTCTCATCCTGGAGGATGCCCCAACAGCAGTAGGGACATAAAAGAAGAAAATACTATCTTTGTATGCTGTTCTTTAGTGCTTTTGATTTAGTCAATAATTACTTTACAGTCTTTGTCATTCCTTTTAATGCTTTTCTTAACTGCTAATAAATCTGTAACATTTGCTCCATTTGTGTGAGTGTTCTCTCCAGATCCACCAAGAACTTTAGCCTTTGGCATAATAAACTGTCTCTAGCAAGACACACCTGTGTTTATACAAAGTGTCATACAACTATTCTCTGAGGAGGGATTTATAATCTCATCAATATCAAGAAGGCCTATCAGGCCTAGCCAAAAGCCTTAGCTTGTATTACTGTCATAAAATGGGAGTCTGTGATATTAGATGCATCTTCGCTTTGCCTAAAAATGAAAGTAAGCTTATAATGCTCTATGAAGACAAAATAAGGAAGTGGTGGTTACAGTAAAATTTCACATCAGGAAAAGTCAGTTTAGATAAACAAGCCGAAAAGCTGTTTAGGTACTATCCTCGAACAACATCTTTAGATGAGCGGTTACCTAACTGGTACATGAATGGGCAGGGCAAAGTATACAAAGTAACCAGCCAGATTGTGTAAGATATTACTATATATGGTTGCAGGGTGTGCTTTTTCATCATGGCATATGTATGACATGCAACCTATTTGTAATGCTCTGCTTGGCATGATTTGGGTAGAAAAGGTCTTGATGGCCCCTCTCCAAATGATCATTGGTCTTTGTATTTTCAATAAACTCTGTCCTTGGGAGCACAATCAAATGATTGGAAAGTTATTCCTTCCACATCTCCTAACATAGTCCTGTACATGAAGCCTAAGAGTTTTGATTTATGAAGCACTTTGGGGTGTCTTTTCTATTTACAAGTAATTGCTTATTGTGAAAACATGGCAATTTGTCATCAAAGTCTGCCAAAAGATGTTACAGAAGGAAAATATAAGAAACAGCAATGTTTTGAAGAATATATAATATATTCAGCTATGATTGCTAATTTATGGTGAAATTTAAGTGAAACAATAGAACATTCCCATTCAGTTCCTGCAAACATTTGAAGTCAAAAGAAAAACTGTTCCACTTCAAGCAAAAAAACATTGCTTACATCTAGTGCTTCTCATTATGGCATCACAACCATAACAACATATACTTGTCCTCTCCTCTATATAAATAGCATAGACATATACATTTGGTATGCATACTGTGCTATCTCCCCCTGCAAAAACCCACTCTTCAGGAGAAAAAAAAATCTATTTTTCCTTTTGATTTGCTCATCCTGCACACTACCAGAATCCTCACTTCCATGCTCTGACTGGTACAAGTAGAGATCTTCATTCCACACACTGAGTTAAGCAAAGCTGTTGCTAGGGACCTTGTCTGCCCCCCTGCCTTTGCTAACAAACAGCCTTAACAATGAAGACTCTCAACCCCTCTGGACAATCTATAGTCTCTAAAGATCCCATCTTTGGGTTGTTCTGCTACCAGTAACTGCTTCTCTCTACTGGGAATCTCACTGCCACCACTAAAAACTTTTTCTGCCCTCATTTGCCTTATGTTAGTCTACTGTGCAACTAGTCATTCATTCCACCCATCAGCTCACAGCATTCCTCAACATTCCAACCCGCTTGCTCTCCCTTCCCCTCTCTCTCCATACCACATTTACTCTAATATAGACCCCTTCCAAATTTTACCTGTTTAACTGATTATAACGAACCATGACAAGTGGAACATCACACATACACACTTACCACAAACATATACATCACAGATACCCATTTGACAGGGGCGATTCTAAAGGGCGGCCAGGTGGGGCACTGGCCTGAGGGGCCCCTCCACTCCCCTTCCGTGATCCGCAACAGGAGCCACAGATTCAGAACAGGAGAAGCTTCCAAGCCACCCACCATCCCCCCACTTCATCTACCTTTTTCTCTGCTGTTTTTTGCAGTGCATGCAGGTTTGCCATCAATCAAGATGGCTGCCAAGGTTTCTGTAAGGGGCTGAAGCCTCTGCTTCCATCTTGGTTGATGGCAGCAATGTGCGCCCATGTGTGCCATCAACCAAGATGGCGGCAGAGTCTTCAGCCCCTTACAGAAACCTCGGCTGCCATCTTGATTGATGGCAAGCCTGAGCACGCATTGCACGTAGCAGCAAAAAGCAGCAGAGAAAGGTAGGTGAAGCCAGGAGATAGCAGGGGGATGGTGGGTGGCTCGAAAGCTCCTGTCCTGTGGTCTGTGGCTTCTGCCACGGACTGCGGAGGGGGAGCGGAGGGGCCCGGGGCAGGCTGATGCCCAAGGGTCCTGGAATGCCTGGAGCTGGCCCTGCCATTTGATATTAATAATTTCTTCCTATAAATCCTGAAGATAAAAAAACCTGGACGAATTAAAAGTATAACTACTATACTGTTCAAAAACAACCACAGGAACAAAGTATGATGTTCCATATTTCTGTGTAAAAAATTGTTTGGATTTATTCCACTGTTTATGGTAACTGGTTTTAATAGGTTGAATATGGTAAGTAATGAGAGATGGGAAGGGGGAATGAGAGTATGGAATGTTGATGAAGGCTGCACGTGATTGGCTAGGTGAATGTGGAATGACTGGTGGCTGTATACTATAGTCAGCATGGATTTTTCACATTCCACAATGTTAGAAACTACCCCCATGCCATTCTGATGCTTCCCATAAGCTCATTTCAAAACAAAACCTTACAAAACTTATAGTCCTGAACTCAGAAACACTTGCTTAACAACCCTCTCAATTTTCATGGTGATACACAAAACAGTCAGAGAGAATCGAGAGTTCAAAGTCTAAAAAGAGAAAAAAAACCCAGAGCCCTTTTGGACTTTTTTCTCTGGGAGTTCTCATAATCTGTTGAAATCCATTAAAAATCAGCCATGTTCACAGAATACCTGTAATCCTAATACTGACCTTGCCGCACACTCTGACCTTCATCTTCTGCAATTTACAAGTTTAAATAATGCCTCACTGATTTTTAATTAATTTAAGAATGTTTGGCTGGAACCCTATGATAACACTGGACATGCTCAGTAGAACCATCTGTCAGTGTTCTAAAAGCCTCACATCTGCTGGGCTTGGCTAATCAGGGGGCCACACCCATACCAGACTTTGATTTCATGTGAGACAATCATGGCTTCCCTCAGAGAATCCTGGGAAGTGTAGATTGTGAAGGGCGCTGAGAGGAGACTCCTATTCCCCTGACAGAGCTCCAGTGGCCAGACTGGTTTAACAGTCAGCCACTCTGATTGAAGCTCTATGATGGGAACAAGGCGTCTCCTAGCAACTCTCAGCACCCTTCACTAACTACACTTTCCCAGGATTCTTTGAGAGAAGCCATGACTCTCCAAAGTGAAATAAGGGACTGGTGTGGATGTGGCCAGGGAAAGCTTTGGTTTAAATTTGGGTGGGAGGCTACATGTGCCTGCTGTAGAATAAAAAGATGAGGGAAATGCTGAAAAGCAATGATACTGTTCACAAGTTTTTTCTTTTGGAAAGGAAAGGTGTTTCCCCTCTGCCCAGTACCCACCCATCCAATCTCCTCCACTCCCCCTACTCCTCCCTGCCCCTCCCCGGGAGAGTGTTGGACTAGGACCTGGGAGACCAGGGTTCGAATCCCCACACAGCCATGAAGCTCACTGGGTGTCCTTTAGCCAGTCACTGCCTCTCAGCCTCAGAGGAAGGCAATGGTAAAACCACCTCCGAATATAATTTACCATGAAAACCCTATTCAAAAGGTTGCCATTAATTTGGTTGACTTGAAGGCAGTCCATTTCCATTTTCAAACATGATTGCACAGAAATAAATCCCATTGAACTCAATAAGCATGCAAATGATCAAACTAGAATTGCCAGGCCCAGCCTCCAAGAGGTCTTCTGTATCTTTAAAAGTTGTGCAGGGGGAAGGGAGAATTTCACCTTATGGTTTTTCCCATTACAGTGTTGCAAGAAAACCTGTACTTGGCTGAATTTTCTCTTCTCTTAAAGATACAGAATCATTCTCAGACCCTGAATGGGGCAACCCTAGATCAAACCCACCCTCCCTTCTCCCTCCTACCCCCTCCCTCTTGCCCCTTCCCTCCCCATTCCTTTGCCCCTCCCTCCCCCTCCCCTTCCAATCCCCTCCTTCCCTTCGTCCTCCTCCCCTCCCCTCCCCTTTCTCCTCCCCAAGGTCAGTTTTACCTATCTTAAGCATGATTGCATGGAAGTAAATACCATTGAACTCTATCAGCATGCAAATGATCAAACCTGCCCTCCCCTCCCCCTTCATTTGCCCCCTCCAATAAACTCCTTCCCCCTCCCCCTCCCCCTCCTCCATGGTTAGTTTTTCCTATCCTAACCATGATTGCATAGGAGTAAATACCATTGAACTCAATAAGTATGCAAATGATCAGACCTGCTTTTCCCCTCCTTCCCCTCTCCTCTCCCTTCCTCCTCTTCCTCTTCCTTCTTCCTCCTCCCCTGCCCATTCCAGCCCTCCCTCCCCCCAGTCAGTTTTACCTATCCTAAGCATGATTGCATGGGAGTCAATTGCACAGACCTCAATAAATATGCAAGTGATCAAACCTGTCCTTCTCCTCCCTTCCCCCTTCTGCCTGCTCCCATCCCAGTCCTCCCCTCTGCCTTTCCTCCCCTCCCTCCTCCTCTTCCTCCTTCTCCCCTTCCCATCCCCTGTGGTCAGTTTCACCTATCCTAAGCATGATTGCAGGGGAGTAAATCCCACTAAACTCAATAAGCATGCAAATGATCAATCCATTCTCAGCAAGCTTGCAGAGGGTCCCATTTCTTACCTCCTGGATTAAAAAGCAGAGAAATTCACTAATAGGTAAAAAACCTTGCGGTGTAAGAATATACTTATAGCCCACAGATATTTCTATCAAACTTTAAAAAGCAGGGAAATTGGGCAGCTATAGTGAATGCACCAGGGGAGCACATGTTCCCAAATTCTTCCAAGCTACACAGCAAGTGGATTGGACTGTGAAAGACCAATCCAAATAGTGTTTGCATTTTGACAAATGTGTAGGAGAGCACAGTATCTCAGAGAGGAGTTCAGGTCTCCTGCTCCCCTGGTGCATTCACTATAGCTGCTCAATTTCCCTGTTTTTTAAAGTTTGATAGAAATATCTGTGGGCTATAGGTACATTCTTAAACCACAAAGTTTTTTGCCTATTAGTGATATATTTGAAAGGTACAACAGTTGACAATTGGATAGGGACTGTAGTTGGATAATTATATGGTTTGACTTTTGGAGGGAGAGGGCTGGAGAGTGTGTGTGGATGTGAGGGGGCTGTAGGCAGGTTAATATTAATTGACAATAAAGTAAAGACTGTTGGAACTAAAAAAGTAAAGAATATATTTAGAAACCACATGCTTGAGTATTTGAAATGCAAACAACCTTGCTTAAGAAACATCTATTAAACAAATAAACTTACTTGTTCTTTTTAAACATGGCTGCTTCTTAGCCAGCTATTACAAGAATACAAGGGTGGCAAAAAAACAAAAAGGGGAAAAACAATCTCAATGGTGGCAGCGAAGTACCTGAGAAAGTAACTGTAGCAGTTTACAGAGGACCAACTCAGGGCTGTTATCTCTGAGAGTCATAAAGATATACGGGGGCCTGGAAACCTAGATGTTTATAACAAAGGCTGGGGGAAATAGGCAGAGTCCCTAATAGCAGCTTTGTTATAAAGGGTGGTGGAAGAAAAGGGAAACCACGTCTCCCTCTGCTAAAGATGGAGCGTTGGCAGGATGGTGACATGATACCAAGCAATGCTAAAGTGGTAGTGAGGGAGATCCAATGGTGGAAGAGCCCCACTTCTTAAATCCTGACAGCTCACTGTAGTCACAGCAGAAGTGGATGGCACTTTTTTGTTCTTTCTATCCAATGGGAGGGAGTTTAGTATAGCAGCTTCATATCTTCTTTAGCTCCAAGCCCATTTTGTGATAGAGAAGCCATAAGTGGAATGAAGCAGGATTCACCCTTCTGCTCCAACCTTTATATCATATCTGAAGCCACCCTCGCCAGACTTTTGGATGATCTTTGACAAAAAGCAAGGAGCTGCAACTGAAACAAGAAATTGGGAAGCATGGGGGCAAAAAAAGAAGACAAGGAAGCATTTGGACATGCAGCCAGGGCTATTTGGATCCTGTTCATGATCTCTAGAGATTCACTTTAATTTGAAAATAATAAGCTGCCATCAGTATTCTGGCTCCATTTCTATAGCCATCCTTTCTCTGTTTTGAAACCTATAAATAGTAAAATTATTTAACAATGTAGCTAAATTTGCTCATATCAAATAAGGAATGATTTATTGATGTTTTTTAAAAAAATTGTAATCATAAGTTAATTGCCCAATTCTGTGCTAACATATAAAATGAAAATCTGACTCCACCCCTCATGTAAAACTGAGTGTAAAGTGGAAATGAAGAGTTCTGACCTGCATACTTAGATGCTTTGAATGGTCTCTATCAATTATCTTCAAACTAATTAGCAACTTCGTATTAGCATGTACTTCCAACATGAATAGAACTTTTAAAACTCATTTAAAAAATTGCAGTGCCTAATAAAAAGATGCTACTATTATTAATTCCACTCAGTGCTGTCAAGGCAATGCCAGGTTTTAATCACAATATTTAAATTGGAGGTGAAAATAGCATTTTTCTGGGGGGAGTTTAATAGGATACATAGGGTTAAAAAAAAACTTCTATATTTTGTGGGCCATTTTAATCCATAGAAAGTAACTAATTCCGGTATTGCAGTTGCCCATGGCTTAAAACCTCTGAAAATATGTGTTTATATGAAAATATGTGTTTAATTTTGAGTTTGTTTCTATTAATCTCAGGGACATTGCACAGAGATCTTGGAATGTGTTACATGACAATGTCCTTGAATGTTATAGCTGTGTATTTGGGCAAAACAGAAGGTGTATACTGTAAACCATCCATCACAGTCCCAAACACTTCAGAGCTTACACAGCTTTCGGGAGCAGACTGTACTTCAGGTGTGGGAACTTTTGGCGCTTCAGATGTTGCTGCACCACAGCTCCCATCACCTCTGTTCATTGGCCATGTTTGCTGGAGCTGTTGGGAGTTGTAGTTTGGCAATATCTGCAGACAGAAAGGTTCCCCACTCCTGCTGTACTTCGTTCTTGGCCATCTTGATGGACCGGAGAAATCCTATTCATCATTGGAGAAAGGGGAGAGAGAGAGAGTAAACATATCCACCTAATATTCCACCCCACTTACAACAGCCTTCTTCCAGAGTCAGTCTCTGCTTTCCTAGCAAAGAAGCAGAAGTTTGGGTTGGTTTGCATTTTAATGGGATGCTAACTAATTCTCATTTCATGAAACTAAATGCATGAACTAAAACTCAGCTATCTTTCAAAATTTGCACTTCACTGAATTTTGCAATGGAGTTCTCCAATCAAAGAATGTGCACAAATATGAGCATATTAGAGGAAAGTTTTAATAAAATGCATACATTCATGAAAATAACATATACAAATGTATTATATTAGGGAAACACGCTTACAGAAATGTTCTTTTAGGCAATGCTGCACACAAAAATATGGACATTAGGAAAAATACCAATTAATTTTCCTGAAGACTGTCTTTAAATAAAAAAATCAGAGACTTAAGTGGAAATGTAGTGAACTAAATTTAAGATTGGGAAAGTGAGAAACAGAAACCAACACTGACATATTCTTCAATCCCTCAGGCTTCACCTCTGTCTCCTTTCCCTGACTCCTTTTGAGGTTTATAAGACATCAGTGCAAATCTGGAGGATTATAGCCTCTTATCAGCTCCACCTTTACTTAGCTGCTGCTAATCCTAATTGATTGACAGTTGGACTACTGGTGATCGAGCAGCCAGTATCACTGCTTCTTTTATAACCCCCTTACAAATATTCAAAACTGGTAAGAGCAGTTGAGTTTCCCACATTTGGGGAAACTGCAGGGGTCAGCACACTTTGTATCCTCCCAAGTTTGAATAATTAAGCCATCATTCATTGGTGATCACTCGTAGCCGAGTAGTATCTCATCTGTGACTGTATTTACAGAAAGAAATTTAACACAATGAATGCTCTTATAAGGGTTATTCAGCATAATATATTGTACTTTGCAATGGTATATATCACACACAGAGAACATAGGAAATTGCCTTATACCATTTAGTTCAGTATTGTTTATACGGACCAGCAACCGCTCTCCAATGTTTCAGACAGGGGCCATTCCCAATCCTATCTAGATATGGTGAGGATTGAACCTGGAACCTCCTGCCTGCAAAGCAGATGCTCTACCACTGAGCTACAACCCTTCCCCTATCAAAAGCAGAGCAATCCTTACAAGGGGCCAATTTGCCACCACATTCCAAGCCCTGCCAGCCTGCGCAAAAGATAGGGATCTGCTTTTCTTTCTTTCTTCTTTCTTCTTTCTTCTTTCTTTCACTGTGCCAACTGCAGCTGGATCAGGCCCCTCAGGAAGAGAGAAGCAGGTGCATAACTGAGAGAAAAACATTCTTGCCACCATGCCGAAACAGCAAAGAGCATTTTATGAATTTATGAATTCAGAGTTGAGTTACTACACTGAAAGACAGCAGAGGTGTTACAGCTGGTAGCAGACTGGCAGGTGGAGGGAGAAGGAGGCATCAAGAATTATAATATGGGTACCCACTGCATGAATGACATAGGCTCATGAGATGACATCCACCCTTCCCAATAAGGAGGCAAGACACAAAGGCGGGGTGAACTGGGTCACCTTGATTTATTTAACACAACAGACATGCAGCGGGGAACCAAAATGTGGGATAATAACTGCACACAGCAAACTGGGAGAGCCAACCCTGCGAAGGGGAAGAGGCAGTGTTTTATCAGCTCTTTCCCTTAAGCTGCACCATTTCAGTTAAGTAGGAAGATCTTCCTTCTTCATCCTTTCCTGGGTCCTTCCTTACAACTCTGAGTAGATGTTGCAAGTTGGCCTCAAAGGAGCTCCTTCCCCAGCCAGTGGGACCCACAGCCATGAAGGCAAGTCTTGGGATTACACCCTTCACTCTTAAAGGTGTCTACCAAACTTGAATTGCCTGATAACCTCCCACACCTACCTGCCAAAGTGGCCAATTAACCTATTTAATAGCAACCACCCACTAAGGACGCCTTCCACAAACCTGTACAAAGCAGGTGAAAAACCAGCCAGAAAGGCCAATCAGCTGACAAGTAAAATATTCCTACTCACCCCCCAAAAGCTGACTAGCCAATGTCTGTACTGAATAAAGGTCAGGAGGGTAGGTGCAGAAGGCTGAAGGGAAGGGAAGGTAGGCTTAGCCCAGTGTCCACTCCCACTACCCCATGGTGCCATTACAGCATGCATGTGCATGCTTGAGGCCAGATACCAGACCTCCCTTCCCTAAGTGGCCACAAATGTCATCTGCTGATGCAGCAGCATTGGGTGCAGCTGCAGCAGGATTGCAATAGCCATCTCTCTCTTCTGTGTTCTATAAATATCATTGCCACTGTGGATTCCTATGCTTAGTGTGCTTTCAACAGCAATACTTGACTGGGTTAGAACTACCAAATTATATGTATAAAACTTTAAAATGGAAGTCTCCTCCATACCAACTCCTGTTAATTTAGTTATGGTGCTTGGTTTTGTTCGGTATTATAAAAATACACACAGAAATAGGAACTAATTTGGTTGGTCCTATTTCTTAGCAGGGATATAAAAATACAAGCAGCAGAATGAGAATAAACCAGCCCCACCTTTCTCTATATAAACAACAACAGACACAATCTTTTAGGTAAAGAAAAGAATGTTTACTTACGACCTCATATGTTAGGAACATAGGCTCTAGCTTAGAAGAAAGAAAATAGGAGTCTCAGTTCATTTTAGTGGTTTAGTATTGATGCTCTCAGAGAGAGCATCTGTGCCATGCGGCCTCTCTCAATGGTGGATAGATCAGCAATGGAGAACATTCAAAAATCCCCCAGGACAAAGGAGGAGGAAGTCAGGTAAGCAACCCCACCCATTAGGAAGTTACATCATGGTAAAACAGGTACATGGGATATTCTCCAAATATCCCTTAAAGGGAGCATGCAACATTTGCCTATTCCAACACTCCTCCTCAAATTTGCATGCATTAATCTAACAAGCCCATTTTGACACAAAGTCTCTGGAAACAGTCTCTTGGTAATGGCTTTGTCAAGATGTCAGCTGTCATCTCTGCAGTTGGACAGTAGTTCATCTTGATGAATCCTTTCTCTGTCCACTCACGTACAATATGGTATTTTATACCTATATGTTTAGTCCGTGGAGTGATTCTCTCAGTCTGAGAAAGTCTAATACAATTTTGGTTGTCTTCCATCACCAGGATAGGAATCTGCACTCTTATTCCAAGGTCCTTTAGTAGTCTGTTGGGCCAAATGGCTTCTTTGCAGGCTTCTGCAGCAGCTATATACTCCGATTCTGTGGAAGAAAATGCTATTATGTCTTGCTTGTGACTAGCCTAGGAGATAGGTCCATCTCCATACATAAACAGAAGCCACTAGTTGACTTGGAGTCTGAGCTATCTCCAGCCCAGTCAGCATCAGTGTAACACACAAGCTTTGGATCACTATTAGCTGGCAATCTCAGCTTAAAGTCCATAGTCCCTTTCAAGTATCTAGCCACCCTTTTGACAGCAATCCAGTCCTTTTGTGTGGGTGTGCTAGTTTTCCTACATAGGATCCCTACTGCACTTGCTATGTCAGGTCTGGTGTTTGTGGTCAAGTACAAAAGCTTCCCTATTGCTGTTCTGTACTTATAATTTGGTAAAGGTTCACCTACATCATTGTCTTTAAGAAAGTCTGTTGCCATAGGCGTTGCTACAGGATAGGCATCCTTGAGTTCTAGAGTCTCTAAAAGATCAACCATCTTTTGTTTTTGGTTGAGTAGGTAGGAGCCATCTGCTTCCCTTTCAATCTGGATGCCTAGGTAGTATGTTGCAGTGCCTAGCTCTTTGATTTCAACTTCTTTGTTCAAATGATGTACAACTTCTCTGTAGTCTTGATCTCTTTGAGTCGCCATGATCAAGTCATCGACATAAATCAGAATATATGTCAAATGTCCATCTTTGCTTCTGGTGTACAGGCATTGGTCTACCTCACCTTGCTTGAAGCCTAGCTCCTTGAGCATTTTATCCAGTTTCTCGTTCCAGGCCCTTGCAGCTTGCTTGAGTCCATACAGGCCCTTTTTAAGCTTGCATAAAAGATGTGCTTGCTTCTGGTTCACGAAACCTGGAGGTTGTTGCATGTACAACTCCTCTGTTATTTCTCCATGCAGAAAGGCAGTATCGACATCGAGGTGTCTGGCGTTCATCTGTTTGGAGGCTGCCACACTTTGTAGCATTCTTATTGTGCTGTGTCGGACAACAGGAGCAAAAGTAGCATCATAGTCCTCTCCATATTTCTGCAGGAAACCTTTGGCAACTAGTCTTGCCTTGTAGCTTTCAATTTCTCCTCCTGCATCTTGCTTCACCTTGAACACCCATCTGCATCCTATGGCTTTCTTTCCTGGTGGAAGTTCTGTCAGGGTCCAAGTCTTATTCTTGTGCGGTGCATCCATCTCCTCCTGAGTGGCTTTTCTCCACTGAGCAGCCTCAGATGCTGGCATCTGCTTGATATCCTCCCAAGTCGATGGTTCTCTGGGTAGCACCAACTTTGCGAGGTACGACAGGCGTAGAGGTGGTACACCTTTGTTGGTTCACAATGAGGATCTGGGAGCTTGTTCTGGGATCTCATCTTGCTCTGCAGCATCTTCCAGTCGAGTCATCTCATCATTCTCATCTGCGTCTGTACCTCTGTCAGCCTCATCATCACTTTCTGCAATCTCTGCCTCTTCCTCTTGTTCAAGGCTTAGATCAGATTGTGCAGCTATCTGTGATGTCACTGGTGTTTCGTATGTGGGTACTGGCATATCTATAAGAGATTGGACGTGGTGTCCTTGCTCTTCTGAGAAATCTAGCACAGTCCCTCTTTTGTCAGCTCTGCTTTGTTCATCGAAGTAGACGTGTCTTGTGCTGACTTCACCTGTCTTTAGGTTCATAACTCTGTAGCCTTTGCTACCAGGAGCATATCCTATCAAAATAGTCTGTTCTGTTCTAGAATCTAGCTTCTGCCTCTTTTGTTTTGATATGTAGGCAAAAGCAATGCTTCCAAACACTCTGATATGTGCCAGGTTTGGCATCCTGCCATGCCATAATTGGAATGGGGTGTGTGTGTGGTACCCTTGGTTGGCAATCTGTTCTGGATATATGTTGCAGCCACGATCGCATCACCCCACAGCCTTTTCGGTAAATCAGCGTCGGCAAGAAGAGATCTAAGTCTCCTTTCAGAAATCCCATTCTGCTCTGGAGTATGACTGACAGTCCTCCTGTGCAAAATGCCTTGTTCCTCCAGGAAACTTTGTGTTTGGTGCGATATAAACTCACCACTGTTGTCACTTTGTAGAGCTTTCGGCTTCCTTTCAAATTTTGTGCTCACCATGGAGATGTATTTCTTCAGCATCTCATGCATTTAACTCTTGTCCTTCAATAAGTGAGTGGCGATATATAGTTCACATACCCCTTTCTTGATGAGGCTTACCCCCTTGTCGTGGAGTAGGAGCAGGAGCGCTGTGGAGGCGGTTGGACTGCTGGGCTTGCCTTTGCCTTTGGCGCCGAGGATCGCGGAGAGAATTGGCCTGCCGACAGTGGTGAGAGCACTGAGGAAGGCGGCCGAGCTCGGGGCATCGCGTGCGGAGGCCGTAGAGAGCCTGGGCCCAGCGGTGGTGAGAGCACCGCGGAGGGAGACCAGGCTCTGGGCGTGGAGAACGCCACGGAAGAAGGCTCTGGAGGAACGGGACGGCCCTAGCGGCTGGGTGGAGAACATCGCGGAGCCACCCGAGTGAATGTCTGGTAGCCGCAGAACAACCCGATGGTGGTGAGAGCACTGAGGAGGGCGGCTAAGTTCTGGGCGCAGCTCGGTGCGGCTCGACGCGATTCGGCGGTGCTGGGAGAATGCCGCGAAGAGTGGCCGAGTGTAGTGGGGCCGTGGAAAAATCTTGGCCCAGCGGTAGTGAGAGCACCGCAAAAGGAGGGAGGCCAGGTTGGCGGTGTGGCTTGGCGGCAGAGGCGGCAACGGCGGTGGGAGAACACCGTGGAGAGTAAGAGAATGCCGCGAGGAGTAATTGAGTGTGGGTGTGGCTCGGAGTAGTGAGAGAACGCCGTGGAGAACAACCAGAGACTGGATGTGACTTGCCTCCCTGCCGCTCCCCCCCTATTGAAAACCTCTCTTGGGACACGGCTTGTATTGGGGGGTGGCAGGGCGCTTTGCCTGGTGGACGCCTTACAATACTCAGTGGCTGGTAGATTCAACTGTTTGATTGGGGGAGTGACTGGCCTCCAGTCTATAGGCGCCTAGATCCTGTGTCGATGTGAGTGAATGTGTGTGTGTGTGTACGTATTTTTATTATGTGCCTGGGAAAGAGGACCTTGCACCGAGTGGGGAGACTTGTGGGGGCCCCAATTAGTGTAGTGACGGGTAGCGGGAGGTATGGTGGTGGGAGAAGGACATGCCAGGTGAGGGGAACTCAGCCCAGACAATTAGTGGCTGTGCCTTGTTCTGGCCCTTCTCACATCCACAGGATTGCGGGTTGTCCTCTCAGCCAGCTCTTGGATCTCCAAGTGCTGCTTTTAAATGCCAGATCGGTACACAATAAAACTTCCCTCGTCCATGACTTAATTGTGGAGGAGGGGGCCAGTCTGGCATGCATAACCGAGACTTGGGTGGGTGAGCAGGGAGGAGTTACTCTTTCCCAGCTCTGCCCACCTGGGTATATGATTCAGCACTATGGTAGATCCGAGGGTCGGGAGGTGGGGTTGCTGTGGTCTATAAGAGCTGTTTCTCTCTCATCAAGCACCCTGTCCATGTGACTACTGGTCTGGAATGCCTGTACCTTGTCTTGGGCCAGAGGGACAGACTGGGAATCTTGTTGGTGTACCGCCCACCATGCTGCCCAACAGCTTCCCTAACTGAGCTGACAGAACTGGTCTCCGAGGTATTGTTGAAATCCCCCAGACTATTGGTACTGGGGGATGTCAATATCCATGCCGAGGCTGCTTTATCAGGGGCGGCTCAGGACTTCATGGCCTCCATGGCAACCATGGGGCTCTCCCAATTTGCTATTGGCCCAACACATGTGTCGGGGCATACTCTAGATCTTATTTTTGCCACTGGACATAGGGATGGTGATCTGGAGGTGGGGAATTTTTCATCTATTCCTTTGTCATGGACAGATCACTGCTTGCTGAAGTTTAGACTCACAGCGGCCTTTGCAAGGGTGGGGGACCCATTAAGTTGGTCCGCCCCCAGAGACTGATGAATCCTGAGGGTTTTCAAAGGGCTCTGGGGTTTTTTCCGGCTGATAAGACTGGCGCTCCTGTCGAAGCCCTGATCGACCTGTGGAACACAGAAATGACCCGGGCCGCTGACACGATCGCCCCTGCGCTCCCCCTCCTATGTAGAGCTCATACAGCTCCGTGGTATACCCCGGAGCTAAGAGTGATGAAACAAGAGAGGAGGCGGCTTGAGTGCAGATGGAGGCAAACTCCTGACGGATGCAATCATGCACTGGTAAGTGCCTTTACTAAGCGGTACTCAGAAGCAGTGAGAGCAGCTAAGAAGCAGTATTTTGCTGCTACTATCAAGTCATCACTGTGCTGCCCGGCAGAGCTTTTTAAAGTTGTCCGAGGGCTATTACATCCTGGTTCTCGGGACATTATAGAGCCATCGGAAATCTGCTGTAATGAGTTTGCTAGGCACTTCCAGGACAAGATTTTATGCATCCACCGGGACTTGGAGTCCAATATTGTAGCAGATGAACCTAATGAGGCATCCAGAGCACAGTCCTGTCCTCATTTATTGGATGAGTTTCAGTTGGTGAAGCTTGAGGAAGTTGACAAGGTGCTTGGACTGGTGCGTGCGACCACTTCTGTACTGGGTCCTTGCCCCTCTTGGCTGGTAAAAGCTAGCAGGAATGGAACAGCCGGCTGGGCCAGGGAAGTGATAAATGCCTTTTTATGAGAGGGAGTGGTCCCCAGCTGCCTGAAAGAGGCGGCGGTGAGACCACTCCTGAAGAAGTCTTCCTTGGACCTGGACAACTTGAATAACTATAGGCCGGTAGCAAATGTTCCATTCCTGGGCAAGGTCTTAGAGCGGGTGGTTGCTAGCCAGCTCCAGACACTCTTGGATGAAACCGATTATCTAGATCCATTTCAATCCAGTTTCAGGCCCGGTTTTGGTACAGAGACAGCCTTGGTCGCCCTGCATGATGACCTATGTCGGGAGAGGGACGGGGGGAGTGTAACTCTGTTGATTCTCCTTGATCTCTCAGCGGCTTTTGATACCATCGACCATGGTATCCTTCTGGAGAGACTTATGGAGTTGGGAGTCGGAGGTACTGCTTGGCAGTGGCTTTGCTCCTACTTGGTGGGTCAGCTCCAGAAGGTAGTGCTTGGGGAGCATTGCTCGATTCCATGGGTTCTCCAGTATGGGGTCCCGCAGGGGTCAGTTCTGTCCCCCATGCTTTTTAACATCTACATGAAGCCGCTGGGGGCGGTCATCAGGAGTTTTGGAGTGTATAATCATCAGTATGCTGATGACATGCAGCTCTACTTCACCTTTTCATCTTCTTCAGGTGAGGCTGTCAATGTACTAAACCATTGCCTGGCCGCGATAATGGACTGGATGAGAGCTAATAAACTGAGACTCAATCCTGACAAGACTGAGATGCTGTTAGTGAGTGGCTTCTCTGATCAGATGGTGGATACTCAACCTGTTCTGAACGGGGTTACACTCCCCCTGAAGGAGCAGGTTCATAGTCTGGGAGTTCTTTTAGATCCTTCGTTGTCACTTGAGGTCCAGGTAGCCTCGGTGGCACGAAGTGCATTCTACCAACTTCGGTTGGTAGCCCAGCTACATCCCTATCTGGGCAGTGACGACCTTGCCTCAGTTATCCATGCTCTGGTAACCTCAAGATTGGACTACTGCAATGCGCTTTACGTGGGGCTGCCTTTGAAGACGGTTCGGAAACTGCAACTAGTGCAAAACGCAGCGGCTCGACTGTTGACAAGGACCAAACGATCAGAACATATAACACCTGTTCTGGCCCGTTTGCACTGGTTGCCTATACGTTTCCAGGCAAGATTCAAAGTGTTGGTTTTGACCTATAAAGTCTTACACGGTGCGGGTCCGCAATACCTGGTGGAATGCCTCTCCCGATATGAACCTACCCGCACACTACATGCAACATCGAAGGCCCTCCTCCGGGTAGCGACTCATAAAGAGGCCCGGAGGATGACAACAAGAACTAGGGCCTTCTCAGTGGTGGCCCCCAAACTATGGAATAGTCTTTCTGATGAGGTGCACCTGGCGCCAACTTTGTTATCCTTTCGGCGCCAGGTTAAAATCTTCCTCTTTTCCCAGGCATTTTAACATATTTTAGCATATTTAGCACATTCTGGTATTCCAAATTTAAATTGTGTAATATGTTTTTAGCTCTGGGGAATTTTTGTGGTATGTTTGTATTTACTATGTGATTTTATTATATTACTGTATTTTTATATTTATGTTGTACACCGCCCAGAGAGCCGTTGGCTGTGGGCGGTATAGAAATTGAATAAAATAAATAAATAAATAAGTAAATAAGTAAGTAAGTCACACAGTACCTTGAAAAATCATCCACAAAAATTAGAACATATCTATTCTGCCCAAGTGACGGTGCATTAAATGGTCCACAGAGTTCACTGTGTATGAGATCTAGCACCTTGGTGCTTCTCTTTTCAGTCCTTGGTGGAAATGAGGGCCTAACACCCTTTTCCTCAATGCAATTTACGCACCTGCTTGCTTTATCATGGTTCTGTTGGTTTACCTTGATACCTGTGGCAAGGTTCTGCTTTTGTAGCTGTAGGATCGCCTTTGGATCACAATGTCCCAGTCGTCTGTGCCAAAGTTCTAGGCTGGTCTCTTCCTTGTCCACCATGGCTGTGTTTGCTTGTTCAGCTGTAAGACTCAGTTCATAAACACCATCATTTTCATAAGCTAGTGCAAGCAATTCATCATCTTTGGTCACTGTACACTTTCCATCCTGGAAATTTATTGCAAATCCTTTCTTGTCTAAAGCTGAGATGCTCAGCATATTGCAATTTAAGCCTGGGACATATAAAACATGATCTGCCACATTTACTATGGTTTGATCAGATACCTTGCACGTAAGAGCAATGGATCCAGATCTATTAATGTTCATATATTGACCATTGGCAGTCTGGATTCTTCCTTCAGTATCACTGTTTATTTCATCAAATAAATCTTCATTATAACAACTGTGGTTTGTACATCCACTGTCTAAAATCCAATTGTTTGATTTTTGCTTATTATTAGCAACAAGACTCTGAGGTTCCTGCTTTTCCTTTGAGAAAGCATGCTGCCTTTGTTCTCTTGGTTTAAATCTTGGAGAGCTACCATTGGCTGTTGACCTTTTGGGTGAGTCACAGTCCCTAGCCAGTTGACCATGCCTCCCACATGAAAAACAGCATTGTGTTTGGCTCTTGGGAGGGGCTTTTCCCTTCCTTTTATCTTTGCTAGCCATGTAATTTGATGCATTATCATTTGAGTCTCTTTGAATCACACATTCCTCTCTTAATTTTGCAAGGGCTTGTTCAAACTGAATCTCAGGATTGTGGTTTAAAAGAGAAATAAAAGGATCAAATCTCTTTCCAAGAGATCCCATTAGGAAGCCCAATTTCTGTTGATGATTAAAATCAAGTCCAGCCAATTTCAATTTGTTGAAAATAAGCAACAAGGAAGTGATATGTTTTTCACAATTTTCCTTTGTCTGCAATTTTAAATTCACTATCTCTCGAATCAACATTGTCTGGCATCTAAAACTTTGAAGTCCAAAAGCTATCTGGAGTTTGTCTAGCATCTCCGAGGCAGAGTTACACTCATTCACATAAACAAGCTGATCATCCTTCAGAGAATCAAATATTATAGCTTTTGCAAGATAATCTTTGTCTTCCCAAATGGTAGCTTCTTGGTCATTCCCTTCTGGTTTAGGTTTTTCGATACAGCATAGAGCTTTCTCTGCAACTAAGATAATCCTGATTCTACTCCTCCACTGGACAAAGTTAGCAGCAGATAGTTCAGGCATTCTTCTTGAAAAACCTCTGCTTTGCTGGATGGTTATTTGTCCTTCAGAAATAATAAAGCCAGAGACAGTTCCAAAGAGAAGTGCTCATAGGACACTGACTCCATTCAGATTTTTCTTATTCACATGTTACTCTGTACCCAGGTACAAGCCCTCTGTACCTGGTTTTAGCGGCTCTTGAGAAAGAGTCTATACCTGGTGATTTCTCAAATCACCATGTGTTCCGGTCCCCTGAAGAAAGAGGTCTTTTGTTCACGTATAGGCTCTCCCTGCATGCTGTCCATGCGGAGTTGATCATGAGCAATTAGTTTTCCTCCAGGGAGAGCCTGAGGCTTTGTTCTAGCAGCAGCAGCTGCTGCCAATCAGAAACAAGCTCAAGGAAATGTCAATTGCTGGAGCCATGTAGGAAGAATCAGGTTAAAATGGAGGCAAGGGCAAGAAAGAGAAAGGAGACCAGCCTGAAGCAGAGCTTCTGTGTGCTGGCAATGAATGAGCTGGAGGAAGGGGGGGAATGGGGGAGGGAGCTTTGGAGGATTCACAATGCAATTTTTAAAAATCTACTCAGAAGTAAGTCCCATTGAGTTCAGTGGGGCTTACTCCCAGGTAAATGGAGTTAGGAGTGCCTAAAACTCCATGAGAGACTGTCAGGGAAGCTAGGGCTAGGGATGGACTGCCTACATTGTTAATTCTAAAAAATTAAGTTTGTTTTACAAACATAAATGGAGTTCAAGCCTCTTGTGGTCTCAGACAAGGGAAAATTGCTGTTCTGAGAGAAGGCAAAAGGAGATAGGGAAGCAGAAACTTAGTGAGGGGAGATAAGGGAGGGGGGAACAGCTTCTGAGCGCTCACACTATAATTCTAAAAATATCTACTCAGAAGTAAGTCCCACTTCCTCCAGTGGGGCTTACTCATAGGTAAGGGAAGTTAGGATTGCCTAAAAAAAACACTCCCTGTCAGGGAAGCTAGAATTAGACATGGACTGTCTAAATTGTTATTTTTTTTTTTTAAAAAAAAGAAGTTTGGTTTACATTCACAATGCAATCTAACCATGCCTACTCTAAAGTAAATCCCATTCTGTTCAATGGGACTTACTCCCAGGTAAGAAGGGTTATGATTTCAGCCACATGAAGTCTTATCACTGTACAGCACTGGCTTTTGCAGAACCTGCACACTACGATACCTCTGTTAAAACACAATATAAATGACCCCACTACACCTTTCCTCCTTGCTCTTTTAAAACCTATTGAAATCAATAGTAATGTAAATTCTGTTGTGTGCTTTATATTTCCTCCTGAAGGTCAAGAGAGATATAGCCAGTATTCTTCCAATAATTTGATGGCATAGGTCAGTAGTGACACATGAGAGGGGCAGAATGGCAGTGGCACTGAAAAGGCAAGGTTGGGGGTACTTTGGTGGAATGCAGCACTAGCCTGAAGGTGTGTGCCCACCTGCTGCAGGATGGCAGTGCCACCAGCCCTGAACTGGCAGGCACCTTGCCCCATCCCCATTCAGTGAGTGGCAATGCTGCCATTACTGAGACAGCACTGTTGTTGCAGAGTCTGGGATCTACCCTATGTTTTACTAGAACCCCAAGAGCCACTAACTACAGCCAGCTGCAAAAGACATACCTCTAGTATGAAAGAACATGGTGTCTCTGAGAAGTTGCTGAGATGAGCTCACAGTCTTTCCACACATAGGCCTATTCCTACTTTCCATAAGTACACTTAATTTCAGTTGTCATATTTCCAAATGGGTGGGTGTCCTTTTGTTGCTATTGTTAAACAACTGGAAGCCAGAAGCGCTTGCCAATTGACTACAAATCTCCCAGGGATCTACCAATAGATTACAGTCTGACCACCATGCACTAAATCATTTGTATGGGCACAGGCCTACCTTGCAGGATTGTTGTAGCATGGTTCGAAGGAGTGATTGCAAGAATGAAATTACAATGGCAGAGGTAAGACTTCAAAACACTGCCAAAGAAGGCATTCTCAAAAAAGCAGTATCACCTTCCTCCTGTGTACTCAGAAACTGAGAAAAAAAACAATTGTGGATTTGCTTTTTTCTAAACTGGTCTCACCTTCTATATCAAGTGTCATGCATCAAAATTAGACACACCTGATGGTCAAACCATGATAATGGCTGCCTCCATTAGAAACTGCAACTAGAAGCAGCTGTGTCACATGGTTTTATTGTAACATAAACCTGCCTTGTAGGTTGTAATACTCTAGATCAAGATGGCTAGACTTCAGCTTTTTGGTATTATTAATATCAATATTATATGAGTATGCAGTTCAACTACTTCTGTTCCCAGGTACACAGACTGTACACTCATTGAATGTAACATGCGAACAGGGCCTAGAAACATGTATTTATGTGCAAGCAAGGTAAACAGCCTGTTCTAAGTGTTTATTTTCTGGTCCAGCATGCCTAAGGTCTGGAATATGAAGGTTTCAAAAAATCACTCTGTGCTACTTTAGCAAGCTTAGCCCCATCATTTATTTATTTTTCACTTATAATTTTGCTGTGATATTTACAAATATTTGTTTTGCTGTGTGGAGGCTGAGTTTTACTTCTCTGTTATTCAAGGTAAGGAGTTATATTTCAGAAGAAGGAAGGCAGATTGATCTGAAACTTGTTTTGGTGGGTGAAAAATAATATAAAAAGAACAATCCTGCCCAAGCATAACAACTGTATCAAATTATACTAGAACTAGAAAATGAACCTTTCACACTCCAGACTAAACGCTATGCAGAAACAAAACATGGAGGAAATTTTTTATAACTTCAATACTATGACGTTGACTCTGCCAAACTAGCAAAATTAGATGGAGCATCAAATGCATATATCTTACCAATGAACCTCTGAACTTCATAGATGCTTTATCCTTTAACACTTTAACACTTCATCCACATGTTTTAAGAACATAAGAAGAGCCTGCTGGATCAGGCCAGTGGCCCATCTAGTCCAGCATCCTGTTCTCACAGTGGCCAACCAGGTGCCTGGGGGAAGCCCGCAAGCAGGACCCGAGTGCAAGAACACTCTCCCCTCCTGAGGCTTCCGGCAACTGGTTTTCAGAAGCATGCTGCCTCTGACTAGGGTGGCAGAGCACAGCCATCATGGCTAGTAGCCATTGATAGCCCTGTCCTCCATGAATTTGTCTAATCTTCTTTTAAAGCCATCCAAGCTGGTGGCCATTACTGCATCTTGTGGGAGCAAATTCCATAGTTTAACTATGCGCTGAGTAAAGAAGTACTTCCTTTTGTCTGTCCTGAATCTTCCAACATTCAGCTTCTTTGAATGTCCACGAGTTCTAGTATTATGAGAGAGGGAGAAGAACTTTTCTCTATCCACTTTCTCAATGCCATGCATAATTTTATACACTTCTATCATGTCTCCTCTGACCCGCCTTTTCTCTAAACTAAAAAGCCCCAAATGCTGCAACCTTTCCTCGTAAGGGAGTCGCTCCATCCCCTTGATCATTCTGGTTGCCCTCTTCTGAACCTTTTCCAACTCTATAATATCCTTTCTGAGATGAGACCAGAACTGTAAACAGTATTCCAAATGCGGCCGCACCATAGATTTATACAACGGCATTATGATATCGGCTGTTTTATTTTCAATACCTTTCCTAATTATTGCTAGCATGGAATTTGCCTTTTTCACAGCTGCCGCACACTGGGTCGACATTTTCATCGTGCTGTCCACCACAACCCCGAGGTCTCTCTCCTGGTCGGTCACCGCCAGTTCAGACCCCATGAGCGTATATGTGAAATTCAGATTTTTTGCTCCAATATGCATAATTTTACACTTGTTTATATTGAATTGCATTTGCCATTTTTCCGCCCATTCACTCAGTTTGGAGAGATCTTTTTGGAGCTCTTCGCAATCCCTTTTTGTTTTAACAACCCTGAACAATTTAGTGTCGTCAGCAAACTTGGCCACTTCACTGCTCACTCCTAATTCTAGGTCATTAATGAACAAGTTGAAAAGTACAGGTCCCAATACCAATCCTTGAGGGACTCCACTTTCTACAGCCCTCCATTGGGAGAACTGTCCGTTTATTCCTACTCTCTGCTTTCTGCTTCTTAACCAATTCCTTATCCACAAGAGGACCTCTCCTCTTATTCCATGACTGCTAAGCTTCCTCAGAAGCCTTTGGTGAGGTACCTTGTCAAACGCTTTTTGAAAGTCTAAGTACACTATGTCCACTGGATCACCTCTATCTATATGCTTGTTGACATTCTCAAAGAATTCTAATAGGTTACTGAGACAGGACTTTCCCTTGCAGAAGCCATGCTGGCTCTGCTTCAGCAAGGCTTGTTCTTCTATGTGCTTAGTTAATCTAGCTTTAATAATACTTCCTACCAGTTTTCCAGGGACAGAAGTTAAGCTAACTGGCCTGTAATTTCCGGGATCCCCTCTGGATCCCTTTTTGAAGATTGGCGTTACATTCGCCACTTTCCAGTCCTCAGGCACGGAGGAGCACCTGAGGGACAAGTTACATATTTTAGTTAGCAGATCACCAATTTCACATTTGAGTTCTTTGAGAACTGTCGGGTGGATGCCATCCGGGCCCGGTGATTTGTCAGTTTTTATATTGTCCATTAAGCTTAGAACTTCCTCTCTCGTTACCACCATTTGTCTTAGTTCCTCAGAATCCCTTCCTGCAAATGTTAGTTCAGGTTCAGGGATCTACCCTATATCTTCCACTGTGAAGACAGATGCAAAGAATTAATTTAGCTTCTCTGCAATCTCCTTATCGTTCTTTAGTACACCTTTGACTCCCTTATCATCCAAGGGTCCAATTGTCTCCCTAGATGGTCTCTTGCTTTGAATGTATTTATAGAATTTTTTGTTGTTGGTTTTTATGTTCTTAGCAATGTGCTCCTCAAATTCTTTTTTAGCATCCCTTATTGTCTTCTTGCATTTCTTTTGCCACAGTTTGTGTTCTTTTTTATTTTCTTCATTCGGACAAGACTTCCATTTTTTGAAGGAAGACTTTTTGCCTCTAAGAGCTTCCTTGACTTTGCTCGTTAACCATGCTGGCATCTTCTTGGCCCTGGCGGTACCTTTTCTGATCTGCGGTATGCACTCCAGTTGAGCTTCTAATAGAGTGTTTTTAAACAACTTCCAAGCATTTTTGAGTGATGTGACCCTCTGGACTTTGTTTTTCAGCTTTCTTTTTACCAATCCCCTCATTTTTGTGAAGTTTCCTCTTTTGAAGTCAAATGTGACCGTGTTGGATTTTCTTGGCAATTGGCCAGTTACATGTATGTTTAATTTAATAGCACTGTGGTCACTGCTCCCAATCGGTTCCACAACACTTACATCTCGCACCAGGTCCCGGTCCCCACTGAGGATTAAGTCCAGGGTTGCCGTCCCTCTGGTCGGTTCCATGACCAACTGATCTAGGGAATAGTCATTTAGAATATCTAGAAACTTTGCTTCTTTGTCATGACTGGAACACATATGCAGCCAGTCTATGTCCGGGTAGTTGAAGTCACCCATTACTACCACATTTCCTAGTTTGGATGCTTCCTCAATTTCATATCTCATCTCAAGGTCTCCCTGAGCATTTTGATCAGGGGGACGATAGATCGTTCCCAGTATTAAGTCCCTCCTGGGGCACGGTATCACCACCCACAACGATTCTGTGGAGGAGTCTGCCTCTTTTGGGGTTTCGAGCTTGCTGGATTCAATGCCTTCTTTCACATATAGAGCGACTCCGCCACCAATACGTCCTTCCCTGTCCTTCCGATATAGTTTATATCCAGGGATAACCGTATCCCACTGGTTTTCTCCATTCCACCAGGTCTCCGCTATTCTCACTATATCAATGCTCTTCTCTAAGACCAAGCACTCCAGTTCGCCCATCTTGGTTCGCAGGCTCCTAGCATTAGCGTACAGGCACTTGTAAGCAGTGTCTCTCTTCAAGTGTCTTTGGCACTTGTGGTTAGGCCTGTGGTAATTTTGCTCTTCTGAATTTATATCCTGTGCCCCTGCTCTCACAATGCCTACTTCTAGGCCTACCCCTTTTAAAATTTCATCTTTTCTTTGGTTTTTATCCCAGGGGGGAGGTTTATTCCGAACCGGACCTTTCTCAGCTCCTGTCGGGTTTCCCCCCTCAGTCAGTTTAAAAGCTGCTCTGCTACCTTTTTAATTTTAAGTGCCAGCAGTCTGGTTCCATTCTGGTTCAAGTGGAGCCCGTCCCTTTTGTACAGGCCCAGCTTGTCCCAAAATGTTCCCCAGTGCCTAACAAATCCGAACCCTTCCACCCAACACCATTGTCTCATCCACGCATTGAGACTGCGAAGCTGGGCCTGTCTGGCTGGTCCTGCGCGTGGAACCGGTAGCATTTCAGAGAAAGCCACCTTGGAGGTCCTGGCTTTCAGCATCCTACCTAGCAACCTAAATTTTGCTTCCAGGACCTCACGGCTGCATTTCCCCATGTCGTTGGTGCCAACGTGCACCACGACCACTGACTCCTTCCCAGCACTGTCTACCAAACTATCTAAACGACGGGCGGTATCCGCAACCTTCGCACCAGGCAGGCAAAACACCTTGCGGTCTACACGCCCATCACACACCCCACTGTCTATGTTTCTAATGATCAAATCACCCACTACAAGGATCCCTCCACCCCCTGGAGATATATCCTCGGCACGAGAGGATAGCTGCTCATCCCTCAAGGAATGGGTCCCTTCTAAGGGATCGTTTCCCTGTTCCTCAGCTGGATGCTCTCCTTCCCCGAGACCATCGTTCTCCATGATAGCAGGAGAGCTATCATCGTTGGAGTGGGACACAGCTATAACGTCCCTGAAGGCCTCCTCCACACACCTCTCTGCCTCTCTCAGCTTTTCCAGGTCCGCCACCTTGGCCTCAAGGAAATGAAGTCATTCCCGGAGAGCCAGGAGCTCATTGCACCGAGAGCACACCCACGACTTCTGTCCAACAGGCAGATAGTCGTACATGCTGCAGGCAGTGCAAAACACTGGAAAGCCCCCACACCCCTGCTGGCTTCTTACCTGCATAGTTTTGTTTAAGGTTTATTACGTCAATGGGTTGGAGACTGCGGTTTAGTTGAGGTCAGGGAACAGACGGGCAGAGTGGGGGGCCCTGGCCTCCTCGCCCTGCTGCCGAACTCGCTCTGCTGCTTAACTCACCTTGACGCTTTGTCAGCTGGGGCCTTGCCGCTTCTTCAGCTGGGGCTCCCTCTAGCTCATGGAGTAGGCTCCCTCGCTAGGGTGCTCTGACTTTATATGTGTGGGTGGTTCCTCCCAGCTACTGCTGCCAGCCAATGATGTGTTACTTGAGGATGATGGCTATCAGCTGGGGCTTAACTCTTTAGTATTCTCTCAGGCTTCCTTCCTTCCTGAGCGAGGGGCAGGGCTGTTTAAGCTTTTGGCTGCTTTTAATCTAATCAAGGGGCTGCGCCTTCCAGGCAAGTCTTTTGTGTTTGTTGTTTTCCCACCTAGAACAGCCTGACCTTTCTTTAACCTAGGGAAACAGAGCTTGTGGTTGTGTTTCAGGAAGGCTGAAGCTGCCCTTTTTAGCAAGGACTGAGCTGACTCTCTCCCTGTATGTGTCGGTGGAGTTTCCTTTTCCCCCTTCTCTCCAACTGGAATTTAGCCTTGTTTACAGTGTCCCCTGAAGCTTTCCTGCTAGGGTGGTGTTGAAAACTAGCTTTCTATGGGCTTCCTTCTCCTAGGATCTGTCTCCTAAGATATAGGTTCTTTCAGGATTTGGCTCCTAGCTCAGGGTGACCTTGGGCTGCCCGTATTACTTATTGCTCTGAGCTGTTTTACTTCAATTAAATAATGGAATAAATGGGAGCTACTTACCCTCTTTTTGCTCTGCTGCTTAACTCGCCTTGATGCTTTGTCAGCTGGGGCCTTGATGCTTCATCAGCTGGGACTCCCTCTAGCTCGTGGAGCAGGCTATACATTTGACTGCTATCAGGATAATTAAACTATTCCATTTCACACCATCATTTATAAGAGAAATTAGCACAGCACAGTGACCAAATCATAAATACTTTTAATTACCACCACATTTCTACAGGACAGATTTTAAAAATCTAAAGTTGCTATGGGAACAAGCTTTTGAGTTAAAATACATTCAGTTGTATGATGTCTTTTTGGGTTAGCTACTTAACCATCAGTCTAAGGGAACATAAAAGATTGGAGAGAACATACAAAGATTAGAAAATCCTGCTGGACAAGGCCAAAAGCCCATCTATTCCAGCATCCTGTTCTCATGGTAGCCAGCCCAAGGCAGGTCCTGAGCAAGACGCAAGAAGCGAGGCACATCTGATAGGCCACATTTTATTAATAACATCTACAGAGGAATGAGAAGTGAGGGAAGTTACCTTAACCTCAGCCTTGGAGGAATCAAACCCTGCCTATTCCAAGACGCATGACAAGGCATAGCCCCAAACCCAGGTGAGTAGAGGGGACTCCATGCCCCACCCTCTTTGAGAGCCCTACAACTCTGGGCAGGTGAGCCTCAAGAATGTTTTGTATCCAGGCATATGGCCCCACAACCCAGAGCAGCTGGCCTCCAGAAACACCCTTCGTCTTCCAAGGTGCCTAAAAAGCGCATCTATTCCCTTGTCTAACATTAAACTTTTTCGCTCCTTCCTGCTAAATAATGTGAACATATTAACTGTGTGACCAAATTAGCCTATTTAACTGCAACCACCCTTAGGCCCCTACTGAACCCAGAATCCAGTACAGAGTAGGTGGGAAAAAACCTACCCAGCTTGACCAATTGGTGGTCAAGCAAAAAATCTCTATTCAGCCCTGAAGTGACTGGAAATCCTTCACTGGAACAGATGGTGGTTGAGCAAGTGCCAAAAGTAGTCAAAAAAGTCCATAGGGCTGTGGCCAATGCTTATGAAGCCTGTAGCCCACCTCCACCCACCCATTGCCACAAAGCATGCATGACATCCCCTGCCTTATCCCATCCCTTGCTGGCCATGATGCTCCCAAATGCATAATTACTAGCTGGAGAGAGAAAACTTCTTAAGTTAGAAGCCACAGTAAATAGTATGTACTGTTATGTATTGAATGGGACACAGAAACAGCTAATTCATCTTTATTTACTTATTTATAATTTGTGTCTCTCTAACAAATTAAGATTGCCATCATTTTGAATAATGTTTATGCCAATATTGTCCTGAAAGATGTTTTATCTAGGGCCAAAAATCATTATATATTAGAATGTAATAATGTTTCTGAGATTTAACTTTGCAGGCAGATCAGCCAGCATACACTTTTTAAATTGAAGTTCCACTAGGATTATGTCAAGTTGTTCAGTATAAGTGAAGTGCACTATCTATACTGTGCAGATCACCTTTAGTGTGGTTATACACAGTCCATTTCCATGAGTGGTGAAACAATCCAGGTGAAACAATCCAGCACTTACCCAGGTTTGGTTTTCTGAGATCATTGGAGACTTAAGGGGTTTATGTTTTTAAATTGATTTTTAAAAATGTGTTTTTAAATTTGTATATTTGTTTTTAATGTTTTTAATTGTTGTAAACCGCCCATAGAGCTTTGGCTATGGGGCGGTATACAAATGCAATAAATAAATAAATAAATATGTGATATTTGACTTTATCTACAAATACACAAGTTGAGTAGTCAAGCATAGATGGGGACAACCCTAAAACTTCAACCAAGCAGTACATCCACTGTACTACATCAGATCCCCAGAAAAGACGCTTTTCAGAGTTCATAGTTACTTCTTTCTCTCAGCTGCCATATTCCACAACATATTTTTTAATAATATTTTTTATATTGACATACTGACTTTCACACAGGGCTTAATTTGCAAACAGTAGCAACAACGTTTTTTTTACTTATTGTATTTTCCCTAGAAAAGATGAATACAGATTAAATGGGGGTGGGGGGAATATAGACTGGCATTTTGATGTAAACAGAATTGTGTGTGGATGCTGCAAAAACAACAACACCACTTTGCATGCATGAGGAGCACCAAACCCACAATCAACACCCATCTGGAAACACCCCTAAATTACATCATGTCCATTCAGAACCCTCAAGGATCCACCTATTTCCTGACAATTGAGAAAGCATGCTCCAGACATTGTGGCCTATCAGCCAAGAATACTGCCTGACAAAGTATCCAAAAAACACACCAGGCAACTGATCATTAAAGACTTGAAGCAGTCTTTCTACCCCCCCCATTAACCCTCTTTCGATCCAAACCCAGACTCCTATAATGTAATGACATTATAATCCTTTAACAATCTTGTATAGATCCTGCAAACAAGTATATGTGTTTGAAAAAGAAAAACAGTAACTAATTTGCATGCTTTTTTTTTAAAAAAAAAATTGTATGCTGGAAAAAAACACAAGATAAATAGTATGTCAGTAATATGGATTGAAATGTAAATTGTTATATTTATTATATATATATTTGTTATTTATTTATTTTATTTTATATGTGAATAACAATAGTTTTTGTTCAGTTCCAATTTGACGAAAGACTCAGATGGCTTTTTTTAAAGTATGAATCTGCATTTGATATTAAGAGAATGATGTTATTGGTAGATATATATGCTGCTATGCTAGGAACGGAAATATCAACAGTTTATTCAGGGAGACAATCCAGAGAGCTTGGAACCTTGGAAAAATGTATCCACTAGACTGAGAAGCCTTCAACATCTTTAAGTAAAAGTAGCTATCCTCCCTCTGAACTGAGCATTGCCAGAATTTATGAAAACGTCCTACACAGATTTGTCCTGCAGTTCAGAAAGAAAAACTTTTAAATGTCCCCACTTAATTGTCTGAGTATTTTCTACTAACTTGCACATGAACTGCTTGCCTTTGAAAGTTTTTCTCAAATAAGCATGCCCTTTCTCTGACTCTTGCGAAAGCATGTTTACATAATTTACATACACTATTTATGGGCAATGTGAGGGTTGCATTGCAGATCTCAGAAGCCTTCAGTGCGGCCTGCCATGGGTTCCCAAGTCACCATCCTCACTCCCAAATTCCTCTCATCTGTTATTTGGTGGGTTGAGGAAAAGTGTGGATCTCCATCTGGCCATTTTAGGACTGTATTGGAGCTCCCATCAGTTGCAGCTAGAATTGACTTGTCATATCTCAGATACTGGCGTATGTAAAATAGATTGGGGGTCCATTCTTTTACTGAATTATGTTTGTTAGAGCAACTAAGGTTTGGAGGATGGGTACAGCAGTGCCAAGATAAGCTGAAGGTCTATAATCTTACAATGAGAAAAAAATATCTATGTCTTAGTCATCATGGTCTTAGGGTCTTAGGAGCTGGATCTTTGGATCTGCCAGTGAAGATACTGTAGGGCAGTTATTGTTGCTGCACATTTTTCTATTTTGTATCCTCAGCTCAAGGCTAATTATTCAAGGGCACATTACCTTGAGTCACTGATTTTCTCTCAGCTTCATAGGGCTTTCACAGGACTTGGATTCCAGTGCATGCCTTCTGCATACCTTGAAAGGAGATATCTTGGTATTCCAGTTACTAAATGGAAATGTATTATTTGGTTGTAATCAGATTGAAGATATAATTCACTATTTGCTGTTCTGTCCTTTGTGTATGGATCCTAGAGAATAAATTCTGTCATCCAGTCTTCAGATGTAAGATTGAATGCCACAGGAGGCTGTAGTAGGACTACTAGCTGACAACCAACTACATATTACACACATGGCAGCTCAATTCACACTGACAGCCAAGAAGCTGCATTCTTACTGTATTAACAAACATAATTCTTAATTTTCATAATTTTAGGACTTGGTTTACCTAGGTTAGCCTAAAATGGAATGCCTAAAGATTGATTTGTTGAGCTGTATATTATAATTTCAGTTTTTTAAAAATAATTTTACTGAATTGAATTCTTTTTTAATATTGATTGATTGATTGATTGCTTTTGTATACCACCCCAAAGCCGAAGCTCTCTGGGTGGATTACAACAATTAAAAACATTCAAAACAAATATACAAATTTAAAACTTAAATTTAAAATTTTTAAAATTTTAAAAAGCAGTTTAAAAACACATGCTAAAATGCCTGGGAGAAGAGGAAATATATATTGTACTGGCCTTTGGCTATACACAGTAAAGCTTATGACTGACTGACAGAGTTTGATGGGGAAGATGGCATGTGGCATTACTCTTCCCACATGCCTTTTTCTCCATCCCAATCATACTTGGCGGATCGTCGCCAGAAGGTAGTACTTGGGGAACATTGCTCGACACCTTGGACTCTCCATTGTGGAGTCCCTCAGGGGTCGATTTTGTCCCCCATGCTTTTTAACATCTACATGCAGCCTCTGGGTGCCGTCATCAGGAGTTTTGGAGTGCGTTGCCACCAGTACGCTGATGACACGCAGCTCTATTTCTCCTTTTCATCTTCTACAGGTGAGTCTGTGCATGTGCTGAATCATTGCCTGACCACGATAATGGACTGGATGAGAGCTAATAAACTGAGACTCAATCCAGACAAGACTGAGACACTGTTGGTGAGTGCCTCCCCTGCCCAGATGGTGGATGTTCACCCTGTTCTAGATGGGGTCACACTCCCCTTGAAGGAACAGGTTCGTAGTCTGGGAGTTCTTTTTGATCCTTCCTTGTCTCTTGAGGCGCAAGTGGCCGCGGTGGCAAGGAATGCGTTCTACCACCTTCGGTTGGTAGCCCAGCTACGCCCCTATCTGGACAGGGATGACCTCGCCTCAGTTGTTCATGCTCTGGTAACTTCTAGGCTGGATTACTGTAATGCGCTCTACGTAGGGCTGCCCTTGAAGACAGTTCGGAAGCTTCAGCTAGTGCAAAACGCAGCAGCCAGACTGCTGACGAGGACCAGCCGGTCAGCACATATAACACCTGTTCTGGCCCGTTTGCACTGGCTACCTATTTGTTTCCGAGCCAGATTCAAGGTGCTGGTTTTGACCTATAAAGCCTTACATGGCGTGGGACCGCAATATCTTGTGGAACGCCTCTCCCGCTATGAACCTACCCGATCACTTCGCTCAGCATCTAAGGCCCTCCTCCGGGTACCAACCCATCGAGAAGCCCGGAGGATAGTTACTCGATCTAGGGCCTTTTCTGTAGTGGCCCCCGAACTGCGGAACAGCCTTCCCGAAGAAGTACGCCTGGCGCCTATGCTTCTATCTTTTCGGCGCCAGGTTAAGACCTGGCTATGCTCCCAGGCATTTTAAGCGTTTATGTTATAATTTAAATTTTTTATTTTTTATTTTTTTCTTTAGTTGCTGCTTGTGTTTATTGTTTGTTGTCTGATTTTATTGTTGATATTTTGTATTTTAACCTTTTTGTACACCGCCCAGAGAGCCACTCGCTATGGGCGGTCTATAAATGAAACAAACAAATAAATAAATAAATAAATAAATGTGTGTATGGCAGAATGTGTGTGTGTGCATGTGTCTGTGTGATTGCCCCCCCACTGCCAGCTCTGGCTATGCCCACTGGTGTGCAACCCTCAAACACTCCCTGTCACATGATTGGGGGCAAAAAGATTGCCTGTCCCTGCCACAGATCTGCCTGGTATAGTATTGCAAAGTGTTCCAATGTCTCTCCAGAAGAAATAGAAATTTAGAAATCATGCCCTCAGAGGCCTTTTAGGAATAGGAATATTTTTTACTTAAAATCCAAATCTGTAGAGTTATGTTACGTTAAAGTTTATTTATACCCTGCCTTTTGGCCAAACGGCCCTTAAAGTGGCTTACAGAAAAAGTAAACACAAATATAAAAATACATCAACAAGGCAATACATCAATAAAGCAATACATTATACAAAAAAAATTAAATTAAATAGCAAATAACATTAATTAAGACAAAATATCGAGGAAAGGCATTCCATCTCACTTGAACTTACATCTATTTCAAGGGGCGGTACACCAGTCTGAAATGGCGATGGCCTGCAGCTCAGGCCAGAAGTAGTGCAGCTTAACGCTTGGGGTCTCCGTCTGCATGCCCTGGCCCAGGACGCCAACACCAACGCCTGAGGAGCTTACAATCTCAAATTCAATACAGGGGAGGTAACAGGGGAAGATCATGTATTCTTTTCAGTGGCATCAGCCTTTTCCAACCAGGTGTCCTCCAGATGTTTAGACCATTGGCCATACTTGCTTGCGCTGCTTGGAGCTGTAGTCAATCAACACCTGAGATTCCAATGGAAGCCAGTGCTAAAAAGCCACACGTGCTGCTCCTGGAGCCTTAAGCCAAAAAGATTCCTCAGTAGTGTTGCAGCCAAAAGGGGCCAAGGTGCTGGACTTCCACCTGAGTTCTTCAGAAAGTGTAAGAGCCTGGTTCCCTTTGGCTCCATATACCACAAAACATCCCATAGGCGAGTCAAGATGGCATAAAACAGGAACTCAGAAGTAAATCCCAATCCTCTGATAATCCAAAAAGGGAAGGAAAAAAATCTCCACTCCAGCGTCCTTGCAGACGCTGTGCTCTGATGCTTTTATCCACCCGCCATTCCTACTGCTGCAAAGATATTCCCCTTTTTCTTCCACTCCCCTTTATAAACATAATTTATTACATGCTTATCACATCTTTCCTCCACAGAGTTCAAGGTGCTGTACATTGTTCCTGTCCTCCATGTGATCCTCACAGCAACCTTCAACTCTAAATTTAAGCCTTAAGAGTACTTTAAAAGGCACTTCAAGCTCCGAGCTTTAAATCAGCTCAAATCTGGTCCACACTGTTTACCATCAAAGTAGCACACAATCAGTTGAAAGAAAATATGCTAGAGGGTGCCTTTCACAATGCATTATTTATTATTTAATGTGTAAATCCCGGCAAAAGATGCTGTGTATAAACTGACTCTATATCTCGTAGGATAAGCCAGTTACACTTGATTATTTTTTCTGGGAGCTTTTGTGTTCATACCCAATTGTAATTATATAAATGCATCTGTAACCCCGGCTGCATGCACATCTCTCAAGGTTGCTCTTATCAGCAAAAACGTTAAGTAGCTGGTTTGTTGTGTATTCTGTTTATTACACTTTCATCAGCCATACAAAAATGAAATATTTATATATAGAAAAAGTATTCATAAGCAGCCAATTTAATATCTGTAATGGTAAAGAGGGCAATCTAAGGTTTTCTGCACAATCTGCTGGAAACGACCCCCGGTCAAATCCCACTCAAATGTGTTATGCACTGAGCTATTACTCCTCTCTTGTTATTTTAATCAAGTTTCTGTATGAGAACTTCTCTATGGATTGTGATGCAACATATAGAAAACTAGCAATATCTTAAAAGGACAACATATAAACAGTTAAGAATGACAGTGGAAATCAGTTTGTGAAGTAATACTAGATGATTGTACCCAGAGGGAGTTATACAGAATGCTAAATGTTCTTTTTGGTTGAAAATTAGTGGATACTCATGGCATGGCATTTGCTACAGAGTTGCACCAAAGGTCTACATTGGAGAGGGTTCAGATTCACCTCTATGAAGCTGGGGACAGGGCAATGGATGTCATGGCCCCGTCAGAGGACTCCTCAGATGAGGACGACTCGGGAGTAACAGCAGCAGACCCAGGAGCAGCAGACTCAGAAGGAGACATGGAGGAAACTCCTGAGAATCCAGCTCCTTCTCCCCCTCAGCTGCAGAGCACCCCAGTTACAGCAGAGGCCCTGCAGCCAGACACAGACAGTGAACAGGATACTCCCCCCTCACCTACAGAACGTAGACAGCAGAAGGTCAGGCAGAAGAGAGGCAGGCCTGTCTCCTTAAGGCCCAAACGAAGCTCCGCTCGCTGCGCAGCTGACGAGCGGGGCATGATTGCAGGTGGGGGTGAAGACGCTGCCCCCATCTGTTAATGGGGCAACGTCGCGCGTCGCATCCGTGACGTCAGCACGACGTGCAGCGTAAGGGGCGGGGTCTGTAGGACTATTTGAGTCCAGCCGCCCCTTCCACCTTCCTCTTCTGCTGCTCGACGCACGTGGGCCTCCGGAGGCTTTCTGAGGTCAGGCTGACTGTGCGGCGGCAAGCCCCCCCCCCAGCCTCATCGGGAGGCAGGGAGGCAGCGGCGGCGAGGTGGCACATGGCGAAGCTTGGTGGCTGGCACCAAGGCCTACGCGGCGAGGCTCATGGCCTTGGGAGGCCCTGCGGCGGCAGCAGCAGTGCAGTCACTATGAGGCGGCAGTGCAGGATCGGAGCCAGCAGCGGCAAGGACCACAGGCGAGACGGCCTTTGGCGGGCAATTTTTAAATTTAAATTTTAATTTTAATTAACGCGGGGATAGGTGGTGCACGACCCCAACCATCAATCCTTGCCGCGTGCAGGCCAATTAGGCTCCCCCCCTGGATAATTGGGTGCCGGGAGGGGTTATAGAATAAGCAGGCGGGCCCCTTCACAATGTTTTGAAATCACGTCGTTTTGTAAGCGGGGCCCCAATCTCCCTCTCTAGACAGGGTTGGGCCAGGGAGCCCCAAATCAGCTAGATATGCCACCCAAGAAAGGACAAGGGGGGGCCAAAAGGGAAAGGAAAGGCCCCCAAAGCGGGGGGGGAGGAGATGCCCACCCCCAGCGGCGGTGGGGGCAAGGAGCGGGGAGGGGCCACCGTGGGCGGCCATAAGTAGAGAGTGGCAGAGGCACCATCCAGGGCGACAGAGTGGGTATAACAGGAGCCCTGCTGGATCAGGCCAGAGGCCTACCTAGTCCAGGGCTCTGTTCTCAAAATGGCCAACCAAATGCCCAGTATGGGAAGCTCGCAAGCAGGTCGTGAGCCATGGGCGTCCCCAACGGAGAGGCCAAGGGGGCACTTGTTTCTTCCTGGGTGAATAATGCTCCCAGCTTTCATTTAAAAAATAAAAATAGTACGTTTCTAGCATTTGTAGAACCTGAGACAAAACGTACAAGGGAAAACAAGTGAACAGGCAGAGGCTGATCTCTGGCAGCAGCATAGGGCCTAGTCCTCAGCATGTGCTGTCTGGGGTTATACTCTTTTCCCCTGCCTCCTTTCTCTCTAGATGCCCCTTTGTTCCAAGTTCTCTTTGTCATGCCAACTAGAGGGGGGTCAGAGGCAAGAGCAGTTGCCACCTCCTCTTCCTCATTTGCATTGTCTCCCGTGGCAGTTCAGTGCTCCTCACCCTTGCTGTTACACAGCCAAGAGGGCAGGCGTGGCACTGGAGGCAGTGGCAACTGCTCCTTGCAACACTACTCACTTTCTGAGGCGCGAGAGCAGCAATTGCCCTGTGCCACCGGACTTCTGAGAAGGAGGTGTTGCTGTGCATGGCACAAAGTGGGGGGAAGGCATAGCAGACAACCACCCACCCACGCAATAGGGCTTGTAACTCCAAGGAGCTGCTGCTCCCAGGTAGTGTCTGTGAGTTTACCTGAGGCAGTGAGATCTTAGCAGCTGCCTTACAGTGCCAATCCCTGGGAAAAAAGGGTTGATGCTAGCACCATAGAATCATAGAGTTGGAAGAGGCCTTATAGGTCATTGAGTCCAACCCCCTGCTCACAGCAGGAAATCCACAGCTGGAGCATCTCCCGCAGATGGCTGTCCAGCCTCTGCTTGAAGACATCCAGCGAAGGGGATCCCACCACCTCCCTAGGCAGTCGGTTCCATTGCTGAACTGCCTTTCCTGTCATGAAGTTCCTTCTACTGTCCAATCTGAATCTACGCTCCTGCAACTTAAAACCATTAGACCTAGACCTACCCTCTGGGGCAGCAGAGAACAAATCTGTACCCTCCTCTGTGTGACAGCCCTTCGGGTACTTGGGGAGTGCAATCATGTCACCCCCTCAGCCTTCTCTTCACCAGACTGAACATGCCAAGTTCCTTCAACCTTTCCTCATAAGACTTGTTCTCCATACCGGCTATCATCCTCGTTGCCCTCTTCTGAGCCCGCTCTAACTTGTCTATATCTTTCTTAAAGTGAGGCGCCCAGAGCTGAGCGCAGTATTCCAGATGAGGCCTGACTAATGCAGAATATAGTGGGACTATTACTTCCCTCAACCTGGAAACTATGGCTCTGTTTATGCAGCCCAAAACCGCGTTTGCCCTTTTTGCTGCAGCATCACACTGCTGGGTCATGTTCAACGGATATGTGCGACAGGGAGATAGGAGGCAACAGGCCTTCAAAAGGGTAAGAAGGAGCCACCGGCTGCTTAGGGACAGGTGTCCCTTCCCCAGTTAGACTCCGGGTACTATGAACTTGGTTAGCAGGCTACCCGGTTTAAGGGTATGTTTGTTATGTTATGGTGTTTGCCTTTTGTTTCCCAGTCTCATACCCCAACTCCTGGCTGGCCTTCATGGCCTCCAACTCACAGCTGGCCCTCATGGCCTACAATCTTCACCCCGTTTAGTCATGGCAATAATGGCTGTGGTCAGAATGTACAGAAGTACACTTGGTCACGCCAGTCTTATTCAAAGGGGCAGGCAGTGAGGGGTCCACACTAGTTAGTCTAGGATCAGTGAGCTGCACTCCATCATCATAGTGCACGCATATGCCTTATGCATTTGTAGTGGCAGAACATTACCTACAGAATGCTATAATTCTCGCATGGAGTGCTTCAGAGCCTTCCGTGAGGGGGCAGTCAGGAGACAAGTGGGCTCCTAAGCAGTGGGGCACTATCTGTCTCAGTGGATGTTCATAGGTATGGCAGCTTGTGGGAGGTATGTTAGCACCTGAGGTTTCAGCTTATAGTATGAAGGATCCTGCCCCGGTGTTCACATTTCTGTAACAAGATTGACTCTTGCCCAGGGATGAAAGCTGCACAGGGGCAAGCTTGAACCGTCCAAGATGAGATCCTGGATTGGGACCATGAAGTGTTTCCTTTCGGCCCTCTTGATGTTAGGGGTCTTTTAATGGGGTTATTATGCTATGATGGGGCTTGAACACCCATACTACGAATTCAGGGTTATGGCTGCCTTATGCACCGACCTGGCCGTGTGGTTTCCTTTCCTGCGGTTGCAAGCCTGGATTCGGGAAGGGGTTTTAACTATGAATGTTACCTTTCATTAACTCTTTTCCGGGGTTGGAAGGCGACTTTTGGACAGAAGAGCTCATGGCCTGGGGTCGGGTCTCATAACTCTCTTATAATTAGGAACACTAGAATTCATGGCCCTTGCCTGTCCCGTTGTTCTGGGAGAAGTTTATGCAGGGAGTCAGAGAAGGCCATAAGCCTATCTATTGCCCTAGCATGATCACCAGCTATCAGAATGCAGAATAGGGCAGCAGGGGCAGTGTGAAGGGGGGCTAATCCCGTGAGCTGCGTGCTGGAATTCCCTTGGATTCAATGGGTTACATTGCCCCCAGCATGCTCGCCAGCTTGCAGAAACAGGTATTCAGGAATTCTGGGCCGGCAAGGGCTATATGCCAGAGTGGCCTTTCCGGTGACTCACCTGCTGATATTCCTGATAGACGGCACGGCAGGAGAAGGGGCATGGCAGTGGGAACACTTAGAGGTAAGCTTTCTTAGCCAGGCTGGCGGTTTTTTCCCTATCCCCATCGACCCTTCTCGCTGGACATTTTATGGGTGTAGTGGACCAGTGGGAAACGGTCTGTTCCTTCAGTGAAGACCCAAGCTATTCCAGGCAGTGGCTCATACACTGTTTTGGGGATTTCAGGAGAAAAGAGGTGGTGGCTGGCTCTACGTGAGACCTCTCTCGACATGCCCTCCAGTTTTGATGTTTCCAGGGAGGGGGGGTTATGCTTGCTCAATGTGGAAGGTCTAGAACGGACCAGAGGTGTAAGGGAAGGCACGTACGGTTGACCTTGCCTCAGCACCCAACCTCTGCCGAAGGATATTTATTCACCCAGGCTAATCTGGACCCCCTAGCTATAGGCCATATATGCCTGTCTGGGTCAACAATACCAGTTTTGGCGTTAACAAAACAAGCATTGCAGGGGCTGGGGTATGACCCCTTCCAGTCTGGAACCTATTCAATTAAAATGGGAGCTGCTTCTATGGCAGCAGGTTTTTGGTTTCCTCCCGGCACTGGTACAGGACGTGGGACTTTGGGCCTCTGATGCATATAATGGCTATATTCCCCCCTTTTAGAGGGCAGGGGGATGCGGCAGCCTCACAAACGAGCATTGTAGGGGCTGGGGTACGACACCTTACAGTTGGAACCTATTCATCTCGAATTGGGGCTGCTTTTACGGCAGCAGGTTTTAGTTTCCCACAGGCACTGGTACAGGGCGTGGGACTTTGGTCCTCTGATGCGTACAAGGGCTATATTCCCCACTTTTAGAGGGCAAGGGAATGTAGCGGCCTCACAATCTTCATTGTTTTCACAGGTTGCTGGACAGGGATGGAGCAGATGCACATCCTAATATGCAGCCACAGCATGGTCTTCCGGGCACCCTGGAGGGCAGCGAATTCGAGCATGGGCTCGCAGTTGGGCCTCAGTAGAGGGGCTGTTGTGCAGTGGCTGGACCGGCAAGGAATGCATTGGGAGTGGCTCCTACCAGCTCTGTTCCAGCAAGGTGTGGTGCAGATATTTCTGCAGGCGATGGTCATCCACCTCGGTGGTAATGACCGCGGCGTGAAGCTGGGCAAGGCCCTCAGCGTACAGGCATGTAAGGACATGCAAGTGATAAGGCAGCGTTGGCCTTTGGTGCGTCTGATGTGGTCAGACATGGCGCGGCATATGGGATCCAGCTGGAATTGATCATGCATGGAAGAACGTCAACCGGCAAATTCGGTGGGCTCTTCTTGGGCAGGGGGGGTTGGCCATTCCACATCCCCGCATTCAGCACTGGAAGGGTGAACTGTACAGGGCCGATGGCGTTCACCTGTCTCATGCAGGTAACAACTTATTTTGGGCGACCTGCAGGGGTGTCTGCGAGAGATGTTTCTCAGCAGTGGGGTAAAGGGGGACTAAATAGAGATTTGTCCCCCTTTTGTGGCGGGAAGGTGTGGGAAGGGAAATAGGTAAGGACAGCTAGGTGGCCCCCTTAGGCACCTTTGGAGGTGATTGGCGGTTCCAGAGGCCTGTCTCTCAGGGCTTTACGGCTCGAGGGCAGGATATGGGCTGCTTCTGGGGCCAACTTATCCTCATCTACCCAGGGGTTATACGGCCCTGGGTGGGGATGATGTGGGAAGGCCCCCCTACTCACCTGCAGGGTGTGGCTGGGGTAAAGGGTAAGCAGATGGGCTTGCCATTGCCCCAGCAGGGGCTGGTCGCCCGAGAGCTGTATGGCAAGCTACTTGCTTATAGACAGTTCCCGCACCTAGGTTTCCCTCTGCAGGTCACTTTAAATTGGGTTTTGTTCTATAATTTAAATAAAGTGGCCCTTGTTCAATCCAAGCTGACGTCTCTGTGTTTTATTTCACCCCTCAACTGCAAACACTGAGGACTCACACCTGCTGTCAACCTTGCTCTTTATAAGGCACACATTGGCTGCAGCTTGTTGCTGACTGCAACGTCAGGCGTGGCTTGTGTGTTCCTAGTTTCCTGGCACCCTCTTTTGGACTGACCCCTTGGCACTTGATCCCGGACCTCTACTGACCTCGCTTCTGGACTCCAGACTCGGCAAGTACGCTTCGGACAAGCCTGGCCCTTATCAGATTCCCTCCTCCTAAGACCTGGCAGATTTATGGCCAGACTGCCGGCTAAGGACTTTGCTTCCCTGCCAACCACCCAGGAATTTCCAGCCCCCACCGGCACTGCTGACGCAGTGTAGAGCTGACAATGGAGAAGGAAGAGTCTAATGGTGGTCTGTAGTGAGGGAGAAAAAAAAGACAAGTATCTGACATGTTCCAAGCATGTAACTGTTTCTGAGAATGTTTTTAGGCATTAGAGAATGTATTCTTACCACTCTAGCCTATTGGGGTAGGGATATTTCCTTGGCAGCTGTTGCTGGGCTTCTTGTGCTTTAGAGGTGGTGCACATGGTGAATCGCTATCATTCTACAGGTCATCAGCCCAAGGTCTATGATGGGCTGACACCCTCATAAAATCTAAACCCAGTAAAGTCTGTATAATTTGAAAGTGTTACAAAGACTAAGGGCGCAACGCAGGGGAAGCTGTCATAAGTTGTGCTGGAGCAAGAGAAGACGGCATAAGGTTCCACTGCATCCATTTGCCATTCAGGAGCCCCTGGGCTGGCAGAATGCTGGCTCAGCCAGGAGCTGTGCACAGGGACCAGAAAGTAAAAGCTTGTTCTTCTAATTACACCTGCGGAGTAAGCCTTCTCCATTGACTTCAATTGCAATTATTTTCTTAGACTGACCTTTTTCATGGCATAGCTAAGCTTTTCTCTGGATTGGGACCTGCAGGAGCTTCCCAAACATGAGTTGGATGTGGCTTAAGTCCCTTCATCTCAGTCCCTCCCCTGACATGCCCCCAACACACCCCTTTTCCGGGCCTTACACTGGCTTACAGCAGCCCTGCTTGACTGAACTCTGCTGAGACAGCTGGATCCTGGCTGAGCCAGCTGGCCGGGCTCAGGGACTTAAGCTGGCGTAGCGCAGCTGAACCAGGACCCAGCCAGCTCAGATGGAGACCCACACATCCAACTCCCCTCAGTTTAGCTTAAATGTAAGTGGGATTGCTCCCTAATTGATCCAATAAAAGGTATCTCAATTGTGCTATGTTTTTCACTCTATAGTTACAAGTTGTTCTTACTGCAAACTTTGTCATTTTACAATAGTTAGTGATGATCATCAAGGAGCAACTAGTGTATTTCACTATGTCTAGTGTATTTTTCCAAGTCCAATAGCTAACTATAATCGACAACAATGGATGGAGCTGGGCCTTGCTTCCCTGGAGAGAAACTTGACCAAGTTCTGGGAGATAGTAACTAGAGGAATGAATGGGGATCACACTTTTCTTGATAACCAAATATTGTCGGCCCAATGGTGTTCCCATTTCTCTGATCTTTTCAGCCACACCATGCCCACCCCTCTAACAGATCTCAAAATAAAACATCTGCCATTACACTCCTGTCCTGAGTGGGATCCCGTTATGCCACACGAAGTAGTCATCTTGGTCAACTCCCTGCCCCCAAAAAAGGCTCCTGGCAAGGACATGCTCCCAACAGAATTATTTAAATCCAACTCTGATTGGTGGGCCCCTATGCTTGCCAAAATGTTTACCTTCATTAACCAGCACAGTATAGTTCCTAGGGGCTGGGGTGTCAGCATAGTGGTCCCTCTTCATAAAAGGGGCTCTAAGGCTGACCCAAAAAACTTCAGGCCGATTAGCCTCCTCGATGTAGCACCCAAAATTTATGCCAAATACCTATTAGCTAAACTGGAATCTTGTGCCGCTGAGAACACGATCATTGTGGAGGAACAGGCAGGATTTGTTAAGGGAAAGTCTGCTATAGACCAATGTTTCATACTATCCCACTTAATCCAGAAATACTCATTTTATAACAGAAAAGAGTTATTTGTCTCTTTCGTTGATTTCACATCTGCTTTCGATTTTATAGCTAGAGAGCGCCTTTGGCAAAAATTATCTACTACGAACATAGACAAACGGTTGCTCTTTCTGTTACAAATGCTCCACACTGACACCTCTCTCAGGGTGAGGCTTGGTGCTAATGGCCTCCTCTCAGAAGCGATCCCCACTAACAGAGGGGTTTGCTAGGGCTGTCTTCTGGCCCCATTTCTTTTCAATTTCTACATTAACAATATCATTCAGGACCTCTCCAGTCCAAAGTACTTCCCGCCTTCAATCTTAAATGTCAAGCTTTCGGTGCTGTTATACGCCGATGATTTAGCCCTGATTTCCATCACCCAAACTGGTATGAGGAGATTATTAAGACGCTTGGGTACGTTTTGCTCCAAGGAACACCTAATAATCAACAACTCTAAAACAAATGTGGTAGTGTTTGGGGGAAAACAAGCAATGCATGTCTGGAAACTAAATGATAAGCCCATTAAACAACAATGTAGTTTCCGTTATCTGGGACTCAATTTTAAATCTAACCTTTCTTGGAATTCCCATTTTGAATTGGTTAAGCTGAAGGCCGCCCACTCTTCCCAACTGCTATGTCATTTCTTTAAACTCAAAGGAGGAAGCCTGGTTCCCCCTGCCATAGAGGTTTTTTGCAAGAAAATAATTCCGCAGCTCCTCTATGGTGCAGAGATTTAGGGACATGCTAACATCTCCCCCTTAGAGAAAGTCCAAAATGCTTTTATCCGATTTATTTTGGCAATTCCACAAGGCATGCCTGTATCCTTCTTAAGGTTAGAGACAGGCCTTTACCCTATAGACTCCCTGGCTCACGCAGCCCTTGCCACATATTGGCTAAGACTTGCATGCATGAGTGATTCCCGTCTCGCTAAGAAATGTTTCCTTGAACAATCACAGAGCCCTCCTTATAACACCTGGCTAAACCAGACTAAATCCACTTTGGCCACATACGGGATTAACATAGATTTTCCACCCTCCCACCCCTGTATGCGAGCTAAACAACTATTGAAGGAAAGAATCTATTTGTACTCCAAAAGATGGGTCCTTTTCCACCCAATTATCCCCCTCATTCTGGTACCCTTGGTTTAAAATGTCCTTTATCATGGAGCAATACCTTACTTTTCTAACTGCACCTCTATTGAGAAGATCTTTCACGGCTTTACGTCTCCAAACCATGCCCACAGCTATGCTTGAAGGGAGATATGCCAAAACCCCAATTCACCTGCGCTTATGTATCTGCAAATCGGGAGAAGTTGAGGACATCGCTCACTACCTACTGAGATGTCCCCTTTACAAAGACCCGAGGCTTAAATTCCTCCATTCCATTCTTCATCCTATGTCAAGTAGGCCCCCCGTGGAACAAATATGTAACCTTCTAGTTGGCAGCGACATTTTTTTAATGCAACAAATGGCCAACTTTCTTTGGCCGCGGGGAAAATCAGAGCCAACTACATAAAACAATTAGTGGCGGCACAGGAGCTGTCCTGACTTCTTACATTTTTAATTTTTTTAAATCTAGGTTGGCTGGTGACCCCTTTTCTTAATCAATTTATGTCATGTTCTGTTTTATATTTTAACACTAGTATATTAACTCTGAATTTATATCTGTATATGCATTTGTATTTGTACTGTATTGCAGCGGCCAATAGCTTTGAGCAATTAAATAAATTGCAAGTCCAATAACCTTCATAAATGTAGAATGGCATACATGCTTTGTGTTCATTTACTGTGTCTTTTTTAATCTTGTGTCATATTTAATCTTTAGTACAGCTTTTGATACTTTTTATATTGCAGTACTTACATATTAAGTCTTAATTTTGGGAGAATGTGACCTTCTGTACTAGATTTTGCGGGTTTCAGACTAATTTGAAAGAGGGGCATATGTCTGCTCCTTAATATGTGGCTTCTGATTATTCCTTTTTTTAAAAAAATCTTATATCATTTTTAAATTTAAGTATGTTTTTTTGTCATTGGTTGCTTTGAGTTCTTGAAAATACTAAGAACCAAACACTGATGTTATTTAATCAATAACCTTTTTCTCTTGAATTTCTATATGTCCAACATTTGTCCTGGTACACAATGTTTCTTGCTAAATAGCAAAATGTAAGATCTATTCAAAATCAGAATGGTCTTGTTCCCATCATTCCTATCACTATAACTTAAGAGGTAAAGTCAGAAAGCACACTGTGACTTGCCAGTAAAAAAAATAACACCCTAAAACAATATATGACTGTAAGTACAGTCAATTCAATGGGAGTTTCTCCATCCATATTCACTGAATCCATACCATGCAGTGTACATCTCTTTCTATCAACACCATTCTGAACCGTTTCCTCTCAGACTCCCAGGAAATAGCTTAGTTCTCTTCCCTACAGCAGAGAGTGGAAGAAAGAACCAAGCAAAATAGGTTAAGTGGGAACACAAAGTGCAGCAATGTTCCTCAGCTGGATGCTGACCATCAACAAATCTCTACTTATTTAGTAGATTATCCTAACATGACACATTTATTTATTTATTACATTTATACCCCACCTTTCTTTTCATGATAGAAACCCAAGGCAGCTTACATATGGTTCCCAGGTGGTCTCCCATCCAAGTACTGATCAGACCTGACCCTGCTTGGCTTCAGCAGGGTGCTGGCCTCATGTGCTTTCAGACCATAATTGTAGAACTCTTCTAGTACACATCTTGTCTTACCTTCTATGTGTGTTTTTGTTGTGGCAAGATAGAGAGATGCTGGCCAGTCCTTAACCCAGATCCACCAGAGGCCATGGCACCTGAACTTGCTGAAAAACTTCACAGGCCCAGTTGTTTGTCAGCCAAGCTGGCTGGTATTAATTCCCATTAATAATTCCCATTTTGCCAACACTAATATATTAGCTCATAAAATAACATGTTGACACCCATCCAGTAGCACACTCCTTAGCAACTGTTAGCACCATGTGATAATGACACATTAGCAGGAAGCAGAATCAAATCCCAAAATTCATAGTCCCATCACCATTAAAATTACTACTTTCATTGAAAACTATTTGTATTTTAGGTTTTCCACAATACAAGATGATGAATGAAGAATGTAGTATGCAAGGCTTCCTTTGGAAGTTCTTATTTATTTATTTATTTATTATTTGATTTATGTCCTGCCATTCCTTCCAGTAGGAGCCCAGGGTGGCAGTTCTTGCATTTTTTGCCTCCAAGTAGGCACAGGCTCTTGATTCCATAAAGGAAACCACAGACCAGAACTTACAAGATCTGAACAGGGTGTTTCATGACAGATGGTCCTGGAGGTCACTGATTCATAGGGTCACCATAAGTCATAATCCACTTGAAGGCATATGACAACAATAAGACACAGGCAGCACCAGTGAAGGGCAAAAGTAAACAACTGCATCTTCAGACAAGTAGATCATACCTTCCCCATTGCTGGCCTCTGCAGTTATGTTTAGAAAAAAACTTTTTACATACAAATCATAACTGAATCATAAACTGGAAATCCAAACACTCTTTTAGTCCTAAAGATGCTTACCTGAAAGGTAATTTCATCAAAATCATTAGGACATACTTCAAAGAAAATATATTAAAGATGAGTGTAAATATGATACATACCATTATTTCCCTTTCAGAAGCCTAACGTGGTTGTATACCTAAAAATTCAGTTTGTTCCTTCTATGTACACACACACTTCAGCAACATTCTGTAGCAACTCTAGATGGAGGTGTTGTGGGGTGGTGGTCCCCAAATTTGGATAATTGGTCAGCTGCCTGCTTTGGATGGGATCATACTCCATCTGAAAGAGCAGCTTCGTAGTCTGGGGATGTTTCTGAATCCATGTTTGTCTCTAGAAGCCCAGGTGACCTCACAGGCTAGGAGTGCCTTTCACCAGCTTTGGCTGGTAAGACACCCAGGAGACACGAGCAAGAATTTGAACTCACAGACTCTGGACTCCCAGCCAGGCTCTTCTCCCTACTGTCGGGTTATTAAACCAGATACTTCTCTTCATGATAATCGTGGCAGAAAATATTTGCATTTTTAAAAGAACTGTGAACCAGGAGATAAACATTTCAAAACTATATACATTTTATTTGAAAAATAAGATTCATTGATGGTGGTGTATCATCAGTGTAAGTAGCCTGGTCTTATTGAAAAGACATTTGGCCTCCAGTGGTGCCATTCAGTTTCGGTACAGTGGAGAGGGAGGTGCAAAGCCATTCCTCAGCAAGATCTAAAATCCCCATGCTTGGATATATTTAAGACTAAATAGCAAATACCAGTGTATTTTAAAAACATTTGTTGTGGTTACTTTAAGTCAGTCATTTGGTATCCATGGGTACCAAACCCAGGAAGATGCACTTTAGAATGTGCTAGCTACGTCCACTCCCTAGTCATTAATTTATGACCATGCACACATGCCTTGGACAGCTAGCCTTGCTCACTGACCTCACCATGGCTTGTTTGAGAGAGCAACTGACATGCCCCACTCCCTGAGCAGTGTAGACAGCACTGCAGTCCCACATTCCTGACAAACTTCCCTCCACTTCTCCCAATTGTTTAGATGCCTTATCTCCTGATTCTGATGCCAAGCAAATGGGTGTAACCAGTCCCACCCCTCAGCTGATATGTGATTGGCCCCAGAGAGATGCAGCTGCTGGTCCTGCTGCCTTAGTAAAAAAAGAAAAAAAATTGCCTATCTCCTCTGCTGCCTGGTGAGGTTAAGAGAGTCCATAGTGATGCAAGGGGCCCACACGGGCACTAGACAGTGAGAGGGGGCCAAGGTCACCTTGTCAGGACCATCTCAAACTTGATGCTGACCCTGGTGGACACTTTGCCTCTGAGCATCACTGGGTCTGTTTCCCTAGGGGGGTTTTTTGTACTTTAAAAAGGAAAGGAAATTGGATACCTATTCCTGTTGCTGACAGCCCCTACCTATAGGCTTAGTGGGTCCACCAAGGTGGTGGTAGGTCTTCCAAAGGGTGCTGGCCCTTTTTCCACATTACACCAGTTGCAAATACAAAAAAATAATGGAAATACATAATAGGCAGTCCAGGACTAAAACAGCAACAAAGATACTGTGGTGTATTACACCCCATTGTGTTAAGTACATTAACAGCAACTAGAATGGTACAAGAGTCTAACTGACACCACCATTGTTTAAAAGCAGGGAGGCATAAATATGTTTAAAATTTGCCATGGTCATGGCAGAAATGTAGAAACAGATACAGTGCAGTCCTAAACATATTTACTCAGAAGTAAGTCTTGAGTTTGCTGGGTTTCACTCCCTAGAAAGTGCATTTAGGATTACAGTGTTCATTGTGTTTCAAACTATTTGCTCTGATATTATCAGAGAAGGAAAGAATGTGTATACCAAGAAACAGTAAAAAATAAGATGCCCTACAAGTGTTTATACTTCTACAGGTATAAAATAAATCTATTTGAAAATAACATTACTATTTTTCCAAGGAAGATTAGACTTTCAGTTGCTCTCTGGTTACATCAAATAGCTGCAGACAAAGAAAGCAATGAACAATGCAAAACCTTGGACATTTGACATAGTACCTCTGAAACACACTTTAAACTAAGAAAAAAAAGTAACCCCACATGTAGGTCGTAGAAGGAATTCATGTCAGATGGAGTAGACTATTTCTAGACGTTCCTATTCATAACCGAGGTTAGAAGGCAGGGTAGTTAATCACTGCTTTGTGTTTTTCCATTTTTCCCATGTCGTGCTCTCTCAATGTCATTCTTTTCATTCATAAAATAGGAACTACATAAATTCAGTGCATTTGTAGCATTAAAATGCCACAGCATAGCATAAATACACAGTTATATAAGTTCCTGCCTACATTTGCAAAACTATACCTACATATCTGGATGTACCGATACTGATGAACACAGTGGGACTTCTGTCCTGAGCAGAGATGGGGGAGAAATCCATTTCACCTTGCATTAAAAGCCAAATATCAAATTTGCACTTTCTGAAACAATATGAGAATTGAAACATAACCATCCTTCAACATTCACATGTATCCAAACTTTGCAGTGCAGTTCTCCAACCAAAAAATGTTTATAAAAACGCATATATTAGGAGAAAATATGCCTTAAAATGAATATATTAATGAAAATATAAAATGATTATATTAGGAGAAAATGCTTGAAAACATATGTTCATTAGTCAAAACTACATACAAAAGTGTGTTTATTAGAAGAAACCTGCACTAAAATGCTAAATAATTTTCATGAGGATTTCTTTAAAAAGAAATTTGCAAATAATTGCAGAAACCTGAACAACTGAATTTAAGACTAGAAAAATGAGAAATTGAGAACCGAAACTGACAGATCCTTCCATCCCTAGTTCTGAGTAAATCTGCATAGGATTGCACTGTAAAAAGGTTTTAAACATTGTTGGGATGCCATCAATCATTCCTGATGCTTACAGAGTTCTATCAAATGGTAACTGTAAAGTGATCTTAGATAATGTAAAAACACACTGAAAAATAATAATAAGAATAAACTTTATTTCTACCCCGCCCTTTTTCCAATAGGACTCAGAGCGGCTTACAACTAAAAACAACACCAATTAAAACATACAGAAGTATACTATTAAAAAAGAATTAAACTATGAGAAACATTAAAACCATAAAATATGGGTTAAAAACAGTGGACAAGGCAGGTGTGGGCAGACATCAGGCTTGTGGGATCTAATTTGTTCACCAGAACCCTGAGATCCACTAAGTGGAGTCATATGCACAAGACATGCATTTAGAATCAATGAATTCTGAGCCCAGTGATTTCTTTTGAATATCAGAACGGAACTTTCACACACAAAAACCCACTTCTGGTTACCCTCCCTCCAGCTTTCTTTATTTCAGTTGCATAACTTTTGGGGTGGCTAGGGAAAGCCATTTTGTTGTTGCCAATGTTAAACAACCAGAAGCCAGACATTCTTGTGGCTTCAGTTCAAATCATCCAGAGATCTACTAGAAGGTATTTTCAGTGGTGGTGTTGGGCGAGATCTCAATGGCGATCTCGCTGTGTCCCCTTCCCCAGGTAGGACACGGAGCTGGAATTGGACCCTGAATCAAACTAGGAAGGAAAACACATTTAACACAGAAGTGACTTTGATCAAAGGTTCTACCTGCACAAAGAAGATCCCAGTCCAACCGAGATGCAACCTTGGTCAGATAGACATCTTTATTAAGCAGGAATCTACAATTTATAGACCATCAGGGCATGGTAAACAATAAACAGTAAATAGATGAAAGGCAGGATCATGAAAGACAAGAGACATAAAACAAGCTATGAGCAGAAGCGATTTAGAACAGAAGGTGCGTTCCCATCCTTCCTGTCTTCCTGTACTTTCAGTCCTTTGATAGTTCCTATCTTAAGGTGTCACCCTTGTTCTAACAGACCCTTCGTGATTAAAGACATGGAAAAGGACAGAAGTGTGGTTTGTTCTTTTTAGAGTTAAATGTGTCACGGCAGGGAGCACATTCCTTTGCCTTTTGTCCTAGAAACAGCAAGGCTGTTTCAATAGACACTAGATAACGGCCCTTCCTTGAGAATTTACACAAGTCTATTCTAAAGGGAAGTACGTTTGAAAACATAAAACAAGAGTTGAGGCACTCATATTTTTTTATATGACAACAATAGCTCCCTGCTTGTGGAATGCTCTCCCCAGGTAAGTATGCCTGGCTCCATTATTATCTATTTTTACGTGCCAGCCAAACCCATTTTTACCCTTAATTTGAAAGGCTTCAAGTATCAGTGGCTTCTTTTAATGTGGCAGGTTTTGCAAAACATCTTTAACTGTACTGATGTATTTTAAGGTTATTGTGTTGTTCTTGTTTGTTATAATTGGTTTTAATGTTTTATTATAAGTCACTTTGGGTTGCTTTGCAAGGAAAATGACTAATAAAGTAGTGGTAGTAGTTCTGAACCACTTTCGGCTTCATCTATACTCTAAGGCAGGTGTATAGGCACTTGCAGCACTAGGCAGCATTGGCCTATGTTATGTTCAGTAGTATAGTCGCAAATTCAGAAGTGCAGGGTCCCTTCATGATAATCACAGACATGTCCCCTCCCATCCTTTTTTTAAGCATGAAAGGGGAGAATATTAGCTACCGAGAAGAGTATTCTCAGTGGCTGACTGACCTCCTTTCACTCTGTTTTGCTCCAATCAGCAGGAAAGGACATGGAAGCATGTTAGAAGATTCTTCTCAGTGGCTAACACACTCCCTTTTCATGTTGATTGGCTCATAGGATACTGAGAACCTGCTCCCAAAAAAGTAAGGAGTCTAAGACCCCATGAGACCCCAAACGACTACACCCCTGGTTATACAGTTCAGGGTTCAGTAGGCATTTAAAGTCTGCCATAAGTGGGTGTCTCCCAAACTGTATGAGGAAGAGGGTCCCCCCTCTCTCTTATAACACACTTATCCCATCTTTCCTCCAAGATGCTCAGGGTGGTGTACATGATTCCCGCCTCTCCATTTCATCTTCAGAACAGCCCTTTGATAGCTTAAGCTGAGAAACAGTGATAGGCCCAAAGTTACCTAGTGAGATTCTTTGCCAAATAGAGATAAGAACCCTAGTCTTCCAGTTCCTAGTCCAAAACTTAATTATATTTTATTACCTGCTCTTCATCCTGAGGTCTCAGGACAGGTTACAAAAAATTAAAATACAGCCTTAAAAATAATTTAAAACAACTTACAATCACAAAAATAGAGTGAGTCCTAAAAATATATATCTCATGTATCAAAAGCCTGCATAAAGAAGTGCTAACCATAGCACCAGAGAAAGAGAGAGAGAAGAGGCAATCCCATTTTTTATTTTTTTTGGCTCTAGCTCCACCTGCTACCAACATGTAGTTGTCAATAGATGACTCCCAAGGGAATATGGCCGCTTACAGTGAAAAGATTGCCCGCACCTGCTCCAAGTTATATATAGGGCCTAATCTATGTAAAATCCAGAGCTTGGAAGATTACTTTTAAAAGGTAATAAATTAAAGTTACAATTACATGGCCCAAAAAAGGAATAATTACCATTAATATTACAATTGCTCTAAAAGCAACTGATTACTTTACTTTTTCTCAAAAGTAATCACTACAATTACATTTCCGTTACTTTAAAAAAAACTCTTACAAGGTGCTGGCCTTGGCTGCTGCACATCTAAGTAGCCTACAACAACATTAAAAATAAATGCACACATACAGAGGTAGTAGAATAATTCTTTTCATCCATAAGATAGCAATGGTGGTCTCTCTGCTGGTAAGGGAGGTGGGGAGGAGGCAGAGGCCACTCCTCAGATCTTTGCATGTCAAACCAAGTACAACAGCACCCCCACTCAGCCAGCAAGCATAATGTCTCTCACTTAACCACCTCCCAGACTCTGCCCTGCCACCAACTAAGGGACACTCACCCAAGCAAACATTTTCCCCTGAGATGCAAAAAAGTTAAAATACTGCAAATGCAGCACAATAGCCAGAGAGGGTGGGGGAGGCCACTTTGTGTGCCAAGTGCAAACACAATATTCACGTTGTCATCTCTCACCTCCACAGTTCTTTATCTCCATTCTGCCGCTGCCGCCTCCTCCTCCTTTATCCATGTTCTTGCCCTCCGACTACTTTTTCCCTCCACTCCATTATTCACCACCATCCATTTTTTAAAACAATTATTTTCTCCAATCCACCCCATCCCACTCTCCACCTCCTCCCTCATTGCCTCCTATTATTTAGCAGAGAATTATCCTACTATGCTGAGTGGATGTCTTCTATAGCCTACCATGTGTTCTGTTTCAGGTAATATTAGTGTAACATAGTGGGTTATTTATTTATTTATTATTTGATTTATATCCCTCCCTTCCTCCCAGCAAGAGCCCAGGGCGGCAAACAAGGCACTAAAAACACTTTAAAAACATCATAAAAACAAATCTTAAAATACATTAAGACAAAACAGCATTAAAAACATTTTTAAAAAAACTTTTTAAAAGGGTTAAAAACATGATTAAAAACATATTAAGCAATTCTGACACAGACACAGACTGGGATAGCTCTCAGCTTAAAAGGCTTGCTGAAAAAGAAAAGTCTTCAAAAGGCGCCGAAAAGATAACAGAGATGGTGTCTGCCTAATATTCAAAGGGAGGGAATTCCACAGGGTAGATGCTGCCACACTAAAGGTCCGTTTCCTATATTGTGCAGAACGAACCTCCTGATAAGATGGTATCTGCAAGAGGCCCTCACCTGCAGAGTGCAGTGATTGATTGGGTATATAAGGGATAAGACGGTCTTTCAGGTATCCTGGTCCTGAGCTATATAGGGCTTTGTATACCAAAACTAGAAACTTGAACTTGGCCCGGTAGCAAATGGGCAGCCAGTGCAATTATTTCAGTAGTGGAGTGACATGTTGACGATACCCTGCCCCAGTGAGCAGTCTCACCACCGCATTTTGCACCAGCTTCAGCTTCCAGACCAACCTCAAGGGCAGCCCCACATAGAGCGCATTACAGTAATCCAGCCTGGAGGTTATCAGTGCATGGACAACAGTGGTCAGGCTATCCCAGTCCAGAAATGGCTGCAGCTGTCTCACCAGCCGAAGCTGGTAAAAGGCACTCCTAGCCACGGAGGTCACCTGGGCCTCTAGCGACAAAGATGGATCCAGGAGTACCCCCAGGCTACAGACCTGCTCTTTCAGAGGGAGTACTACCCCATCCAAAGCAGGCAACTGACCAATTATTCAAACTCGGGAACCACCAACCCACAGCACTTCCGTCTTGCTAGGATTCAGACTCAGTTTATTGGCCCTCATCCAGCCCACCACCGAGTCCAGACAGCGGTCCAGGGCTTGCACGGCCTCTCCCGATTCAGATGTTATGGAGAAATAGAGCTGGGTATCATCAGCATACTGCTGACACCTCACCCCAAAGCTCCTGATGAATGCTTCCATGGGCTTCATATAGATGTTAAACAGCATGGGGGACAAGATGGTACCCTGTGGCACCCCACAGCACAGCTGCCAGGAGGCCAAAAGACAGCCACCAAATGCTATTCTCTGAGAACAACCCTGGAGGTAGGATCGGAACCACTGTAAAGCAGTGCCTCCAATACCCATCCCACCAAGTCGGCCCAGAAGAGTACCATGGTCAATGGTATCAAAAGCCACTGAGAGATCAAGTAAGAACAACAGGGTCACACTCCCCCTGTCCTTCTCCTGATAAAGGTCATCCATCAGGGTGACCAAGGCTGATTTAGTCCCATAACCAGACTGGGATGGGTCAAGACAATCTGTTTCATCCAAGAGTACTTGCAGTTGCTCCACCCACAGAGCATGACAGAAGAGCAACACTGCACAGAAGCCCAGTTTGAGGCACATGGTTTTCATTCACAAATCAGAGGAGCAGAAGACTTCCCTTGCTCCCCCCCCAAGTAATGCCCAAAGGTAATGCTGGAAACATTACAATTACTCCACAAAAGTAATAAAATTACTTCTAGTTCTATTACAATCAATTGTAAAGGAATTACCCACTCATTCCTCAAAAAAGTAAGGAATTACAAGTAATTCGTTACTTGTAACGAATTAATTCCAAGCTCTGGTAAAATCCAGTTAACAGTAAGTGATCACAAAGTCTCTTTGGTCCAGTTTAAAAGAGCACAGCATGATGCAACTGATTGTCCCTAGGGTTGCCTTCACATAAAGAACCAAAGCAGGTAAACCAAGACTTCTAGGGATACAGTCACTGCTAAAATATTTTCTTTCTGAAAAGGAGAAAATATAGAAGAAAAATATTAGCAGTTATTGTTGCTGTGGAGAGGAAAGAAAAGTTCACTGAAATAAAGAAAGGGTTTCAAAAGCCTTGTCTGCAGCACAATACAGTTGCAAACATTTCAAAATATCCTGCTCATTTCCTTTGCTCCTCCTGCAAAAATATTCACTGTTGAGGTGAACAAAGTCTAAAATTCTTTAAACTGCAACTGCATCTGTCTGTCGTGCCATCTTGTATCTGGATTGTGATGAGCCATGCACAGTTGTATGCCTTATTTGCACTGAGTTAACTGACATGATGTGATATGACAGACTAAGCCAGACCGCAAAGCACAGCACTTTTTTATTTGAGATATACCATAACACAATAAACTGAGCATTTTTTGTCTCTGCAGACTTGCAGCCCAAAACCTTAGCTGAAGAAAACTGTCAGAGAATCATTGCATTCACTAGTTATTCATAAAGCATAGATCAGACTGGAGGACAAATGAGGGCTCTGGCCCCCTTCTGAATATGCAGTCTAATAAATATACAGTTGCAACCCTTCCTCTTAAATCCAACTGCTGGAGGCAAAGATGGGCTGTGGCTAGGGTGGCCAGGCTCAGGGCCTGAGACTGATTCTGTATCTTTAGGAGAAGAGAAAGTCAGCGAAGTGAAACACTGTAATGGGAAAAACCACAAGGTGGAATTCTCCCTTCCCCCTGCACAACTTTTAAAGATACAGAAGACCTCTTGGTTGCCAGGCCCAGCTACATATAGGGATGCCAGGTCAGAAGCATCCTAAACCCTGAGATTTTATGTTTTATGATGTTATGGAGTGTGCACTAGTGATGTCATGATTTAGGCCCCAGTGATGTCATTAAGCATGATACATTATCATCAACCACAGTTGCTTGAAGCATATCACTCTAACAAAAGAAATCTCTGACTACAAATTAAGATAGAAATCTTAGCTAAATGAGGGTGTTTCCAGGCCCACCAGAAGTGACAGGATCATTCCTTCTCACCTACTTAGTGAGCTGGGTAAGGAACATTTAATCTAGCTTACTTGCTTCTGGCAAGAAGGGTTTAAGGTCAGACCAGTCCAGTCACCAGAAAGCCATTGTGGGAAGAAAGCAGCCTAGTGTTGTGCAGATGTTAGATGGGAACACTCAGGAGTAAAGATGGATGCCCCTGAAGGTTGCAATTCTAAACACACTTACAAAGGGACTAAGCCCCATAGAATTCAACAGGATTTACTTCTGAGTAGATATGGTTAGAATTATACTGTTGGTAAGGCTTGACTAGGGATCCTCTGCAAAGATATCCATATCAAAGCAGGGTTGGCCACCCCCTGCCTGGAATGCCTTGGATGCCTTTTAATGTGGCTGATCCAAACTTCTTTACAATCTTGACCCTTCACTGCAGAGAGAGGTTTGAGAAATTAAGAATTAAGAAGATTCTCTACTCTTTCCTGCCTACTCTGTGGGCTGCTATAAACTCACTTTGACAACCAACCCAATTCCAGTGAGTAATAATTGACAGAGAGAAAACACACATGGTTTGATCTATCTTCACAGGCAGTAGATTGGGAAAAATAGCAATTGAAGCCACACTTCCCAGTATGTAAATTCTCTTTTACTACTATTGGTTAAGAAACAAACCATCGTGCAAACAACAAGATGTATCATCAGCAGGTTTAAGGGGGTTGAACTGCGTGCATGGAATCACTGTTATTGCTTTTATGGATGTAAGGGAGTAAGATCAGAGGTAAATGAAATGCAAATATCAAAGAAAAAGAAAAGACAGTGATGATGTCCTAAATGCAATGCCATACCAACCACAACAAGATTCCTATGAGTAAGACAAAAGACTTGACATCCCAGAACCAGACAGGGTTCCTAACCAAAAAAAAATCCTGGCAGCCAGTCAGCCAAGGTCAAAGATATCCCCATGCAGCACAACCTGACCCAGGAGCAGCAGTTAGTGCAGAATGCTGTGGCACAATTGCTGACATGAGTGTGAAATCCTATCAGCACATAATACCTCTGTTCTGAAACCTGCACTGGTTGCCAATTTGTTATCAGACCAAGTTCTAGGTGTGCTTTCCATGTTACGGGTGCCACATAGTATTTGTTCTGCTCTTGTAAGAAATGAGTCCTTTAGTGTGGCAGTACCTACACTTTAGAACTCCCTGCCTATTGACATTAGGAAGCAGAGCTTAGAAAAGTTACTTTTTTGAACCACAACTCCCATCAGTCCCAGCCAGCATGGCCACTGGATTGGGCTGATGGGAGTTGTAGTTCAAAAAAGTAACTTTTCCAAGCTCTGTTAGGAAGGCACCTTCATGGTATTCTTTTTGGCACCTGCTAAAAACATTTATGTTTAGGCAAGCCTACCCAGGCATGTAGAAGCTATTATGTTTATTATCTGTTTCAAACTCATTGTTGGTATTATTATTTCGAATGCTTTTAAATACCTGTCTTTAACTGCTTTTGCCAATAATTTTATTGTTTTAATTTCTTCTATAAACCACTTTGAGATTTTTTACAATAAAGCAGTATATAAATGTTGTAAATAAAATACATAAATAAATTTTGTAGTCACTGTGGCCTGTGGGTCTCTTTCCTCTTTTATAATGAGTCAGGCCATTTGGTACTATCTAGCTCAGTACTGATGACATGGACTAGCGTTGGCTCTCCAGGATCCCTGGAAATAGTCTCTTCCAGAGATTGAATTTTGGATCTTTGCATGCACAACATATACCCCACCCCTGAGCTACAGCCCTGAATAATTTTAAAATTATTCTTTTTAATTCACTAACGAATATACAGCATACTAGGGCAGATCCACACCATGCATTTAAAACACATATGACATACATTCAAAGCACATGAATCCCAACACAGAATCATGGCAACTGTAGTTTGTTAAGGGTGGTGGGAACTATAACTGTGAGGGAAAGCTACACTTCCCAGGATTCTTTGGGGGAAATCATGCACTTTAAATGTGAGTTGGATATGCTTTAAATATATTAAATGCATTAATTCATAAACTTTGCCTGCATATAAATCATTTTAATTAAATTTTATAATGGAAATAAGCTACACAGTTTTCTGGGTCACCATTTCTCAGCCTAATCTGCCCCTCAGGATGAAAACAACAGAGGTGGGCCGTGACTACCCCAAGGAAGAAGAGCATACTTAAAATGTACAGGAAACAATAATTTGGAAATAATAATTTACAACTATAGTGTGAAATCAGATACATATCAAAACATAGTATGAAGAAATATTTATATAAGCATGAATGTCAAAGGTGTTTATTATTTACATATTATTTACATAGTGCAATCCTGTGCATTTTTACTCAGAAGCAAGTCCCAGTGTATTCAATTGGGCTTACTCAGACAGGGACGTATGTACAGGACTGCAATTCAGTGATAAGAAACTTCACCCACCCAATCAAAAATTCAGAATCATGCCACGTTAAGCTGTTTAGCAACTGTTTTATGCTTGTTTTATGGTTACTGGATTTTAAATGGCTTTATTTCTTGTAAGCTGCCTTGGTTTCCAATTCTACCTCACAGGGTTGTTGAAAATATTCCATATACACATACACTTAGGGTTGCCAGGTCCATGGCCTGAGACTGATCCTGTATCTTTAGGAGAAGAGAAAGTCAGCCAAGTGCAGGTGTTCTTGCAACTCTGTAATGGGAAAAACCACAAGGTGGAATTCTCCCTTCCCTGTACAACTTTTAAAGATACAGAAGACCTCTTGGAGGCCGGGCCTGAAGGTTTAAAAGTACATACACCCCATATAATAGTTTATTGTCAAAACCAGTTGGCCATTGCAGAACATTTTCCTGCCAAATAAAAACAGGGAAACCTAAGTAAACTTGTGTTCAAAAATTATTTGAAATATAAAATGTATAATACACCATTTTGCAAGTAATTAAAAAAACCCTGCATGTACACTTTTATGCCTATGAAGATCCTGCTGTGATCTTCTGTTGTAGAACTACTCTGGAAAGGGGTTTACTCTAAGTATCTTGCCTCCCTAAAAAACTGGAACCAGCACTGTCTATGAGCAGACATTTATCTCAGAAGGTAAGCCTCCTTAATTCACTTATGTCCACTACTGTAAGTAAACAATCTTCTGAATATTAATAAACAGACTTTATTTTAATAAGGCATGAAAAAAGGGCATTAGAATAGAATTATGCAATCACATAGTATGCAAGTACTCAAAATTAATTTCTTCTGTGAAAGGTGTTCAGGCGTTCTTGTGCATAATGAAGCAAAAGCAGATAAACAGAAATAAAACTAAGGTGTTATAATGTCATGTTGTAGTGCAATCCTATGCATGTTTACTTAGAAGCAAGTCCCAATCATGTACAGAGAAAGTACAAGCAGGACATGTGTACAAAGAGCCCTCTCCCCTCCTGTGGTTTTCAGCAACTGGTATTTGGAAGCATACTGCCTCTACATATGGAGGAAGAACGTAGCCATCATAGCCACTGATAGCCTTTTCCTCTATTAATTTGTCTAATCCTCTTTTAAATCCATCCAAGTTGGTGGCCATCTCTGCCTCTTGTGGAAGCAAATTCCATAGTTTAACTATGTGCTGTGTGAAGAAGTAATTATTTTGTCTACCCTAAATCTAATTTATTTATTTATTTGTATCCCACCTTTCCTCCCAGATGAAGCCCAGTCTTCCAACATTCAGCTTTGCTGGATGACCATGATTCTAATGTTATGAGAAAGGGAGAAAAACTTTTCCCTATCCACTCTCTCCATGCCATGCATAATTTTATACACTTCTATCATATCACCTCTTACTCTCCTTTTCTCTAAACTAAAAAGCCCCAGATGCTGCAACCTTTCCTCATAGGGTTAATTTATTATTGATTTTTGCAGGTTCACGCTAGTTCAGTTAATTTGAAAACTATGAAGTGAATTTGATTTTTAAAATTTACAAAATTGCACAGTGGTCACCTAAAACAAACATTCATAAATATTTAAAATTTGCTGAATTCCCAGATTTCCATTTGAGTTCTGAATGCAGAAGTGACGTTTGCATTTTGAATGTGCAACTGTACTTTAGTGCTCAAAAACTTTATATCTAGATTTCTGCTTTAACTTTGTTCGCATTTTGATTGCTCATTTGTAAACTTCACCTATCAATCTTATATGCCATCTACAACTTATAGCATTACATGTCATTTGTCAAATGCTATCAGATACTAGTGTTAATATTAAATGCTGTCAAAAACACTGTATATCAATTGCCAAATGTTAAATACTATTGCATGCCAACTATGAAATACTGTCAAGTACAAAATATTCCAGTCAGATATAAATACTTTCAAATATCAGACAGTGATCACAGTGAAGACAAATAATGGATTTCAAATTCAGATAACAAATATTTGATGACTATGTGGCAACTATTGACTATCCATTATTAAAATTGACAGAGGAGAATTTCTGGAACATAATTTGTTTCAACTCTGCCTGCATAACTTAATTTTATCTGTGGAAATCTGATGTGGCCCTGCTTTGCAGCTGATGTGCATTTTGTGAGTTCTCCATAGTTTTGAAAACTCACATACAGTGATCAGCACAAGAGCCACCTAATCATCCTGAAAATAGATGGAGGATACAAAAACCCCAAAAGTTGTAGACTGGGGTGGATATGCTGATTTTGTTTTTCACATTTCACATATCATACATGTCATGAGATAGGTGCAGCATTTTTACATTTTTAATACCTTTTAGAAATGACATTAGGGATGATGCAAAAGAAATACCAACAGCCGCACCATAACTTCAAAAGCCACACCAGGAAGTGAAATGATGAATAAAGCTAGGCATGTTGGGAAGAGGTAATTGGAAAACAGCTGGGCAAGCTAACAATTCAGTGTTCTTCCTTTCAAGTGACAGAAGTCTATAATTTAAAAGGGAAAAAATAGAGTAACATGGCTTTTGCTGCCACCCCTGCCTGTTAGCAGTGGGGAGTCCAGTTTCACAGAACTGATTTTTTAGGGAGGGGGGTCTTCATTTTTATCAGGTTCTTTCTTCCTTCCCTGTGGGACAGAATGAGAAGGAGGGAGAAAAACCCACATCTCTGCAGGCTGGCTCTGAGTATAATGAGACAGAAGGGGAAATCCTGTCAAAGCTAATATTTCTCCAGTGGAAGACCTTTGGATTAAATGACTTGGGACTCAGCATGACAGTTTGCCCTTAAATGTAAGATATTTCTACCATATTGTACCAAGCTTTTTCTTAAATGCACTTTGCAAATACACAGGAAAAAGCCAAGACTAATGAGCTGAACATCTTTCTGACTTGAAATTGGAAAATTACAATCCCCACACATAATTGGATGAAGACAGAAATAATATAAAAAATCTGGATGAAGAATTTTAATATTATATCAAAGTTTCTCACTGTCTTCATAATTTGTATAGCTTCATAAGCTATATGGCACGCATGCATGCATACCAGGGAACCAAATATTGGCCCAGCCTTCATTTTTTCTCCTCTTTTTTGCTAAAGGTGGCCTGCCAACCTCTTTTATGTTTAACTAGCAGTCTTGTACCTGGTATTGCTTGGGAATTCTAAGAAAATTTTAAAAAATCATTGCAGTTTTGAAACCAGTGGTTAAAATCAGGACAGTTGTGAAAGGTTCAGTCCGCTGTCTTGATTCAAAATGGCATCCACACTAGGGTTGCCAGGTTCAATCCCTGAGACTGATCCTGTATCTTTAGGAGAAGAGAAAGTCAGCTAAGTGCAGGTGTTCTTGCAACCCTGTAATGGGAAAAACCACAAGGTAGTAAGCGGCGGTAACGCAGCCGAAGCTCTGCTCATGGCCAGAGTTCGATTCCAACGGAAGGAGGAAGTTGAATCTCCGGTAAAAGGGGTTGAGGTCCACTCAGCCTTCCATCCATCCGTGGTCTGTAATATGAGTACCCGGCATATGCTGGGGGGTAAAGAAAGGCTGGGGACGGAACTGGCGATCCCACCTCATATATATGGTCTGCCTAGTAAAAGTCACAAGACGTCACTCTAAGAGTCGGAAATGACTTGCTCTACAAGTGCAGGGACACCTTTACCTTTTTTTAAAAAGATACAGGATCAGTCTCAGGGATTGAACCTGGCAACCATAATCCACACATAGATGATAATCTGATCCGTGATCTCAGGAACCCTCATTCAAAATTTGGTTACTGTTGTGTGGCAGTTGACATAGGAAGGATGTCAGGACAGAGAGGTCAGGAATGCTGCAACCAATGTCATATAAGTGCATAGCTGCTGCAGCATCCACTGTTACCTCCAGTGCCACAAGGTAAGGATGGGGGATTCCTCTTCTTCCTCTATTGCTGTGCAGCAGCCATCAGGAGTTTCACTGCCTCACCAGCCACTATAGCATCAACATCAATTCAGTTTTATCTTCATCTGGTCCTTATTTTTCAAACTGCAACATTTTTTGTGATGAAAATACCACCACCCAGAAGGCCACTGATAGATGAAATCTAGTGGAGGAGTTATAACTTGACAATTTACAGAATCCTATGAATAGCAGGGTTGCATGAATTGGTTTTTGCAAGTGGAAAAATTCTCAACCTCATTTCTTTTCTTCTTGGGCTGTAAGTGCATCCTCTTCACTTCCCTTACTTGCTTGTTATTTTCTAGCCATTCTGAACATGCATAATAATGAAGTGCTTTTTAAAATCACACCATTAGTTTGCTTTTACTGAGAGTAAACCTATGCAGAGCAGTAGTTCACTACATTTTTCGTGTTACATAGTCATTAATATGAGTGTAATAATACTGCCCTGCAAACATGCTGAATAAGGAAACCAGTTTAATTTACCAAAGTTTTATAACTCTTCTCAGAAGCAATGCACACTATCATGCTTACTGCAATAAAGGCTACTTTGGCTGCTACCAACATTCTTCTTAAAGAGCAGTAACAACACAGTCACAACTATTCTCTTCCTGGGGCATCCAGGCATCTTGTCTAGATGCTGTCCCTTCAAGGTAAGGAATCTACCTTTCCAACAACAATTGAAGGTTTATTTTATTTTTCTTTGTTATATTTATAATACTTCTATGTCATGCTTCATCACTAATACCCAGAGCTTTGAAAAGTTACTTTTTTGAACTACAACTCCCATCAGCCCAATCCAATGGCCATGCTGGTTGGGGCTGATGGGAGTTGTAGTTCAAAAAAGTAACTCGTCAAAGCTCTGCTAATACCAGGGTGGTTCACAACAATACAATGTAGTTACAATAAAATTAAAAACAAATTTCCTGGCATTTTGGAGCTTGAGTGAACTTGGAAGCCCTTTAACATAGCAAGTCAAACTGAAAGGTTTTTTGTTAATTGAATTTGATTATGTTTTGAGAAGACTATGCCTACAACTCTGTCATCAGACAAACTTCAGATTGAAAATGGGACACAATGGAAAATGAAAGGGGAAAAAATCCCCATCAGTAAGGAATTACACATCATTTAGAAGGACAAGAATTCATATGCAACATATGTCTGTCAAGTGGCTAATTTACTGTTAAATAACCTTGGAAATAAGGGTTGCCAACTTTTTTCATAACTGGGCTCCTTTGTCTTTAATGGTATATTCAACTTTTACTGGATTATACTGCTTCTCTGTCTTTATTTGGGTTGCCAACTTTTACTGGTAGTTGCTGTTTGTGGCAACTGCTTCATGAAGAGACATTAGCAAGGGATCATGTTGATTCCCATACCCTACAATGCCCCTGGATGGTTTCTGAATTCTGTATGTTTATTACATATGCAGAAGCATGCCCAGATAGGGGTTTTTAAGTTCACTAGCATTTTAAGGTTGCAGTGGAAAGAGAGGAAATTCAGCAGATAAAGTGAACACAACCATACAGTTAGCCCATTAAATCTCCCTCTGCTCTTTTTGTTCTGAACGCTTTCCCATGCCTTTAAAAGTTGCCTGTATAGCAATCCAGCCACTGTACACTTCACAGATATTTTCACCTGCCCACCCAATTAATCCCAATCTGTTTTTTACTCATCTATGATTTCTTTCCTCCCCATCTCCTTTCACACCTAACTCTAAACCTCTTGGTCCACCTGGACTATCAATAAGGCTAAAGCCTGGTTTGTGAGCACTTTCATATCTTTTTAATCTACTTCCTCCCCCCAATACTTTTCTGTCCATCACACAGCCACTTTTCTTGTCATTTTCAAACCACTTTCTCTGCCTGACACTCCATCCAACATGCCATTCAACCCCCCCCTCCACTTAATCTTGCATCACATACTGAACATGTCTGGGGGACATGCTTATGAAAACCCATTGACTACCACCAGCCACAAACATGTCTTTTTAACAAGAAATACAAATATGTTGCATAATTCATGGGTAATATCACATACTAGGCATTCCTCTTGGAATGACAAGTCATTTCCCAAAAGGCACTGAAGAAATCATTGCAGAAATAAAATTATCTGCCCCCCCCCCAAAAAAAATAGTCCAGCAAAGTCTATGGTATAAAAGTGCATAGCATTTGTTAACTTGCCAAAATTTCTTGGCATTCAACTTGTTCAAAATTAACTATTTCTTATCCTTTCTACCCCAAATTCATCATGGATCATCCTCAGATTTATCTGTCCTACAATATTACGTTTCAAATCATCCTGTTGAATCATTTTCTAACTATAAGCTATAAAACCTACTCCCCCTGATTTCTCATTATAATGGTGGAATGCAGTTCTGCTGACTTTCCCTTAACTGTAGCACTACAATAAAATACATTAAAATCCATTTTAGACCAGCTAGATACCATTGAGACTCATTATTAACAACCCACCAAGCCTGGGTGAACCAATGGGTCTTTAGCAAGCACATTAAAGTCAGTGTTTGCCTTATTTTGGAGGGGAGGTAGCTCCAAAAGCTGGGCACCATAACAGAAAAGGCCCTTCTCTAGGTTGTCACAAGATGGACCTCAGTAGGCTGTGTCACAATCAGGAGGTCTTTTTCCAAGGATCTTAACATGCAGGCAGGTCATGCATGGAAGGTTTTTCTTCAGGTATCCATGTCCCAAGTTGTTTAGGTCTTTTCCAGTTAACAAAAGAATCTTAAATTTGGCTCAGTAGCAAATTGGCAGCCAGTGTGGTTCTTTCGAAGTGCTATCATATTTGTGGTAGGTTGCCTTATGTAGCAGCCTAACCGCTATGTTCTGCACTAGTTGCAGCTTTCATATTAGGTTTAAGAGCAATTCCAAATATAGCGCATTACAATAATCCAGTCTTAAGATTACAAAGGATGGATTACTATGTCTGGGTTACCCCTGTCCAGCAATGGCTATAGGTAGAACACCAGGCAAAGCTGGTAAAAAGTTGCTGGTTAAATGCAATTTCCCTTCCAGTTACCAGTTTCATTGTTCTGATATTGTTGTGTGGTTATGCAATTATCAAAGGCTGTGCCTCTAACATAACTGATAACAATGGACTCACGTCATCAAGGACTTTAATTCTGTTGGCACTCTGCACATGCCCTGAATCTATGTGCTTACTTTAGCTTCTCTCCATAGATAACTGTGAAATGAGTGAAAACTCTTTGGAAGTGTACAGAGGAAGAAAAGCCTGACATAGACTGGCTACCCTATTTGAGAAGACAGTACTTGTATGTGCATGACTGAGAAGTGCAAGAACTCCATATGTATGCTAACATCTAATTATGTACATGATAATTTACAGCCAACTAACTTAGGTAATGATCCTAATCTCACTTACCTGGCTGTCAGTAAACCCCAATTGAATTCAATAGGACTTACTTCTAAGAAGACATGGTTTGGATTGCAGCCCAAATCAACCTTAATTTCTTAAGGTTAAGCATCTTCATGTCTAATTCTCAGGTGGGGCATCTCTGTTACTCAAAACCAAGTATGGTATGGCAGGAGTGGTTTACTATCAGCCTGTGTTTTTGCCCGGACACCCAATGCTTTGCCTGCAGCAAAGCTGCAGCAGCATCTGGTCCAGAGAAAAAGCTGAATTACCTCCTGCTGTGGTTGGCAGTGATGGCTTTCAGCAGATAGTGCTCCTCCAGCTTCCACCACCCTGTGCATTTTCTTACCACTTTCACAAAACTTCCACTTCTGGATTGTTTGGTGATTATTGCCAGCACTCACCCAATCACTGCTAACAATGAACACTGGCAATCTTTAATGAATGCTCTGGAAGAGTCCAAGTCAGAAGGTCACTAATCCTTACTTTTCTTCTTTACTGATCCTGAAACAAAAAGGATACTGTCAGTTCTATTTGTATGCCGTTATCACTTTGGAAAATCACTTTTTATATAATTTACTATAAAATGATTGTTAATTTGTCTTAAAAGGGTACCAAGATTTCATCTACCTTTGAGGAATATGGATATGTGAAAGACTGGTTTAAAAAGTCTTATAAAATAAATACCATATAGTGTCAGCTTGATTATTCTATCTTTATATATGTTTTCAGAAATAAGACACTTCTCCTGAAGAATAAAAAGATGTGATAAAAACTGTCATTTTTCATTAAGATTATTTTAGGTCCTCACCTGACTACATTTACATTACAGCAATTTCTGGGAATGGATATTTAAATTATCTTAATAAAATATCACCACTTGTGTCTCATCATTTTATTTATTACTGGCACTCAATGCATGAGGAGTGCATCTTGTAACAGAGATACAAATCTAGCAAGTTATATTTATGGTGAATGAATTGAAAAAGAAAAGCGCTCACCTCTAACTCAAAAATTCTGGGGAGGAAAGTAATGGACAAAGTGATGAAAAGGAATGGACAGAGTGCAAATCCAGGTCCAAAGACAAATGATCATGAAGGGTAATTTAAATATAGTTAATTTCTGAGGAAATGGTTTTCAGGGCAGAACTAGTATCTGCTTGTCTAAGTGATGACCCACCGGCTTGACTGGAACACACTGTTCCATGCTCTACAGATTTGCAAATGGGAACAAATCTGGCTAACACTGCAATTAATTTACTGGGTGCAAAAGGTTAAGCACTTGGAATCCATTTGTTTTAATGAGATCTCAGCTAGCTTTTTTTTTGGATCACGTCTACTGATTGAAATTATTATTTATATTTAACACTTTAGAGCTCTGCTTCCAAACCACCAATAAGTCGCATGGATCTGTAAGTCACATGTGATGTTAAATGGCAAAGATTTATGGTACATACCAGACTAAGGGTGACTGTGCTCAGGTACCGAAATACAAAGAAATCCTGCACCCTGTTAATTCTAATGAGCACATACTTACATTATTTCCCATGTTAAAACACACAGGACTATTATCCAGGAAAAGACTGGGCCCCTGCTTCTGTGTTTTGTAAAGTAGCAAATGAAGCACAAATGCATACTTTATGCAAATAATTTCCTCTTATAAATGAGAATGGGAAACCCATTACACTCATAGAACTGTAGGTCATGCTCAGTCTATATTAATATGAAATACTAGGATTCCAAATTTTGTGCTACGCTACTCTGACATCACAGGTTCTACTCCCGAAGGTGACATGTTGGACAACTGAACAGGGATATTTAAATTGGGGAAGTCTGTGTGCATAGATATCTACACATATACACCCTGATCAAGTAAGGTTGAAGCTCCCATGAAAGTCTACATGCATATGCTCCCTCTGCACAGTTGTCCACATTCACAGGGAAACCATATGGTGTTCGGGGCAGTGGAAGCTGCACAGCCCTGCTACCCCTTCAATGTGAGGACCATCTTTATGTGAATAATAATTCTTTGTTTGGGCCACATGAATGTGAAGATTGCACACATCTTAACCTATAAGTTGTATGTTCAGTTTGACATACAATAAGTTCTTTTTCATGGATTAACTTTTACCTGAACAGTAAAAAAGTTCTGTTTTCCCATAAGAGCAACTAAAAGTGTTATTCTTTCTAATTTACAACCAAACAAGCTTTGCATATGGATCTTGACACCTTTATTCCTTTAGGGAGAGCATTGCTCTCTCAGAATATTTCTGTGCCATATATTTTGCTAATGTCCATATTCAGGCTTGTCGTTGTTCAGTACTGACCCAGAGACAGTTGGCAGTATTAACTCAATGAAAGTGGCAGAAAAATAGTTTGGTTTTCAAACTCTTGACAGTGCAGTGTTGTCCCTTAAGGGGTCTATTACAACATTCTGAAAATGACTAATCCTGACCATCTGAAATAAGTCTATAAAAGGGCCCAACAATTTCAGTGTGTGAAAGACAAAGTAACATCAAGAAAAGGTAACAGAAACAGAAGGCAAACATCGCAGCTGAATCACATATGAAACCCAAACCTCTACAGTAGGGCCCCACTCATATGGCGGGTTACGTTCCAGACCCCCGTGTAAAAGCGAAACCCACCAAAAAGCAGAACTCATTCAATAGAATGGTGCCCAATGCCCAAAAAATGCCATAAAAGCAGAACGAGTGGGGCCTTACTCTAATTGAAAGCCGCTGTATTAGCGGAACGCCGCAAAGCGGGCCACCAATAAGCAGGGCCCTACTGTATTTTCTAAGGAGGTGATTACTTGCTTTTTATCATCCTACTTTGAAAATGTGTACCAATGTATCTGCCATGTTTTGTTTTGTGCAGCTTTGCATCCTAGTTAAAAAATAATAATGTCTAAGAGAGGGAAATTTGCATTGATTTTATCTCTGTTCACAACTTTCAGCTTGAAATTTGGAAGCAGTGGCAAACTGGGAGGGTGAAAGGGGATCACTTTAAGGGGGCTGATGGAATTCACTCCAAAGTGGAGAACTGCTTACCCTCTGGTGAGGCTAACAATGATCCTAATTTTCTAATAGCGCTCTAATTTCTTGTTACTCTAAGGAGTTTGCTGGTAGCTGTCATCACTCCACCCCATGCACTAGGGCAGCAGTTCCCAACCTAGGTGCCATGAAGTAATCCAGAGGGGGTCGCGAACAAAAAAGAAATGAATTATTTTTTTAAAAAAAATCTTCACTTCCTGGACACTGTCTGCATCCCACTGCCGCTGCAGATGACACCTGTCCCATGCTCCAAACGAGAGGGGAGGGCTTTTGCTGAAGTGTCAGAGTGTCTTTCAGGCACACTAAGGGCAGGCATCTGCCTATAAAATACATGGCAGATGCCAAAGGAGGCTGAGGGTGGAGACACAAGGAAGAAGAGGGGATTACTATCACTGACTCCCAGCTCCTTGCACGGCTGCTGCTGACAATGCCCTTACTCAGAACGACAGGTGAGGACTTTTCATGAAGCAAAAGGAAGCAAGGCTGCAAGGAAAGGCAGCTTTCCTCCTTCCTTCCTGGTAGCCAGCCTGCCTGACTTTCTTGGCTCCTGATTTCCTGCCAACTCCTTTCAAAATTATTCTTATTTGTGAGGCCCCCCCAGATCTTGCTTTCAGCCCAGAAGGAGCCAAGAAGCAGTGAGGAAGCTCAGGACTTGCTTGACCCCCATATCTGAGGCTAAATGTGTGTGCCAGTGTCCTCCCTTTCTTCCACATACAATCCCCCCCCAATCTCTCTCTCCAACGTGCTGTGGCAGTTGAGGGCTTCCCCCCTCCCACCTGCTCAAATACATGCCTGCCTGCAGATGTTTGCAAGAGGGACAAGTGTGTTTGTGTGTGTGCATGCACTGATCTGTCTTCTGCTCCACTCTCATTCCCCAAGTGCACACTAAGAAAGTCATCAGTTATGATTATCATCCCAAAAGCACTAACCCGCCTACTCAATCTATCTACCCTTTTCTCTTCAGAGTCTAGCATCCCTCCACATTGCCGCTTCATCATCATCATCATCATCATCATCATCATTATTATTATTATTATTATTATTATTATTGAGGCTTTATTTTTATTTTTTTTAAAAAAGCTCACCAGGTTGGCTGAGGCTGGGGTCCACATACTGCAGCTGAAATGTATGTATTTATTTAATTATTATGGCATTTATATCCCACCTTTCCTCTAAGTTGCTCAAGGTGGTGCACGTAGTTCCCCGCATTCCATTTTATCCTTACACCAACCCTGTGAGATAGGTCAGGCTGAGAGGCTGTGTATGGTCCAAGGTCGCCCAGTGGGCTTCATGGCTGGGTGAGGATTTGAACCTAGATCTTAGTCCAATACTGTGACTCACTAGTGGTGGGAGACAGGACTGAACATCATCAGATGATGTATATGGGGGGGAGGGGGATACCAATTTGACAAGCCTTTACATTAAGAAAAGAAAGAAACACCTACATGTCTGCAGTGAGCTTTTTCTGGAAAGGGATATTTGGAGATGTGATTTTGCCATGCACCATTTTTTTAATTAACAGAGGCTAAAATTACAATTAGCATGGGGGGATGGGGTCACGAAATTTGTTCAGCTTATAAACGGGGCCCTGTACTCATAAAGGTTGGGAACCACTGCCCTATGGAACAATGTTATTTGTTGTGTAGAGACAAAGGATTCACATCAAGGGCAAATTAATACAATTCCATCTCTTGTTAGTCGCTTGCTGGTAGCCATCATCTTTCCGCAAGCCCTGGGGGAACATCACTATTAATTGTATATGTACAAAAGGTTCATATAAAGGACATAGTAATACAATAGTTAAAAGGAGGATTTGAAAATCAGATCTCTTTACCTTCAAACTTAAAATATATTTCTAAAAGCTTCTTTAACCGATCAACTTGAATTACTGGCTTAAGTTTCAGAGATCTAAGCATTAAAGTCAAGCTCCAGAGCCATGGAAGGAGATGACTCAGGCTAAGGATGGAGCAGAAATACATGTGGGCCACATTCTAAAGCAATGCTGATATCCAAAGTTTGCAATGCATTTTTGGTTGGAAAAATGTACACAAAAATGCATGTTTTAGAGGAAAATTTGTTGAAAACTATACAAAAATATATATTTTAGAGGAATGTATTTCTTAGGAGAAAATGCACACACTTCAAATGCAAATTTTCAATAGTTTTTTTTAAACTGCAAAACAACCGAAGGACAGACCTGTATGTGAAACTGCTACAGAAACGAAATAGGTTGATCTGCGTTTATCCTTATCTCAAGAATGTTCTGGTTCCTTCCACATTTTCCCTAGAATGGATATCCTTCCCTCCCTAGAATTCAAATTATACCATTGCCAACCCATTGCATTTTAGAGTTTCTTTCCCCACATAGTGGTTTCTTCTCATTCACTAGCCAAGGTTGTTTCACTTCTGAATTACAATACATTCATCAATTTCAGTGCGTGGATGGCTCTAATTACTTGTTGCCTCTTTGCTGACAAAGCAATGAAGCAATTACAGTAAAATAAAAGGATTTTTTTTTCTGGATGCAAAGGAAAAATTAGTAAAACATGTTTTGGGCACAATCCAATACTCCCTGGGAGAGCATCCAAAGGATCATAGAGATAGGGTTGCTAGGTCTCCGTTATTTGCCCAGAGATTCCAGTTTTTGGGCTTCCTCTCTGGGTCTCTCGGTCACTCACCTTAATCTCTAGCTTCTTAGCTTTCATTAAAAAAAAGGTTTCTAGGTGGTCTGCTTCAAAAGATATAAACGAAAATGTCAGCTGCCCCCATGCAATTTCTGTTTGTACCAGCTGCTCTAAACAAGATTTGTTGACCCTCAGGCAAAATTTAAGCCCCATTTCAAGTTCTGAGAGCAGTTTCCTTTTCCTGCTTGTCTCACATCAGGAATTCAGTAAATATATAGCTTTCATACTGTCTCTGTATAGGATTGGGACTTGCTTCATAGCATTGCACTACAACAGGAAATCACAGCAGCATCTTGGTAGGCATATATGCAGTGTTTTAATTACTTGCAAAAATGGTATATTATACATTTTATCTTTCAAATAATTGTTGAACAGAAGTTTTAAAAAGTGTACATGCTGTAGTGTTATACTTTTCTAATTAAGGAGTTAAACAAGTTTAAATTTTACTGGACTGTGGAAGAGGGCAGTTTATTTGTCTTATTCATAACCTATTTTGAATACCTTCCCAATATGAAGTTTTTCTGGGAGTAAAACTTCAATGCTAATTCCATATACCTGGGAGTTAACCCCACTGAATTCAGAAGGACGTACTTTTGAGTAGACATGGTTAGGATTGTGCTTAAAATCAATGGAACTTTTGAGTGAATGTAGAAAAGGATTGCATTGTAAATCTTTCTCTCCCCCTCCAATCCCCCCCCTTTTTTTAAGCAGTTGGGCAGGGCTTACGTATGTTTCCCTGTTTTTATTTGGCAGGAAAATCATACATATTTTTAAAAAAATATGTTCTGCAATGGCCAACTGGTTGTGACAATAAACTGTCATATAAGGTTGAAATCTCAACCTATGTATGTTTACATCTCCAGTGTGTGTGTATATAGAATATTTCAAACAACCCTGTGAGGTAGGGTTAGAAACCAACACAGCTCACAATGAAAAATAAAGCCATTTAAAATCCAATAACCATGAAACAATTATAAAACAGCTGAATGTGGCATGATTCTGAATTTTGGATTGGGTGAGTGAAGTTTCTTATCACTGAATTGCAGTCCTGTACATACTTCCCTATCTGAGTAAGCCCCAGTGAATGAATACATTGGGACTTGCTTCTGAGTAAATATACATAGGATTGCAGAAATGCAGAAATATCTTTACAGGTTGTGTAAATAATACACATCTTTGACATTCATGCTTATATAAATATTTCTTCATACTATGTCTTGATAAGTATCTGATTTCATACTATAGTTGTAAATTATTATTTCCAAATTATTGTTTCCTCTACATTTTAAGTGTGCCCTTCTTGCTTGGGGTGCTCATGGTCCCCATCTGTTGTTTTCATCCTGAGGGGCAGATTAGGCTGCGAAATGGTGACCCAGTAAACTTTGTAGCTTATTTCCATTTTAAAATTTAATTAAAATGATTTATATGCAGACAAAGTTTATGAAGGAATGCAGATCCACATAATACATTTAAAACACATCAAACTTGCATTTAAAGTGCATGTCTTCCCACAAAGAATCCTGGGAAGTATAGTTTCCCCTCAAAGTTATAGTTCCCACCACCCTTAACAGACTACAGTTCCCAGGATTCTCTGGTGGGATTCATGTGCTTCAAATGTATGTTGAACCAGATTGAGGCTTTAAACTTAGTTGACAGAGAACCAGAAGAACTATGGAGTGAAGTCAGAGACATTATCAGGGAAGAATACAAAAAGACAACACCTCTAGTTAAAAAGAGAGAAAGACCCCAATGGATGACTGAAGAAACTCTTAAAATGGTTAAACAGAGAAGGAAAGCAATAGCAAAAGGAGATAGAAACATGGATAGAACTCTAAATGCAACAATACAGCCACTAGTACATAGGGACAAAGAGAACTATTACAGTAGTTATTGTACAGAAATAGAAGAGGACAACAAAAAGGGTAGAACAAGAGCCCTATTCCAAAAGATTAGAGAAATGAAAGGGAAATTTAAACCACAAGTAGGGACGTTGAATAATCAACTGGGGAACACACTGACTGACCGAGATGAAATAAAAGGAAGATGGAAGCAATACACTGAAGAACTCTACAAAAGAGATGCCAGGGTGACAGATTCATTCATGGAGGAACCGAATGATGAAGAAACAGAAAGTTTGGAATGTGAAGTGAAAGTTGCTCTTAAAATTCTTGGAAGAAACAAGTCACCAGGAATAGATGGCATACCAATAGAGTTGCTACAAGCTACTGAGACAGAATCTGTCCAAATTTTGACAAAAATTTGTCAAGAAATATGGAAAAGTAAACAATGGTCCACAGACTGGAAGTGTTCAATATACATCCCAATTCCAAAGAAAGGGGATCCCGGAGGATGCAATAATTATCGAACTATTGCTTTAATATCCCATTCAGGTAAAGTAATGCTCAAGATTCTACAACAAAGGCTCTTACCATATATGGAGCGAGAAATGCCAGACGTCCAAGCTGGATTTAGAAAGGGAAGAGGCACCAGAGACCATATCGCAAACATACGTTGGATAATGGAACAGACCAAGGAATTTAAGAAGGAAATCACCCTGTGCTGTATAGATTACAGCAAAGCTTTTGACTGTGTAGATCATGAAAAACTATGGAATGCTTTAAAAGAAATGGGGGTGCCACAGTATGTGATTGTCCTGATGCGCAACCTATGCTCTGGACAAGAGGCTATTGTAAGGACAGAATATGGAGAAACCAATTGGTTTCCAATTGGAAAGGGTGTGAGACAGGGGTGTATTTTATCACCCTATTTGTTTAATCTATATGCAGAACATATCATACGAAAGTGGGATTGGACCAAGATGAAGGAAGTGTGAAAATTGGAGGGAGAAATATCAATAATTTAAGATAAGCAGATGATACATTATTAGCAGAAACCAGTAATGATTTGAAACGAATGCTGATGAAAGTTAAAGAGGAAAGCACAAAAGCAGGACTACAGCTGAATGTCAAGAAGACTAAAATAATGACAACAGAAGACTTATGTAACTTTAAAGTTGACGACGATGACATTGAACTTGTCAAAGATTATCAATACCTTGGCACGGTCTTTAACCCAAATGGCTGGGGAGGGCAGCTATGAGAGAACTAGAAAAGGTCCTCAAATGCAAAGTTGTATCACTGAACACTAAAGTCAGGATCATTCAGGCCATGGTATTCCCAATCTCTATATATGGATGTGAAAGTTGGACAGTGAAAAAAACGGATAAGAGAAAAATCAACTCCTTTGAAATGTGGTGTTGGAGGAGAGCTTTGTGCATACCATGGACTGTGAAAAAGACAAACAAATTAAACCAGAACTATCCCTAGAAGCTAAAATGATGAAACTGAGGTTCTCATACTGTGGACACATAATGAGAAGACACGATTCACTAGAAAAGTCAATAATGCTGGGAAAAACAGAAGGGACTAGAAAAAGAGGAAGGCCAAACAAGAGATTGATTGATTCCATAAAGGAAGCCACAGACCCGAACTTACTAAACCTGAACCTGGTGGTTCATGGCAGATGCTATTGGAGGTCGCTGATTCATAGGGTTGCCATAAGTCGTGATCGACTTGAAGGCACATAACAACAACAACAACAAAACACATATTTCGGAAAGACACCACAGACTCCACTGACCTTCTTTCCAAGGAAACCAACCCCCTGGGTAAGCACAGAAACCCTGGAAGTCTCACACACTCGGAGATTGGGGTGGCATGGAACAATACCTTCCTACTGATTTGCAGTTTGCAGTGATTTAATAAGATTTTCTTCTCTCTGCATAGCAAGAGTACTGTTATTAGGTTTACGTTGTTTTCCTGTCTGGTGCTTCCATAGACCAGAATGTCATCAGTGGTGACTTCCACTCCTTTTGGGTTCTCAGGGCTTCATGGATCTTTTGTTGGAATATCTCCTAATGGGATACTGAATGGCATTCTCTTGAAGCACAATGTTAAAAAAAATATTGGTGAGCTTGCTATTTTCATCCAGTCTGATCTGCCAATATCTTGTCTGGGCATCTAGTACATTGAAAACCCTGGCATCTGATAGTTTGTGAGTTACTTCATCTAGTTTGGGTAGGTTATAGTGTTCCCTCATGATTGCTTTATTCATGTCACTATGTTGAGTGAATGTCTTCTATGCCTATCCTGATTGCATCAGTGTTCTTTTTTCTTCTTCTACAGAAACGGTTGAACTGGTCATCTCAGATGGTTCTTTCCACTTGTTCGACTATTCCCAACTCTTCCATGCAATGAACTTTATTTTCTACTTTAGGCTTCATTGTTAGAGGGAGTCTGCATGGTACAATAATCACTGACCTTTCATTTTCCAATAGCTGAATCCTACAGTAGCATAGTAGACATCTTGTGCCTTCCAATACATCTGGAAATCTTTTCTTAACCTCTTCTGTTGTGAGAGATCAATTTATTGATTCCACTGTCATTAGGATTTTTATTAGTTTTAAGGATTCCCCAGAATATTTCATCCCAATACTGGTTTTGCAGGGTGTATGTGCTTTTAGCAGAGAATTATCCTACTATGCTGAGTGGATGTCTTCTATAGTCTGCCAAGTGTTCTGTTTCAGGTAATATTAGTGTAACATAGTGGGTTATTTATTTATTTCTTATTTGATTTATATCCCTCCCTTCATCCCAGCAGGATCCCAGGGTGGCAAACAGAAGCACTAAAAACACATCAAAACATCACAAAAACAAACCCTAAAATACACCAAAACAAAAAACTTTAAAAACATTTTTTTAAAAAAGCTTTTAAAACATCTTTAAAAAGGGTTAAAAACATATTGTGTTTTAAAAAAAACATATTAGAAAGCAATGCCAACACAGATGCAGACTGGGATAGGTCTCAACTTAAAAGGCTTGTTGAAAGAGGAAAGTCTTCAAAAGGTGCTGAAAAGATAACAGAGATGGTGCCTGCCTAATATTTAAGGGGAGGGAATTTCAAAGGGTAGGTGCCACCACACTAAAGGTCCGTTTCCTATGTTGTGCAGAACAGACCTTCTGATAAGATGGTATCTGCAGGAGCCCCTCACCTGCTGAGCACAGTGATCAACTGGGTATATAAGGGGTAATACAGTCTTTCAGGTATCCTGCTCCTGAGCTGTATAGGGCTTTGTACACCAAAACTAGAACCTTGAACTTGGCCCGGTAGGAAATGGGCAGCCAGTGCAATTCTTTCAGCAGCTGAGTGACATGTTGGCGATACCCTGCCCCAGTGAGCAGTCTCAGTGCCGCATTTTGCACCAGCTGCAGCTTCTGGACCAACCTCAAAGGCAGCCCCACATAGAGCGCATTTACAGTAATCCAACCTGGAGGTTACCAGTGCGTGGACAACAGTGGCCAGGCTATTCTGGTCCAAAAATGGCCAAAGCTGTCTTACCTGCCGAAGCTGGTAAAAGGCACTCCTAGCCATGGAGGTCACCTGGGCCTCTAGCAAAAAACATGGATCCAGGAGCACCCCCAGACTACAGACCTGCTCTTTCAGTGGGAGTACTACCCCATCCAACTGACCAATTAACCAAACCTGGGAACCACCAACCCACAGTGCCTCCATCTTGCTAGGATTCAGGCTCAGTTTATTGGCCCTCATCCAGCCCACCACCGAGTCCAGGCAGTGGTCAAGGGCTTGCACAGCTTCTCCCGATTCAGATTACAGAGAAATAGAGCTGGGTATTGTCAGCATACTGCTGACACCTCACCCCAAATCTCCTGTTGACCACTCCCAAGGGCTTCATATAGATGTTAAACACTATGGGGGACAAGATGGTAACCTGCGGCACCCCACAGCACAGCTGCCAGGAGGCCAAAAGACAGTCACCCAATGCTATTCTCTGAGAGCAACCCTGGAGATACGATCGGAACCACTGTAAAACAGTGCCTCCAATACCCATCTCACCAAGTCAGCCCAGAAGGATACCATGGTCAATGGTATCAAAAGCCGCTGAGAGATCAAGTAAGAATAACAGGGTCACACTCCCCCTGTCCTTCTCCCAATAAAGGTCATCCATCAGGGCGACCAAGGCCGATTCAGTCTCATAACCAGGCCTGAACCCAGACTGGAATGGGTCAAGATAATCTGTTTCATCCAAGAGTACCTGCAACTGCTGCGCCACAACCATCTCAATCGCCTTCCCTAAAAAGGGGGTATTTGCAACCGGTCGGTAGTAGTCACAAACCAATGGGTCCAGGGTGGGCTTTTTCAGGAGTGGTCGGATCACTGCCTCTTTCCAGTTAGATGTTTGCTGTATTCTCTAGTGGGAATATAATTCATATCTGCTCCTGTGTCAGTTTTTAAATGCTATGGGTATGTTTTTTGAACCCATCAAGATAATCACATAGGCTTCATCCTATTCCATTTTCTTTGCCTTAACTAGTAGCCAGAAACACTGTTGTCATCACTGCTGAACTCTTTTTCTTGCAAGTTTTCTGCAATTATGTGCTTTGTGCTTCCTTTTTTTTCTTTGTGCAGATGCATGGCATACTCATGCAAAATGGTTTCCTTTGTGGCAATCCCACATATTTTTCCTATAGCTGGATATAAATCTCCCTTGGCATGTTGCTATGCACATCTTCAGCAAACCTTGTGAGGCTTGCTTTCTTGCTGTGTATTTTTCTTTTGCTACAGTCTGTGCAAAATGTGCACACACTGTGTGCACACAATCAAATCCACATTTTGGTTATTGTTAAGCACTTTCACTTGTGTTTTAGATGTTTCATGTACTCTGGCTATTGTTAAGGCTTTTTCTAATTTGAAGTTGTCCTCCATGAGTAGCATTTCCTGTATGTCTTTTGAAACTGATCCCATTAGGATGCTGTCCTTTGATATGTCACCCACATCTGTGAAAGTACAGTCTTTGAGAATTGACTGCAGCTGGGTCACCCATTCATCAATTATTTCTGTTGGGCCCTGGTTTCTCTCATACACAAGTTTCCTCTGTATGAAGGTTTTTTTTCTTGGCACACAGTAGGTCTCAAAAAGTTCAAATAGCCTGCTTAAGTCTGTCTTTTCTGTGTCTGTAAGTTTGCCACTAGAGATCTACAGATGTCCCTGCCCTTTTGCCCACTACATCTTAGAAAATGAACAGCTTTTTGGGCTGCAGACCACTTATCTGCCTATGGTCTTGAAAGATCAGCTCCATTACCTCTTTCCATCTTGTCCAATTCTCAGCTGTGTTTCCAGTTTCAAAATTCATGGTTGGCACATTTCTTGTATTGCTCTCTGTGAAAGCTGTGCTCCATTAAATTCCTGAATTCAGGTGTTTATGTAGAAACTCACTACAAGCTGAGTTAATGGTCAAACAAACATTATTTCTGATGCAGCCTGGGATTGTAGTCAGCTCTCCAGGAGCTAGACTACTAGGTCATAGCTGTTTCTTTAGAAGGGATCACGTGCCAGATAGTTAGTTGATATTTAAAGCATACATTTCAGCTGCTAATTAAAGGGATTGTTTCAGGGAGAAACTGGACAGCCCCAATGTCATGGGACTGGCATTGCAAGATTTTTATTTTGGATAAAGCATAATATTAGGTGCCATCCTGGACCATCATTTTAATTCCACATATGCCTCAGTAGTGCTAAAGACCTTAACATGAAAACAGAAAATATGGTACTTTCCTTTAATAAACTGGCAGGATTGGGATAAATGATTAACACTCATTCCTTGTGATATGGACTAATCAATATTTGCATAGCCTACAGACAGATCCTCCGTGGTGCAGAGTAGTAAGCAGTGGTAACGTAGCCAAAGCTCTGCTCACGGCCAGAGTTCGATTCCAATGGAAGGAGGAAGTCGAATCTCCGGTAAAAGGGGTCGAGGTCCACTCAGCCTTCCATCCAGCCGTGGTCGGTAAAATGAGTACCCGGCATATGCTGGGGGGTAAAGAAAGGCCAGGGAAGGAACTGGCAATCCCACCCCATATATACGGTCTGCCTAGTAAAATGTCACAAGACGTCACCCTAAGAGTCGGAAATGACTCGCACTATAAGTGCGGGGACACCTTTACCTTTTTACAGGCATGCAAATTGAGGCTAAAGAAAAGCCACAGAGCCACTTATGCTAAAATGAGTTTTAAAATTCTACATGCTAACAGAAGTTAGTGTCAATTGGGCACTCTAAATGTTGCATCCTTAGTTAATTCTGACAAGCTTTAACAAAAAATAAAACTTTGTTCTCTCAATTTAGTCTGGAGAGGAATTGGAAATTTCCTTAGAACATTTCAGGACACTTACAAATGACTGAGCAGCAGTGAGTACTGTAGTTTGAGACAGAAGGTTTTTGGTTGTCTAGGTGACATAGGACCCATGACACATTTGCTAGGTGTCAAAATGGTCTTTTGAGATTTGGTCTTTTAAAATCAATGTAATGTTAGGTAGCAAAATCATGATACAAATCAGATTGATTACAAACCCATATAGTAGGAAATAGTAGCAACCCATCCTAACCCATATAGTAGCAAGTAGGTTTGATCATGTGTAAGTCATGATCCAGTCAAATTTAAGCATTTGCATGCTCTACTTACTTCAGTGTAGTATTTGCTTGTGTGTTAAGATGAGTTTGGATGATCCCTCACAAAATGCATCGAAGGAACAAGCATAAAAAGGAGGATGAGGCTGTGCAGGCTGGTCGTGTCCATGATGCACTTAGTAGCTCCACCCCCATGAACTACATTCAGCTGGTGTGAGAAGGGGGCTCTTTGTGAGAGATGACCTTTGACATGATTATTGCTGAACATTTGCAAGTGTACTCTTCAGCACAATGGATGTGCAGCCAGTGCACAAGTGACCTGCAAGACACGTGCACCAGGGCACTTCAACTGGAACTGATGTGCCCTTTACTCATCCACATGGAGCTAATATAAGCCATTAAGTCTGTACAATCAGGTCTATAATTTTGATATAAAGATACCTAGTTGAAAAGGCACCTCTCATTCATGTTTTCAGGCTTTGTGGTCAGCAAGAAATCACTGAACATCAAATATAGGAAGCCCCTGCCCTGCTCCAAATCTACTTCACTGAGATTTGAAATATCAGCAAGTGTTGAGGCAGTACCTAGACCTGCTCTTTGTCAAGGTGTTTCTGAGTACATAACAGTATCTCGAGGTAAACAAGCATAATAAAAAAGACAGCTCTGACATATTAAAGCAAAATAACAAATTACGTTCAAAAGAGGAATAACACTTGCACCTAATTACTTCTTGAAATTTAATAGGGACAGAGCTGCATCCCAATTTTAAATGCACAACTTATTGTTAATTCATTGGATTCATCTGTGTTTTGGATTTTTAATATGTATGGCAGAAGAGAGCAGTTTTAGAGTAGGCTGCTGCCAATTGTAATATAAGGTTCTCACACTTTGGGGACTTCATTAGCTTTGCAGGTTACTCAGCTGAGGCGATACCGAGACCTTTTAAAAAAGACAATAAAACACTTTTTACCTCTGTTTCTCTACTGCCAAATGACAGCGGAGGTGGTATAATAGCACAGCTACTAGAACTGAAAATAGCTTCAGCAGAAGAATGGTATGACAGGTATCTCTTTAGTTCCTATGCTTAACTATCCATCAAAATCTTTTAACTACTTTTCAAAAGAGAGCTGTGCAATATTTGTTGTGTTTCAGATCAAACCTCCTCTTTAACAGCATGTGATATTGGCTGTATGGCTGGTCCAAGATAATGGGACCTCCCAGATAAATCCCACATTATCGTTTAGCGTTTGCTCCTCGTTTCACAACAAACCTCTGCATAATTTGTCATTTGAGTAAAATGGCTCCCACTTATTTGGGGCTAATTTTTGATGATGGCATCAGAACATCCTAAGAAATAACCTCCCCCACCCCACCCCGGGATGAAAGAAAGCATTGTTTTCTATTCTGCCCTGTATTTGTCACATCCAGCACCATTTCAGTTGCACAGCAGGTAATCTTTTGCTAAAAACTACATTATTTGTTTTACTGTCTGCTGTGACAGAATTATATAACTTATGGATTTATGTAATTAAATATGTGAATTATGTTGTCATTACATTATTCCACTCCATTCAATTCAATGAAAATGTAACCCAGTGCAAATGGAGGGGACACATAATCCATTACATATCATTTGTGGACTGAAAGCAACAACAGCAAATACTGATTTTGAAAGCAGAGAGATACTTTATTACAGTCAAAGACCAGATACAATAAAATATTAGCAACAATATCAAAAGATTAATTCACGAAGAGGTATAAAAGTTTTTAAATATTTAAAAAATTAAAAGGCACACATTTAACAATCAGGGATACATATTTTTCTCCAACGGATTGCAGCAACTGTGTATTTGGCAACTAGAAGAGTAATTTGGGGAGAACAATCCCCTAGTAAATAATCCACATAAAAACTTTCTGATCTACCGGGTACTGACTTTAAAATGGGCACGATTAGTTGTTGTCTTAAGTCTTGATAAAAGGAGCAACGAAAAAGCACATGCTCGCTAGTTTCTATCTCGTCATATCCGCAAGGACATAGCCTTTTTAAGTAAGGTATTTTATTATACCTGCCCTCGAGGAGAGCAGAAGGGAGTATATTTAGCCTAATTAATGTAAAAGCTCTCCTATAATTAGGTAAGTCCAAAGCCGATAAATAAGACATTAAAGTGCAAAATTTGGGGTTATGTCTTTGATTCCTAATTTGCATTAAATGCTCTTGAAAATCAATATCACTGAGACGCTTTTTAATCGTTGTGCTTGCCATATTAAAGCCCATCTGTAAAATATTGGGAATGGAAAATCCCAAATTAGATATTTTAGCGAGAACAGTTTTAACCCAAGGGGAACCAAAGGAATCCAATAAAACTTGTGGGGCCAGACCTATCGGATTGAATAGCAATTTGAGCCAGAACAATAGTTTCATTTTCCAAACAAGGGATTCAATGGATTGTAAACCAACTTCCAACCTCAGTATAAAACTAGGCACACATGTAGGTACTCCAAGAATAGCTCTGAGAAATGAGTTTTGGATAGATTCTAAAACTAAAATGGTCTCACTTGTGGTTATTTGTGAGCCATAGAGTAATTGTGGGACAACTTTTGCTACAAATATTTTTATAATGGGTGGAACAAGTTGTCCACCCTTATTATAGAAGAATGATAATAGAGCCTTAGTTGTACGCTTGGCATTTAGCATAGAGTATTTAAGGTGCAATTGCAATGAGCCTGTTGATTGAAAAACAATTCCTAGATACCTGAAGGATTTAACTTGGTCTATACAATAGTTATTAATTCTCCATACATGATTTATTTTTCTCCTTGTGAAAATTAGGACTTTCGTTTTCTCATAATGTATAATAAGTTCTTCTTTCAAACAAAAAGAAGCAAAAGCCCTCAAGAGTCTTTTCAAACCAATTGGTGATTGGGATAACAGTACTATGTCATCCGCATATAAGAGGCAGAATCTCGGTGAGCCAGCTAAATTCGGAGGATGAGAGGGAATAGAAGCAAGGTTTTCCATCACTGCATTAATATAAATATTAAACAGTAGGGGTGCCAATATACATCCTTGCTTTACCCCTTTAAAAGTAGGAATTGGATTTGTTAGATGCCCCTTGTTATTACAATGAATTTGTAGGTACGTATCATCGTAAAGACCCTGTATTAATATCAATAGGCGCCTATCTATGTCCAGGTCTAATAATTTGGACCATAATCTTGTTCTCGATATCAGGTAAAATGCCGATTTAAGGTCGATAAAAGCAGCAAACAAGGCTCCTCTTTTTTTACAAGCATACTTAGTTGCCAAGTGTTGCAAAATGAGGGCGTGATCAAGAGTTGAACGCCCTAAACGAAACCCAGCCTGTTCTGGGGCTAAAATTTCATTTTGATTTAACCAATATGATAATTTTTTATACAGATAACTTGAGTATAATTTACTTATTATATTAACTAAGCTTATAGGCCTGTAATTTGCCGGATCTAAAGTGGAGCCTTTCTTATAAATGGGTACAATAATTGCAGTTCCCCAACCCTCAGGAATTTGTAATGTAGAGTTTATTGTAGTAAACAATACTGCTAGGATTGGGGCCCACCACTCAGCATTGGCCTTAAAGACTTCCGGAGGTATACTGTCCGGACCAGGGGCCTACAAATACTGATTGTATAACTCAGGGTTTCCCAAACTGTGTTCTATGGATCACTGGTGGTTTGCGAGCTTCATTCAGGTGGTCCTCAGCATGTCCACATTAAATATTTGTACTGATTTTTAATTGTATTTTATAACAGATTGCTCTTTTTATTTCTTACACTGTATTTTGTCACACAGAGGAGGGCCAGGATCTCCTCTTGATTATCCCAAGGTGCAGGCCATGGAATAATGAGCTCAAGTTAAAAGAAGCCAGAATTTGGCTGAACATCAGGAAAAACCTCCCTAACTGTTAGAGCAGTATGACAATGGAACCAATTACCTAGGGAGGTGGTGGGCTCTCCAACACTGGAGGCATTCAAGAGGCAGCTAGACAGCCACGTGACAGGTCTACTTTAACTTGGATTCCTGCATTGAGCAGGGAGCTGGACCCGATGGCCTTACAGGCCCCTTCCAACTCTACGATTCTATGGTATTTATTAATTATTAGTAGTATTATTATTTATTGTATTTATATACCGCTCCATAGCTGAAGCTCTCTGAGCAGTTTACTATAACTAAAAACATTAAAAACAAATATACAAATTTAAAAACACATCTTTTAAAAACAATTTAAAACAATTTAAAACACATGCTAAAATGCCTGGGAGAAGAGGAAAGTCTTTTATTTATTACAGTTTGAATTAAATGGAATGCAAATTGTAATAAAGAAAATATAAGAAATAAAAGAAGCAATCAAAATAATTAAAATCATGCAGCACCTAGCACGACACATTACAATTACTACAGTAGGCAGGAACAAAATCATTAAATGTCCACCAAGACCCTCAACAATTTTCACATGGGAGGTGGAGGAAAGCAAAGATACCCCAAATTATCCTGTTCCTGGAAAGCTTTATGAATCTGAGCCTTGTTATATTGCAAGAGGAATCTTCCTGTGAGTTGGCCCATGTCTATTTGTTGCTTACATCAGCAGTTGGCAGAATGGGTTAAAGAATGGGATGTTATATGATTCATAAAGCAACAATGACAATGTGGACATCTTTGCTGGTCCTGGGCAATCCATCTTCCACATCTGAATTTGGGTTTGTGTGGGTGCTTCAGTGAAGGGATGGTGTTTGGAGACTTGTATCATTGGGTGGGTTTGGGAGTTTGCAGTACAGAGAAGATAAGTGGTTGTGGGTAGAATGTCCTTTAGTGGTTTGGCTGATTAAACGCATGGAATACATTGCTGTAGTCACTATCTCATCACATGACCTATCTCGCAGTGTTTTGTAAGATTTAATACTGGAAGAGAATCACCATTGCCCTACTGTGTGGGGCAGGGTGTGTACTGCAGGGTGTGTTTGTGAGGGTGTTTTCAGTGCTGGACACTATGTGTGTGTTTATGTGGTGTTCACTGCAGGACAGGTGTGTATGAGGCTTCATTGTGAGATGAGTTATGAGGGGTTTGCAACAGGGTGCATACATTCATGGGTGTGGGGTATATGGCCCCCCATGGTGGTTTCTCCATTTTCCAAATGTACCCAGGGACCCAAGAAGGTTGATAACTTCTTGTCTAACCATCCACTGCACTTCACTGCCATATGGGTGTGGAGGGTTGCAGTGGGGGATGCATGCATGGTTAGGGTGTGTGGTCTTTCATGATAGTTGCTCAGGTTTCCAATGTGCCCATGGACCTAAAACTGTTGACAGGCCTCTTAACCTCTGTACCACACTGTGATATTTCATAAACAAAGGAATAAGCACCATAATTAGCATCCACTAGATCACTCCCTCTGAAAACATTGCGCTCCTGGCAAGCATGTAGCTCTGCTTTTGCTTTCAGTCATGACATTATTTTGCCAGTACTTATTTCCTATAGATTTTAAGAGGGCAAGAAAACCTTAATAGCTTTTGAACTACTAATCAGAACTTCACCAAACCAATGAAAGTGTGGCCCCACAACAAGCACGGATGAAGAGCATCAGTAGTTTATACCAAAACTGGAAATATATATATGGCACCCTTTTTTAATAAATGGGAAAAGAGGTTAATTTTTAGCAATTTAAAACAGTTTGTATCTGTGGCACAAATCTGGCATGTCTGTGGACTCATTCATAAATCACATATTCCAAGTGTCAAGTTAGTCCAACAGATAACATTTTTATAAGCTATAGAATTTTGGGGTTTATAATAATGATGGGGCCTTGTTTTTGCTATACGCTTTCACTAAAGGAGAATTTATATGCTCCTACAATATTACAATGCTGTGATTTTATAATGGCACAACACCAGTGATGCCCAAGGCTTTACAACGGCATTTGAGTAAAATTATCATAGTCTACTTGCAGGGCATGATTAAAGAACACAGAGGAAAGACTCAAGAAACATTTTCTAATTTTTATTGGGAAATATTCAAGTTGAAACATGTAAGCATTTCTAAAGGTAGAGGAAACATTTCATATTGCTGTTTTCGTATTGTCCCCTTAGGAGGCTTTCTTTCTTAAACACACAGACACACACATATCCTGGGATGAATGGTGGCATTACTTTAAAGACCTAGTCGATCAAAACCTTTCATTTCCAAGAAAATCTGATACATATTCTAAACCCAAGAATAACTCTGAATTACTGGGCATTATAATAGGAATTTTAATCAGTATGTGGGAAGTGAAGATTTCTCGCTTTCTAGATAAAAAGCATTTTCAAGTGTGTATTTTTTACAAACAAAAATACACACAATGCTATCTTATGGTGTACATGTGTGCAAACATAATATAGAAAATATAATGTGCAAAATTACTGAAAGAATGAACTACAGCTGCTCTAGGAAATATAAGCACTTGCTGCACTGGGATTGCGTGTTTATAAAGATGGAAGTTTTGTGTGTATGCTACTTATCTTCAAAAAATGTAGCCTGTGGCATGAGAGGAAAGGGAGACAAACAAAACAGATAAAACAACCCCTCCTTCTTCTCACCACTGCTACCAAGTGGATACCTTTTTTGTGTGTGCCTCTGACTGTCTTCACAAAACCGTCCTTCAAGCTTTTGAATTTTAACTGGCTTCCAATACTGCGTAGAGTGGCATGGCACTGAGACATGGGGGAAATAGCAAAGCCTCAGAATACCTTTTTCCAAAACAAAGTTTCATTTAGCATTTTACCATTTGATTAGGTACCCATAAGGATAAATAAAAATAGAGATGGATCCCTTACTTCTTGAAACTGAAAAAATTATTTGATCACTTTCATTGCCATATGCTAAAACTTTATTGTTTCAGAACATTTCTATCATATATTTTCAGATTTTTTTGCATATGGTAAGTGAAGTTATTAAAGGGATTTTCCAGTTTCAAGTACTAAAAGGACCCATCAGGGTTTGTTTTTTTTAAACTATGTAAAGTATCCAAAGAGTACCATATTGAGATGTTATGTATATTTATCCCTAGCATAGATATTATATGATAAATGGTGGAAGGACAACAGAAAATCAACTTAAATAGAGTTAATCAGAAAATTATGGGAGCAGTTAGTAATATTTAAACTTAATAATGAAAAACAAGAAGAGTATAAAGGGCTATGTGGGACTTCATAGTTAACTGTATTAAGTGGGTCTTATGAATTTCAAGAATTGGAACTGATCTTTATGTTCCTGTGACAAGCAAGAACTTTATGGCAATCTAATTTTATTGAATTGGAAGGATCTGAGGCAATTTCAATATATAACATGGCACTGTGTATAAAGCGTGCAGAAAGGCGCACATGGAGCTGCTGCCCCTGCCCACTTCACTCATTAACCATCACCAAAGCTCCCCCTCCCCCCACAGGTTGCCAAAGCTGCTCCTTCCCTTTCATGACTTGTCAAACCCATCCCCCTTCCCTCAAGGTCACCAAAGCCTTCTCTCTTCCCCCCATGGGAATGTCCAAAGAGATAGATAGATAGATAGATAGATAGATAGATAGATAGATAGATAGATAGATAGATAGATAGATAGATAGATAGATAGATAGATAGATAGATAGATAGATAGATAGATAGATAGATAGATAGATAGATAGTGCTGGGTGGCATGCAAAGAATCCGGGTAAAACCCGGCTAACCAGGTAATATGGCAACCCTAGGATATCCTGAATGTTTTACAGAGACATTTCTCTCCAAAACTGTCTGAAATAGCACAACATAATTCTTTCTACCAGCAAAATCAGGGCCCAACAGAGAGTGTTTCACTGTATGTTGCTGAACTTAGACACATGGCAAAACACTGCAATTTCCCAAACCTTGAGGAGATGCTGTGTGATCGCCTGGTCTGTGGGTTGCATGATGAGGACCTACAAAAGGACAGCTCACGTTCAAGACTGCATTAGAGGAAGCTCTGGCTACAGAAGCAGCAGCAGCAAGCACCCAAGAAGTGTGCTTGGCAAGAAACTCACCCTGTTCAGAAACCCACCTGGCTAAATATTCAAATCAACAACTGCTAGAGATCCACAGGCTGCAGTGCAAATGCCCATCAACCAGAGAAGGTGCTGCAGGACCTCCAAGATCCAGACAAATTTCTCCAGTGAAATGTAAGAGCTGTGGCGGATCCCATGAACATTTTGCTTGCCGTTTCAGAGGTGCACAGTGTTGATATTGTCAAAAAGTTGGGCATATTGAGCAAGTATGCAAAGCCAAAGCAGAAACAGCCACCCACAGGAACTCGGTGGAATGGAAAATACAGTCAAAGACACAAAGCAGTACCACACAGGTGGTACAGAAGTTTTCCACATATGACAACGCAGAGGAGGTGATTAACTACATCAAGCCAGGATGCAGTACTCTGCAAATGTGAGGAAGGTGAAGGTGACGGTCACCATCCTGGGCACTTCATGCACTATGGAAGTTGATTCGGGCTCTGGTTATACTATCATCTCATCGGAAACCTACCAGCAAATATTTCCTCGTGGGGGCCCACAAATTGTCCCTTTCACTCCAAACTTACTGATTATCAGGAAAATCAGGTTCCAATAAAGGGCAGCTGTGAAGTTGAGGTGCATTAACAAACTTTCCATGGAACTTTACAGTTATTTATTGCTCAAGGGCATAGCACCAGTCTCCTTGGCTTAGACTGGTTTGAGCCATTGGGCATTGCTCTCACAGGGGTCCACCAGATAGAATCATAGTATCATAGAATAGTAGAATTGGAAGGGGCCTATAATGCCATCAAGTCCAACCCCCTGCTCAATGCAGGAATCCAAATCAAAGCATTCCTGACAGATGGCTGTCCAGCTGCCTCTTGAATGCCTCCGGTGTCGGAGAGCCCACTACCTCTCTATATATAATTGGTTCCATTGTTGTATGCCTCTAACAGGAAGTTTTTCCTGATGTTCAGTCAAAATCTGGCTTCCTACAACTGGAGCCCATTATTCCGTGTCCTGCACTCTGGGACGATCAAGAAGAGATCCCGGCCCTCCTCTGTGTGACAACCTTTCATGTACTTGAAGAGTGCTATCCTATCTCCCCTCATTCTTCTCTTCTCCAGGCTAAACATGCCCAGTTCTTTCAGTCTCTCCTCATAGGGCTTTGTTTCCAATCCCCTGATCATCCTTGTTGCCCTACTCTGAACCCGTTCCAGTTTGTCTGCATTCTTCTTGAAGTGTGGAGACCAGAACTGGATGCAGTACACAAGATGAGGCCTAACCAGTGCTGAATAGTGGGGAACTAATACTTCATGTGATTTGGAAACTATACACCTGTTAATGCAGCCTAATACAGCTTTTGCCTTTTTTGCAGCCACATCACACTGTTGGCTCATATTCAGCTTGTGATCAACAACAATTCCAAGATCCTTCTCACATGTCATATTGCTGAGCCAAGTATCCCCCATCTTATAACTGTGCATTTGGTTTCTTTTTCCTAGTTGTAGAACTTTGCATTTATCTCTGTTGAATTTCATTCTGTTCTTTTCAGCCCAATGCTCCAGCCTATCAAGGTCCTTTTGAATTTTGTTTCTGTCTTCCACGATATTAGTTGTGCCCTCCAATTTTGTATCATCTGCAAATTTGATAAGCATGCTCTGTATCTCCTCATCCAAGTCATTAATAAAAAATGTTGAAGAGCACTGGGCCCAGGACTGAGCCCTGTGGTACCCTACTTGTTACTTCTGCCCAGTTTGAGAATGATCCAATAATAAGCACTCTTTGAGTATGATTCTGGAGCCAAGTGTGGATCCACCTGATAGTTGTTCCATCCAGCCCACATTTAGCTAGCTTGCTAATCAGAATATCATGGAGCACTTTGTCAAAAGCTTTGCTGAAGTTGAGATATATTACATCCACAGCATTCCCACAGTCTACCAGAGAGGTTAACTGATCAAAAAATGAGATAAGATTAGTTAGGCAGGATTTGTTCATCAACACTGCATTGTTTTCAAGGTGCTTACAGATTGACTGCTTTATAATATGCTCCAGAATTTTTTCAGGGATTGATGTTAGGCTGCCTGGTCTGTAGTTCCCCAGTTCCTCGTTTTTCCCTTTTTTGAAGATAGGGACAACATTAGCTTTTCTCCAGTCATCTGGCACTTCACCAGTCCTCCATTATTTTGCAAAGATAATAGACAGTGGTTCTGAGAGTTCTTCAGCCAGTTCCTTCAATACTCTAGGCTGCAGTTTATTGGGCCCTGATTGGTGAATCATTATGGGATAGCATCCTAAATGATTTCAAAGCTGCTTTTGATAAAGGTCTTGGGAAATATCAGGGGCCTCCTATTTCGTTGTTCTTGGATCCTATTGTGGCCCCCATCCATATGAAACCCCATCGTGTTCCGTTTGCACTATGAGCAAAGATTGATGCTGAACTTTATCGCTTCATCATTCAAGGCACTTTGGAGCCAGTGACACACCCTACATGGGAGACACCTATTGTCACTCCATTGAAGGCCAATGGCGACATCCACATTTGTGGTGATTACAAATGTAATATCAATAAAGCCCTGCATCAGCATCCACATCCAATCCCAGCAGTGAGACATCTTTTGGCATCACTTTCACAAGGAAAATCTTTTGTGAAGTTTGACCTGGCCCAGGCCTATCAGCAACTGCCTGTGGATGATGCTACTGCTGATGCTCATACTATCACCACTCATCATGGACCATTCAGAGTAAAATACCTCCAGTTTGGTGTTTCTGTGCCCCCTGGAATTTTTCAGAGCTTAATGGAGGACATTCTTAAAGGAGTACCAGGTGCCATACGGTATTTTGATGATACCTTGGTTGTCAGCAACTCCACTGCTGAACTTGCCACACAGGTGCGGGATATACTGTGCCATTTTGCTGTTGCTGGTCTCCAGGTCAAGCATGAGAAATGTGTTTTTGATGTTTCCCAAATTGAATTCCTTGGCTACAGTATTGATGCCACAGGCATTCAACCTACCCCAGTGAAATTTAAAGTGATTCATGAAGTGCCCCGTAATAAACAGGAACTCCAAGCCTTCTTGGGACTCTTGAATTTCTATCACACCTTCTTGAAACATAAGGCTACAGTGGCAGAACCATTGCATCACCTTCTTGACAAGCATGCTGCATGGCAGTGGACAGCCCGGAATGATAAGGCTTTCTGTGATGTAAAACACCTGTTATTGTCTGATAGTGTCTTGGTGCACTATGATGAATGGAAGCCCTTGATTCTCATGTCTGATGCATCTCCATGCGGTATTGTTGCTGTCCTGAGCTACCGCCTTGAGGACTCTCATGAGGTGCCTATTGATTTCTACTCCAGAACGATGTGTTCAACAGAATGGAATTATGCCCAAATTGATAAGGAGGCCCTGGCTATTGTAGCTAGTGTAAAAAAATTCCATGACTATGTCTATGATCAACCATATTGCTACTGACCACAAGCCATTATTGGGATTGTTTGGCCCAACTAGCAGATGCCTCAAATATTATCTCCACACATGTTGTGATGAGTGATTTTCCTGAACACGTACGATTACACATTGCAACATTGGCCTGGCAGGAGCATTACCCATACTGATGCTTTGAGCTGCCTCCCTCTCCTGTCTGCTGGTTGATGAAACCCCTCTGCTGGGCATGTTGTTATGAGAGTCATTACTGGAACCGACCCCTCATGCTGGGAATATTGCCACTGCGTCATCCAAGGACCTAGTTCTTGCCTGTGTTCTGTGGAGAGGATGGCCATTAGGGAAGCTTGAGGAGAAATTCAGACCATTTGTATCCAAACATGAACTATCAGTACCCTAGGGATGCCTCCTGTGGGGAAATAGAGTTGTCATTACTACTGTGTTGAGACTTCGGGTGTTGGAAGCACTACATGTGGACACCTTGATATAGTGTGAATGAAGGTGCTGGGGTGCAGCTATGTATGGTGGCCCAAGATGGACAGCAAGATTGAAGAATGCATCAAGAGATGTGAGAAGTGTCAGGTTTCAAGATCAGCTCCATCACACGCCCCAGTGCACCCATGGGAATCAACAAAAATGCCATGGTCATGGCTTCATATCAACTTTACAGGCCCCTTCCAAGGACAAACCTTCTTTATTGTTGTTGATTCATACTCCAAATGGTTAGAAGTGGTTCCTGTATCGTCAATGACATCCCGTGTTGTAATCAAGACCTTACGCAGGCTTTTCACAACACATGGTTTGCCCAACACCTTTGTCTCAGACAATGGGGCCCAGTTCACATCTGCAGAATTCCACACATTCCTGGATAATGGACTAATTCAGGCTAAATGGACTAATTCGGGCTAATGGACTAAATACTCAAGTGGGAAGAGAAAATGAGCCAGTGGCTGCTCCTGATGCTGGACAAGAGCAATTGCACCTGGACCCTGAAGTGGATCTGCATGAACCAGAGCCAAATGGGGAACTAGATGATGAGCTATCAGCTTCTATGCAAAACTGTCACCGATTGACCCACATTAGGGCTCGTCTCAAGTATCTTCAGGACTATGAGAGCTAGGGTGAAGGGATGTTGTGTATTGGCCCTCCAGGCTTACCATACCAGGAACTGCTGAGTCTGCCCAGGGGTGTGGCAGTTTTGTTTCAGTTTTGAGTTGCAGTTTGGGCCTACAAGCAGCACCATGCTGTGGGCCTTGTTCTCTTCATATATTTAGGAATAGTAAAGTTCTTGTTGTGTATACTCTGTGTGGCCTTTCCCCTTCAGAATACTTTTTACTAGTAGCTTGCAACCAGAAAGTGCTGAGACAGTAGGCTTTAGTACTTTTGACAGTGACAGCTCCTCCCCCTTAACTCCAGTTACAACAGAAGGAATACTAGCTGATCAGGAGTCTGTCCCTTCTCCTCCCTGCTGTCATGGCCCCTTCAAAGGACTCGGAGGAAGAGGAAGAGGCAGAATTGGCAGACCCAGGAGAAGGAACTAGTGGAACCCCTGAGGACACAACTCTGGCTCTACCCCAGCTGGAGAATGTCCAGGACCTGGCTGAAGCCCCTCAATCAGATTCTGGGTATGAACAGGAGGCTCCCCTCCCCCCTGCAGCGAGTAGCACATCAATGAAGGAAGAGGTTGGGTCGTTTAAGAACAAGCAGCTCTGAGCAGCTGGGACAGTAATCACGGGCACCTGGCTTAGGGAGTCTGTTATAAAAGGCAGTTCATGGTTGTAGCAGACTGCTGACTACAATGGCGGTTGTGATCCCTTGCGTATAACGCCATTGCTAGCCTCTAGACCTTTGGACTGGACCCCTGGCTTTCTGAACTCTGCTTCCCTACCTGGACAACGCTCTTGGACACTGCTACTGGTTCGTTTGTCAAGCCTTCCTTCTGCCAGTCGGCCTCTGTTATCTGCCTGGCCTTGACTGATTTATTGCCCAGCTATCTGTCGGCTGCTTCATTACTGCCTGGCCCCTAGCCCTGAAGCTGACAGTTTGTAGTCAGCCACAAACAAAGAAAAGCAAGAGCTGGAAATTTGCCTGCCATGGAGCAGTTACAGCAGGAAAACCTTCTGTTATGCTTGCAAGTTGATCAGTTGATGGTAGCTGTTCAAGCCTTGCAAGTTCAGCAGGCAGCAGCCCCACCTGCTACACCAAAGGGGAGGGTCAAATGCCCTTTGGCCATCCCAGAGAAATTTACCGGGGCTTCAGATCAACTCTCAGCATTCCTGGCTCAGACCCAGCTCTTCATGGAGTTACGACCCGAGGCCTTCCCTGACGACAAGACCCAGGTGGGATTCCTGATTAGCCTGTGCACTGGTGCTGCAGCTAGATGGGCCACATCCCTGCTCCTCGAGAGTAGCCCAGTGTTAAATAACCTGGCTGCCTTCACCTGAGAGCTGCGGGCTATGTTTGAGGACCCAGTGAGGTCAGCTATGGCTAACCGTTGCATATGTAGACTGCAGCAAGGCCGGCAGCCCCTGGTGGAGTATGTGACTGACTTTTTCGCTTATTGCAACAAGACCTGAGTTGGAATGAAGCCGCCCTCCTGGATCAATTTCAGGAGGGCCTGTCCGATGAACTCCTGGATGAGCTGGCTAGGGTGGAGCACCCTGGAACCCTGCAAGCCTTGATTCGCTTGTGCCTGCAGATCGATGGGAGGTTGGAAAGCAGGCGTATCGGGAACCAGGCCCAGGCAGCCTGCAGAGCCCCAGCCCCTGTGGCTGAGCCCTTGGAGCCTCCCTGCAGGGACCCTAATCCACCCGAGGAACCCATGCAGTTAGGAGGGGCTTGGCCACACCTTTCTGCCACCGAAAAGCAGAGACACAAACAACAAGGCCTCTGCCTATATTGTGGAACCCTGGGCCATTTTGCGGCCCATGTCCCACCAAACGACCAGCAGCCCCTACCTCGGGAAACTTCCATGCCCTGGCCTCCATCAGCCCCTAGGCTGGGGCAAAGCAGTAATCAAAGGGGCCCACCAGCTCAGTTCCCCACCGCCCAGGCATCTGACTGTGCCGATCTCCCTGATGGTCCCAGGATGGGGCAACCTACAAGTACAGGCCTTGCTGGACTCTGGAGCCTCCAGCAACTTTATGGATGTGTCCTTTGCTGAACTGCACCACATTCCTCGACAACCTACCCACCAACCCATGCTGGTAGAGACTATTAATGGCAGACTCCTCGCTTTGGGCCCCATAGTGCAGGAAACAGTGCCTCTAGAAATGGCCCTTGGTGGACACTGAGAAAGTCTCCAACTCTACCTAGCAGTGGCACCCCACTTCCCGGTAGTGCTCGGCCTGGCATGACTCCAACAACATGACCCATGCATCCAGTGGTCAACGGGCCGAATGGCTCTCCAATCCCCTTATTGCCAAACTACCTGTTGGGGGCGGAAGGAGCAGGCCCTGACTGCCCAAGAGGCAGGGGCAGAACTGGAGAAATTACCAGAAAAGTACAGAGACTTCCAGGATGTGTTTGGAAAACAAGAAGCGGACCAGTTACCACCCCATCGTCCCTATGACTGCCCCATTGGCCTGCTCCCGGGAGCCAAGGTCCCCATTGGGCAGATTTACTCCTTGTCTGAGCCCAAACTGGCAGCCCTATGGGAGTTCATCGACAAGAACCTATGCCGAGGTTTCATTCGACTGTCCACATTGCCTGCAGCTGCCCCCGTGCTGTTTGTGAAGAAGTGTGGGGAACTCTGGCTTTGTAACGATTACCGAGACCTCAACCAGATCACAGTTTGGAATCAGTATCCTTTGCCCCTGATCCCAGAACTACTGGAGCAGTTGCGGGGTGCGTGCCTCTTTACCGAACTGGACCTGAGGGGGGCCTATAATCTGGTGTGTATTCGGGAAGGTGATGAATGGAAGACGGCCTTCCACACCAGGTATGGGCATTTTGAGTATATGGTGATGCCTTTTGGCCTATGCAATGCTTCTGCAGTCTTCCAGCACCTCATGAATGACATTTTCAGAGACTTCCTAAACTGCTTCCTGATGATCTACTTGGATGACATCCTGATATACTCATGGAACCCCTCTGATCATGCAAAAAACATTTGAGCAGTGCTGCAGCATCTAAGGGAGAACCGCCTGTTTCCCAATCTGGAAAAATGTGAATTTAACCTCACTACCGTGGATTTCCTAGGCCACCGAATCTCCCCCTCGGGTATCCAGATGGACCCAGCAAAGATTGAAACTATTCTACAATGGCAGGCCCCTCGCAGCCACAAGGATGTGCAACACTTTTTGGGCATCGCCAATTACTACCGCCAGTTGATTTCCCACTTCTCCGAGTTAACGGCACCCATCTCGGACCTAATCTGATCCAAAGAGAAGTTCTGCTGGACTGAGGCAGCTCAACAGGCATTTCAGCGCCTCAAGGAGGCTTTCACCTCTGAACCCATCCTGCAACAACCTGACCCCGCCAGACCCTTCATTGTGGAAGCCAACGCATCTGACAAAGACGTTGCGGTGGTCTTATTACAGTCAGTAGGCAAGGAGCGGTCCCTGCTTCCCTGTGCATTTCACCTGCCACCCAGGGTGGGAGCCAAAGGGCAGCCAGGTTGGGCCCTGGCTGAGGGCCCTGTGGCCCACAGGGCCCCTTGAAGGGCCCCTCATTGGGGCATGAGAGTAGTGCTCCTCTTCCATGATCTGCCACAGGCTCCCTGCTGTGTATTGCAGGGAGGGAGCTTCCAGGCTGCCCATCCCTTTGCTTGCTTGCTCCACCTACCTGTCTCTCCAGTCTTCTGGTGCTGCATGCGCAGAGCTACCATCAACCAAGATGGCAGTGTAGTCTTCTTTAAGGGGCTAATGCCCCTCCCACCATCTTAGTTGATGGCAGGCATGGGTGAGCATGTGCATAGCATGCATACATGCCATCAACCAAGATGGTGACAGAGGCATCAGGCACTTAGGGAAACCTCAGCTGCCATCTTGGTTGATGGGATGCTTGTGCCCGCATTGCAACAGACCCCAGCATGCCTGGCACCAGCCCTAGCAACCAGCATTTACCTCAGAGAAGAGATAGGTGAAGCATGTTGCAGGCTGCCATCATGGCCCTGCGTGGCAATGGGAGGATGCCTGAGAGCTCCCTTCTGTGATCTGCACCGTGCACCGTGAAGGGAGCGCTACCTACACACCCTAAGGAGGGACCCTTCAGGGAGAGGTGGGTGGTGCATGTGTGCCTGTGCTGGGGCCTGGGGCAGGCTGGTTGCCAGGGGCCTGGTATGCCTGGCGCCAGCCCTGTGCCACCCCTCTTCTCCTGCCACCATGCACTCCCCATCAAGAGGAGGATCTCAGTGAGGTTCCACTGTTCCCATTGCCCCAGACAAACAGACAACTGAGCTGGCAGACTCGGCTCCCCCCCCCCACTGTCCCACCTAGGAGAAGCACTCATTCATGCACACACTCCTGTTCTGTGACACCTTCCTCTCATAAGTAGAAAGGGCCCATCTGCTCCCATTTAAGGGTCGTAGGGGGTGTTTCTAATTGGTGCAACAACATTTTAGCTTTTAGTAGTCATGCCTAGTTATACTGTGTAGAGATGCAGAATCTTTTGTGACCTGTAAACTGATGAAAATGAAGCTGGAGTTTTTCATTAAACATACTAGAGAAAAATACACCAGAGAATCTGAGTCTGATTCCAACAGGTTTGGCCAAGACACCTGAAGTGTTTCAGTGCTATCTCTTGCAATTCTTCAATTCCAGCTCTTCACATTTCTATCTTCACAGCTCTACAACACATTGATATAATGGGGAATTCTATATATCCACACATATATAACCATAGATATTAAAAAGGTATATGTTCTATAATCATAAGGAGTTAAGCATAGGCTTGTAGGCCTATTAAGACCTGAGATTCAGGCTCATAGAGAACCCTAAATCTTAACATTTAATTCAGACCTGTAAGCAAAAACCTGTTGCAAATGGCAGTGGTCACAGGGACCTTCTGTTTCTTTGCCAAGACCCAGCCGATGCATGACTGACAGAATATTGATTACTATATTGTTTGGAATCAAGGAGCGTTTAAATTGTGAGAAAAGCTGTGACTGATGTAACAAGTAGGAATAGCCAATATTTGATTCTTGGGTAAAGCCATAATGCCACCTAGCGGAAAAATCTGCAATAATTATTAAATGTTTAATGAAGAGAAATTGTGAGATTTTATAATGATTGTAAAACAACCCAGTGTGTTATATTATATTTACAACTTTTAAGTGTGTTTTCATTTAGAAAAAAATGTGGTGTTTTCATTAAGAAAAAAGGGGGTGGCCTGCCTCCTCTATATTTCTGAGGGTGAAAGATACTAGTTAGCCAGAGTCACCCAGTCTTTTCCTTTGTCTGTGTGGTTTCACAATGTAGCTCAGGGGTTTAAACAAAATCCTCTTTCATGAGTTGTGTATTTTTTAAGAAAGGAAATGGGATTTCTGAGAAAGTATAAGAACGTATAAGACCCCTATAGCTATTAAAAACCTGTGATGCTCATGAGATTTCAGTTACCCTGAGTTGAGGTAAAACCCAAGCAGGCGTACCTGAGTCAGCTTGACCTATCAGAAACAATACAACAATGGATAATAATAATAATAATAATTTAATTTATGTGTCGCCTATCTGGCCAGTGGCCACTCTAGGCGATGTACAACTCAGTTACAATAAAATACATCATAATAATACAATACAAATGATAAAAATTATAAAACAATGACAGTTCAGAGTAATAGGCAATTAGTCATAGAGATTAACCCTCCCCGGAAGTCCCGAAGGCCTGTCTGAAAAGCCAGGTCTTCAAGGCCTGGCGGAATACATTCAGGGAAGGGGCATGCCGGAGATCGTATGGGAGGGAGTTCCAGAGAGTGGGGGCCGCCACTGAGAATGTACCAAGTATGCTTGAAAGCATATTCACAATAGTAACTGTTCCAACTAGTCCCAAAATTCATTAATCTTGAGAGACAGTAGGACAATGGTAACATTAATGAGATGGACAGAATTTTGAAATCAGGAGAAGGATTGCCTAATGCTTTCTGATTGGTTTGGAATGATTGTAGAAAGGAGGAACTATGGTGTTGGGTGGGCAGGAACTCATGAGATTGGTGAAATCATTGTCACATGCTGTAACTGTACTCTGTAAAAGAGCTTGCACACAGTGCCTCAGTGCAGTCTCTCCTGGATGTTTCTGGGAGGCTGACCCTGCATGTGCCTGTAGAAAATACAGGCCTACCTTTTGCTCCAAGCCTGTGTCTTCAAATTTATTCAAGGTCCCCCGGCAAAAGATCCCAAGGAGAAGAATTCTCCAACAGATATTCCTCTCAATCACTGTCCTGCCTCTGCAGGGTTTAGAACTGTAGATAGGGAGAATCCCTCTGTTAAAGAATGTATTTATTAGGCTACAGTTATGGTACTCTAGGGGACTAGCTGTATGCTTGTCATGGCCTCTTCGGAGGACTCGTCAGATGAGGACGACTCAGGAGTAACAGCCACAGACCCAGAAGGGGAAACAGAGGAAACTCCTGAAAATGCAGCTTCTACTCCCCCTCAGCTGGAGAGTGTCCAAGATACAGCTGAAGCTGTTCAGCCCAAATCAGGCAGTGACCAGGAGGCTCCCCTCCCACCTGCACAGCGGAGGAGACAGAAATTCAGGCAGCAGAGGGGCCGGCCTGTCCGTTTAAGGCCGGCACGCTTGCAGAAGCCAGGGGGTGATTGTTCCCACCTGTCCGCAGAGGTGTCCTTTAAAGGCAGGCCCTGGCTTCAGCATGTTGCTGACTGCAATGTCGGGCGTGACCTCCATGTGAAATGTAGTTTGCAGACTCCAGACCCGTCAGACTGAACCCCTGGCTTTCTGAACCTAGCTTCCCCACCTCAATGACGCTTACGGACACTGCTACTGGTACAGTTGCTAGAGGCATTCCTTTCTCCAGCCGGCTCCTGTTATCTGCTGGCCTTGGCAGATTTGTGACCTAGCTAGCTGCCGGCTGCTTAGTTACAGCCCAGCTCCCAGCCCCGAAGCTGACAATGCTCCCTTATCTATAAAGTAACTTCCTGACAGGTAATATCACTTGTGTGGTAGGAGCATGTTGCGCCCCCTTTAGCAATGGGAATAACACAGCCAGACACAGGTTTATGGGAGAAGTAGGGCCACAACTTTATTGATTAGAGCAAGTAAAGCAGGGTTGGCATGGCAGTAGGGCAAGGATCCGCTTCATTCTGGCAGCCCATGCTGGAGGAATGCTGAATCAACCAACAAGCAGTTGGAAACTACCTTTGGGAGTTGGCCCACTTTAGACCCAAGTGGTGTGTGAACCCAAGGCACTTGTGGTCCTGCTGACTAACCAGTGGGAGGGGTTGTGAGCTGGATGAGGCAGCTCCCCTCCTGAGCTAGGGGCGTGGCCATCATGTACCCCACTGAACTCCTTATGGGAGTCCCCTTTATGATTGATCCTGCCCAATGCCATTTCCTCCTAAAGTTGTGACAGAGGTGAATGAACGCCTAACAATTACACAGCGAACCACTGAGGGATAGGTGAAAAAACCTGCTCAACTATGGGGCCAGATTCATTGAGAGGAAAAATTCCTATCTGGCCCTGTCAACGAGCAACCCAGTTAAAAACAGCTCAGTGAAGCCTTAAGACCGAGGGAGGGTGGGTGGAAAGGTGGCACACGAAGAAAGAGGCCTGCTGTCAGGAGACTGGGGCCTTTAAAGGCCCGGGTCTGGCTCCACCCTTTGGCTGTTCTAGCAAAACTGCCCAGGATTGTGGGTGATCTCACAAGAGCTGGGCCATGGATGGGAGGATTCTAACTCCTCCCATTGCTGCCTGGGGCGCGCTCCACCCCACCATTAGTGCCCCATGCAGAGGCTTGAGGCTTGGCTTTCCTTATTGGTCAGTCCTAACTAGTTTCCTGCAGTTAGGTTTTCCCTCCAAAACTTGCCTCAGTTTGTTTCAGCCATTGACAAAGCTAGTAGCAGGCCTAGCAGCTCCAGAGGACAACACTCTTGTTTTACATGTCTCTCTCTGAGAACCTGTCTCTCTGCAAGAACTCTCTCCCACCAAGCAATCTTTGAAGCTGTCTCTCTCAGAAGCTGTCTCTCTGCTGTCAAACATCTCTACCATTACCACTGTCCTCAGTTCACTGTCCCCAGAGACTGTAAGCTTTCTTGGAGATTCTGTATACATTTGTTTATGTGATTTAATAAAATAGTTCCTGATAAAAGAAAGAGATTGAGTTGACTGTCTGACAAAGTGTGTTTCAGAACCACAGACTCAGAACAATGTCAGTTGCTGGGAATCACAACTTGGAGAGAGTGCTGTTGTGCTCAGGTCCTACTGTAGGCTTTCCATAGGCATCTGATTGGCCACAGTGATAATCAGATACTATACTAAATGGACCATAGGTCTGATCCAGCAGGTTCTTTTTATATTCATAGTGGTTAGATAAAGCTATTGTATGGATTTGTTGAAATATAATTGGTGATGTTTGCACTGTTGCTCCAGTGGAGGAAGTTTTTGCCATTTCCCTTCCAAACCTGCACTCCCAGTACCCCCTGAAATTATGTTCTGGAAGATTTGTTGACCCTCCGTACCAGATTTCGGGATCACACTATGGTGGGACAGCAAATTTGTAAAAATAGCCACCCTCCTATTCTGTTAACAGATGCCTCCTGCTGAACCAATTAGATATAACCTGTAATGCTCAATTCAATAAAGATAGTATATGAATTATAATGGAAATATGACACTTGTTTTCAAAATCTGTGACCAGTAGGGTTGCCAAGTCAGAAGCATCCCAAACTCTGAGATTTCAGGGGCAGGTTCTAGTGATGTCATGGGCCCTAGTGATGTCACAGGGCAGGCCTATGATGTGATGTGATGGGCCCTAGTGATGTCATGGGGTGGGCCTTGAATCTGGTTGCATCCCATAAGGGGTGAGGAACAGCTTCTTCCTCCTCCTCACCTCCGATGGGATACAGACAGTTCCAAAGCTGGGAGGGGTGCAAAAACTGCCCAAAACCTCCTTGGGAAAAGGAGATTTGGGCCTGTTTTCATACCCCCCTGGCCTTGGAGATGGCTGCATTCAACTGAGGGAGGGACGAGGAGAAATTTCCTCCTTGTCCCCCCACATAGAATGCAGCCAGCTCTGAAGCTGGGGGTGCATCCATGGGCATAAATCTCCCCAGGGAAGGGAGATTTGGACCCATATTCATGCTCTCTGGCTGATCAGAAATCAGTGATTGGGTTGCCTTGCCTGGAGATCTGGGGAGGACCCAAAAAAACTGGAGTCTCTGGAGACCTGGCAACTGTAGTGGCCAGTACTTTCCGACCTCCTAGTCATTCCTTTCCACCAGGAAGCTTGATTTTTAATTGCCTATATTGGCAAAACAACAGGGGTAAAGAGTTAATTGAGGAGTCACAGTTTTGCTACCACTTAATATGTGCTCATAGTTCAGTACTGAGGATGGGTGGAAACAAAAGGGACAGATTTACTAATATTCAGGTCTCTTTAAGCACTTTCTGGCAGCACTCCAGGTTGATCCAGAGCATGAGGCCCAGTTCAGACAAAAGGAGAAGAAAAAACAACAACATGATTTCCCATGACGTGAAAAAGCTGCATTGAATATTGAGCTCGCTCTCTGCTGTCACTCACTCTGTAAAACTATGCCACCACCTTCACCTCTGTCCCTCTTTTTCACATCAGAAGAAGATTGGAAGCTTCCACCTCTGATTTTAACCTAATTTGATTTAGTAAACAAACCAGGATTATAAAACATAGTTCCATCCCAGATAATTCTCACTAACCTAGAGTTTAAGCAAACCCCTATTCCCAGTTAAAATGTAATAGAGAACTGTGACATGTTTAAAATCAGAAGCAAATGTCCAGTTTCTTCTGGACATGAAAGAAGAAGTATGGGGAGACCACACAAGCCTAACAAGATTCATTGTGGTTCTTTCACGTATGGGAGAAGCCTTCCTGTTATGTATAAACCAGGCCTAAGAGAAGAACAATGGTGTTGACTCTGGAGGAGACAAAATGCATTGATAAGGTACTAGTTTTTGTTGCACAGACATTCTTTCTCTAATCGGGCAATGCACTGTATAAATGCTGTGAGAGAACTATGTTTATTTAGGGAAATATACCTGCAGTGAACCAATATCATTCGTATCACTCTGTATGCCTCTGAGACATTAGTTTGTTGAATATGGACATATAGTATCTGATCTTACTGGGACTGAAAGTAGACATAGAGGCTCTGAAATACATGAGTAGGCTGTGTTACAGTTCATTTGGGGATGGTGATAAAAGTAGTACAGAGGGATGCTCCCCCAATTCTCTCCATTTCTCATGTTATTAATTACCTACATGCTGTTGTTTGTTACCTAGTCATCTGCTTCTTTGGCACTCCCCCCCCCAAAAAAACCCCTAAATCTTTTTCTGGAAAATAATGATACCTGTGGCAGGAAACTCCAGTCCGCCTAAAAAATAGAGTTCTCCCAAGTGGAGAAAAGGTACAGAGACTCAGTTGTTCAGAGAAAGCAATACTTGCACTTTTATTGTCTGCTGCAGCAGGATCACACTTACTCAACCCACAACAGGATCAGTAGGCGAAGAGTGTGATGATGACATTAAAAGGCGGCTTATACACAAAAGTAATCAAGTTAAGCAAGAAGTTTGGGGGGTTCTTCACATTCCAGGATCAGCTTGACTGGATTAAGCAGGAAGTTCCTTATCACCGAGTCAGCTTTTCTTTTATCACTCTCATTTCCTTGAGACAGTTCCCTTAAAACATTTACCTTTGGGCATCTCCTGATAACTTTTTCTCAGGAATACTTGAGGGGACTACTTAGTTATCTTCCACATACCTATCAGGGATCATGTGGTATCCATGTCCTTGGCATGCTACATACAATAATATGTAAAACAGAGATGGGAGACCTGTGGCCCTCCAGATGTTGTGGGACTCCCATCATGTCTGCTGATTGGCCACACTACCTGGGGCTGATGGTAGTAGCACCTAAAGCATCAAACGTTCCCTATCTATAATGTAGCTGATCATATTTGGCTATGTGACAATGTCACAAAACACATTCAGAGTGAAGGAAATGATTCCCATATCATTATTGTTCTCAGTGAATCTCATTTTCAGTCTTTATTTATTTCAGCACTCTTTGAAAAAAAAATTGTTGAAAGACATGACACTCGGCCAGATAGGCGACTCAAAAATAAAATTTATTATTATTATTATTATTATTTATTATGCTGCTTCCCAATGTCATTGAAAGAAAAGCACTCAATTTTATCTCATCCCTCATTTATATCTACTTTTCCTCACCTATCCTCATCATTTCAAGCAGTTACTGAAAAATAGTATATCAGCAGAGGAATCCATGCCTATATTCTGGCAGATTAGGTGTTTCATAAGATATACTACAGATGTAGCCCTAGCCATGTGAGACATACTTTTCTATACCCTAAAGTGGGGAAAAAAGGCTCAGATGTTTTCTTCTTCCTTTTGCCTCTCTCTTTTACACACATAGGTCCTGTGCAAACATGCAGAACACTTAATAATTTATTTCCCTTACTATGGATTAAGCAATTAATATAAATACCTAAATCATAGTTAAAATTGGTTACAATGATCTAATCATGGTTAAGGCAAGTATTTTGCCTCACTTAGCAAAGTGACAAGCAGGTCTGACTGGTATCTTTTTATACAGGCCCTCTGTGGTGAGTTCTAATACCCACTCTCTGGACTATAGAGCTTTCCTTTGCAGGTGGGCCTAATGGACAGAATGTTGCTTCATACCACTACCACCACCCAAAAAAGTCCTCACTCAGAGGAAACTAGGTGGTAAGGAGAAGAATTTTAGTGTAGCTTTCTCCCCAGTATGCTAATTATACAGCCATTCTCGTGGATACTATAGCCAGTGTGGATTTTTCACATTCTGCAATGTTAAATTGAAAATACCCCCATGCCATTCTGATCCTTCCCTTAAGCTCATTTCAAAACAAAACGTTACAAAACTTATAGTCCTGAACTCAGAAACGCTTGCTTAACAACCCTGTAAATTTTCATGGTGATACACAAAACTTTCAGAGAGAATAGAGAGTTCAAAGTCTAAAAGGAGAGAAAAAAGCCAGAGCCCTTTTGGACTTTTTTCTCTGAGTGCTCATAATCTGTTGAAATTCATAAAAAAAACCCAGTCATGTTCACAGAGTACCTGTAATCCTATTACTGACTTTGCCCCATATTCTGACCTTCACCTTCTGCAGTTTAAAAGTTTAAAAAATGCCTGGCTGATTTGTAATTAATTTAAGAAATTTTGCCTTGAATCCAATGATAGTATTGGGCATGCTCAGTAAGAATCAGCTGTCAGTGTTCTAATAGCCAGACTCACAGCCGCTTGGCTTGGCTAATCAGGGGCCACACCCACACTAGACTTTGATTTCACATGAGACAGTCATGGCTTCCCCCAAAGAATCCTGGGAAGTGTACTTTGTGAAGGGTGCTGAGAGGAGACTCCTATTCCACTGACAGAGCTCCAGTAGCCAGAGTGGTTTTACAGTCAGCCACTCTGATTGAAGGTGTGTGAGGGGAACAAGGCGTCTCCTAGCAGCTCTCAGCACCCTTTACTAACTGCACTTCCCAGGATTCTTTAGGGGAAGCCATAACTGTCCAAAGTGAAACAAAGGCCTGGGGTGGATGTGGCCAGGGACAGCTTTGGTTTAAATTTGAGTGGGAAGCTACATGTGCCTGCTGTAGAATAAAAAGGTGGGGGAAACGCTGAAAAGCAATGCTATTGTTCACAATGTTTTCCTTTTGGAAAAGTAAGAGGCTTCCCCTCTGCCCAGTGGCCACCCACCCAATCTCCTCCCCCCTCCTCCTCCCCTCCCTGCCAATCCCCCAGGTCAGTATTGGACTATGACCTGGGAAACCAGGGTTTGAATCCCCACACAGCCATGAAGATCACAGGGTGGCCTTGGGCCAGTCACTGCCTCTCAGCCTCAGAGGAAAGCAATGGTAAAACCACCTCTGAATACCATTTAGCATGAAAACCCTATTCATAGGGTCGCCATAAGTCAGGATCGACTTGTAGGCAGTCCATTTCCATTTTCAAACATGATTGCACAGATATAAATCCCACTGAACTCAAAAAGTATGCAAATGATCAAACCTACCCTCCCTTCTCCTCCCTCCTATACCCTCTCTCTTGCCCCTTCCCTCCTCCTTCCTTTGCCCCTCCCTCCCCCTCCCCATCCAATCCCCTCCTCCCCTCCCCTCCCCTTCCTCCTCCCCATGGTCAGTTTTACCTATCTTAAGCATGATTGCACGGGAGTAAACACCATTGAATATAAGCATACAAATTATCAAACCTTCCCTCCCCCTTCCTTTGCTCCCTCCAATCTGTTCCTCCCCCTTCCCCCTCCCCTCTCCCCTTCCCCCTTCCCTCTCCCCTTCCCTCTCCCCTCCTCCTCCTCCTCCTCCATGGTCAGTTTTACCCATCCTAACCATGATTACATAGGAGTAAATCCCATTGAATTCAATAAGCACGCAGATGATCAGACCTGCCTTTCTCCTCCTTCCCCTCTCCTTTCCCTTCCTCCTCCCCCCCTCCCTTCTTCCTCTTTCCCTGCCCACTCCAGCCCTCCCTCTCCCCTGGTCAGTTTTATTTATCCTAAGCATGATTGCACAGGAATAAATCCCACTGAATTCAATAAACATGCAAATGATAAAACTTGTCCTTCTCCTCTCCTCCCGTCCCTCTTCTCCCTGCTCCCCTCCCCCTCCTCCCCTCTGCCCTTCCTCTCCTCTCCTCCCTCCTCCTCCCCTCTGCCCTTCCTCTCCTCCCTCCTCCTCCCCTCCCCATTCTCTGTGGTAAGTTTCACCTATCTTAAGCATGATTGCAGGGGAGTAAATCCCACTGAACTCAATAAGCATGGAAATGATCAATCCATTCTCAGCAAACTTGCTCAGGATCTCATTTCTTACCTCCCAGATTAAAAAGCAGAGAAATTCAGTAATAGGCAAAAAACCTTGCAGTTTAAGAATGTACCTAAAGCCCACAGATATTTCTATCAAACTTTAAAAAGCAGGGAAATTGGGCAGCTATAGTGAATGCACCAGGGGAGCAGGAGACCTGACCTCCTCTGAGATATTGTACTACAAATTTGGCAAAAAGCAAACACCATTTCCACTTGTTGTGTAGCTAGGAAGAGTTTGGTAACATGTGCCTCTAAGCATAGGTGAGTGGTGGCAACACCTGCAATCAGCCGAATTAATAGAAAGAAGACATGTGCTGTGCTGATCTTCTTTTAGCAAGGAGGAAGCAACATTATTAAGACAGTTGATATAGTTCAGACGGTCACTTTTTCAATATGTCTGATTTAGTTTGCAATTTTAGTGAAGTTTCTTTTGTTTTCATTTTCTTTTGTTTCTATTTCTGTGAATATGTGTACAGCAAAACTTTGCAAAATTTGCACCAAAAAAACCCACCAAAAATAATTGTGGAATAATGGCACTGACTATTCTGCAGAATAGTCTCCAGTGGACCTCAGGAGTGTCTCAATTTGCACAAGATAAAACAGTGGGAGGTGAAATATATTCTAGCAAAATGCTAGGTCTGCTCTGTGTTTTTAATTGACTGTGCCCACGTTGCCTTAAATGAAATGAATTAAACATAGCAGGCTGAAAACATGCATCCTCTTTTTTCCAACAGCTAGAGTCATTCGTGAAGTAGCAACATATTGGAATCAGTCTGATTTTACATCAGACTCCAGTTTCAGATTCAACTGTTAATCCACCCAAAATAGAAATAGAACATAACCTCCAATTTGAAACACAAAATGCTGTCTTCACCATCATATGACATTGACCAATGAAAAGGTTTTGGAATTAATAAAAATAAATTTGACACAGATTTCTAGGATGAAAAATGAGAGAAATAAAATGTTCTAGATTAGATTCTCTGTAGAAACAGTAGTAACACAGGAAAGAAGCAAAGTAAGAAGAACACCAACAAACATACAAAAATATAATTCTCCATCTTTGGAGATGGCAGGTGTTGCCACCACTCACCATATGCTCAGAGGCACGTTACCAAATTCCTCCCAGCTACACTGGAAGTGGATTGGATTGTGAAAGACCAACCCAAATTGTGTTTGCATTTTGACAAATTTGTAAAGGTAAAGGAGGTAAAGGTGTCCCTGCACTTGTAGTGCAAGTCGTTTCCGACTCTTAGGGTGACGTCTTGGGACATTTACTAGGCAGACCATAAATATGGGGTGGGATTGCCAGTTCCATCCCCGGCCTTTCTTTACCCCCCAGCATATGCCAGGTACTCATTTTACCGACCATGGATGGATGGAAGGCTGAGTGGACCTCGAGCCCTTTTACCAGAGATTCCTTTCGTTGGAATCGAACTCCGGCCATGAGCGAGCTTCGGCTGCGTTACCGCCGCTTACCACTCTGCGCCATGGAGGAACAGGGCATTTGTAGGGCAGTACAATATCTCAGAGAGGAGGTCAGGTCTCCTGGTGCATTCACTATAGCTGCCCAATTTCCCTGCTTTTTAAACTTTGATAGAAATATCTGTTGGCTATAGGTACGTTCTTAAACCACAAGGTTTTTTTGCCTATTAGTGAATTTTAATTTATAAGCATTCCATATTGTGAACTTCCACCTGCAGTCTGAAGCAGTAAGGTACAAACTAAGGTTTGATCACAGGTGCTGTTTGCAATACCAAATAATTTGCCTTGGTTTGCCTTAGTTCAGCTAGAGAAACTATGGCTTTACTGTACATCTGGGATCTTAAGGTAATAAACAAGGTTGGCATTGACTAAGGTTAAGTGTTTTGTCACTAACATGAGTTTGAAAGACACCTTAACATAAAACTGATAAAACATTCCATCTGTGATTTAATTATACTGGTTATCAAATTGGATAGAGTTGCACCTAGCTCTTTATTTTTAGTTTTTAACTTGAACCTTATAGGTAAGCAGGAATGTATTGTTTCCCAGTTGCTATACACTTATAAAGTAAAACAGTTACTTCTTCAATGGCTTCCACTTGCACCCTCTATAATGGTCTCCACAGCTGGTAATACTTATCATCCTTGACATTATATGGACTCATCCATCACTGGAAGACATTTCCATCCTATTATCAGAAAATAAACAGCTTTACCAAAGAACTTAAGTCATTTATTTTGACAAAAAACAGAAACTGATAACTGTTAAGTTTGGTTCTGCTGTAGCCATGACTTTAATGAGGCCTGTTGCAGACATACTCCATTTAATTTTCTTAGCAAGATTTTGGAAAGTACTTGCAGTTGTCAAACACAAAGCCTCCAAATTGTCTCCCCAAATCCCATTTGTATAATGCTAATAACAACAAACAACTGAAGTTGCACAGACATACTCACCAGAACTGTTCCCTCATAACACTTCCCATCTGATTTTATAACCTGTGTGCCCTGAGTCCAGTAACCATGGTGATGGGGTGAAATTTGTTAGATATAAGCTGACTTGATTAGTCTTGTGAGGTGAGCTGAGTGGAGAGGTCTGGGCCATTAATTCTTGAGTCTCCTGACAGCAGGCACACATTTATTTTTCTTGCTATGTTATTAAAGAATTTCTGACACTTATCCGATGTGAGAACAGAAGAAACAGTACCAAGTAAATAGGATACAACATTTATTTCAGGGTTGTTGCTGGATCCCTTTGCTTTAACTGGTAGCTTGTACTGGGATATCTACCCTCTATTTGTATATCTTCTTCCTGCTTTTCAAAAGAGAATCTTGCTAGAGAGATTATAGGACATCTGTGTTCACTTAGAAAGAGCTAACAAGGATTGTATGGCCCTGGGGTTTAGCTATGTTTAGCTTGTTCTAGTTTGAGTCAGGGTTTTTTTTTTAATATGATGCAACCTGCTGTGGTAGTCTATTGGGAAACTATTTGTATTAAGTGGATTTGAAAAATATTCTGTAATGGTTATATCATTTCTCCCTCTTGCTGAGAACACAGATATTATTCAACTTTATTACAGTGTACTTTCTGAGTGATTTAAAAAAAGCCCTAAAGCTAAGCAGAGAAATCTCTTAGAATATTTTTCTGGGGCATTTTTATAATTGTTTTCTGCTCTAGAGAGTCACCATTTGACAGCCATGAGAAACAATTGCAGGAGAAGCAATGCTAAGGGAAAATATATAAAAAGCAAAAAGGGATGTGGTGTTTAATTTGGATATATGAATGCTATTTCTAGTGTTAACATATTTTTGAAAAACAATCTTCAAATTTACTTGACCGTCATGGCTGGTAAAGGGAATGACTAAATTTCAACAGGCTTTTTAGGCATGAAGCTGCAGAATATTTATAGATCTTATGTAGTACTCTCTAAGGAATTAGTAGGCTAGTGGACACACTTCTGCTATGTTCAGTTTCCACCTGGCCTGGGAGAGTAGAGCCTCTTGATCAGTTCCAGCAACAAAGGCTTCTGCTGAAGAATGAATTTAAAAAACAAAACTGTTATGCCTTGAATTGTTACGCAATTAATTTTATTGATTTTTTGTAGTTCTATTTTAATGAATTGCTTTATGGATTGTTATTTAATAACCTTGATATTTATGCATTATTGCCTTACGAATAGACCTCCATAAAATGTTGTAGCACGGAGCAGTCCTGTTCCAGCCATGCATCTCTTCAGGATACTCCATTCCATTTTCCCTCCCTTTGGGTTTTCCTGTTTTCCCTCCTTGAACAGACATGCAGCATCCCATGCACAATGAGCATGCTCAGGCCTCACTGGATCTTTTTTTGTTTGTTCTACTTTTGAGATACCCCCAAATCAAGCATGGATAGTGCTGTTTTGCCTATATACACCATTAATTACCTTCAAGAGACATTTGAAAACATTCCCATTTACCCAAGCATTTGATGGCTGAAGGAGACTGTACCTAGCAACCTGGAGATTATTGGATAAAAGTATGTTTTTAACTGTGACTGTTTTTAGAATTTTTCTTAATTGTTTTGGTGATGTGTTTGATATTCTGGGCTTCTTCAGGAGGAAGGGTGGGATATAAATTCAATAAATAATAAATAAATAATAATACCAATGGAAGTCCTCCCCCCCATGCTAATTTTTGCATTGGGAGAGGCAACTTTTACCACCGCTCACCTCCCTGTTTAAACCTCCCCTCCCAACTGTGCTCCTGAGGACCTGCCCCCCAATCTCTGGCATTTGCTTTTCAAAATCCCATCATGTGTTTGCTAATCACTGATTAACATTACATGTAACTATACATGTTTAATTTATGATGCAAAAACATTACATGATTTTTGTGCACTTATGTGTGGTTTTTTTTTTTTTTGTAGCCTTGTCTCTGAAAAATTGTTATAAGCATGGTGGGAGGAGGAACACCTTCACATTTATACCTGGACATAACCATCAAATACTTGGCAGAGACCAAAAGCTGATCTAACTCCCTAGCAACTGCAAGCAAGTCAAGCCACACATACCAGAGTAAGAAGGTTTCTTTTTTAAAAAAAAATCAATTCTCGTTGTCTAGCATATCATTTATCCAGGGGAAATTTCTTCTCAACCTCTAATATGGCAATTGTCAGACCTTGAATGTAAGTGAAATTCATCCGCCAAAGCTTTGATGCTACAGTTGCAGAAGGATTGTAATTTAAAATATCAATCACAATCCTCCTCTTTTAGGGCCAGTGTGCCACTGTAAAGAAAGTTTGCACTTCTTTAATAAAAGCAACAGCTTTTTAGTGAGGTCTGACTGCTTTCACAGCCACACCAGGGCTTATTATTAAAAGCTGCTTTTATGATGAATTCCATAGTGTACTGATTGTATGTTCAATTAAAACAGGAACAACAGAAATTAAATAATTCTACAGAAAGAAGACAGAAAACTTCAGCATCTTGAACAGGATGAGCAGTGACAAAGGATTTAGTAATGTGGCTGAAATAGAACATATCTGATTGTGAGTTTGCTGTGAGTCAAACCCTGCAGAGAGCAAAAATAGAGTGACCTTAAAAAAGAAAGACATGTAAAACAATTGGCATTGCAGCCCAATAAAATTTTGGAAGTCAGTAGCATCCCTCCACGTGGCTCTCTGCAGAGGGGCCTTAGACAATCCTGAGAGTGCAATCTATAATATATTGGAAGACAGAGCTGTTTCAAGGCCTGATTACAATGTCTGCATGCAAGCTCTGTGCCAGAAACCCAGTTGTGCCTGCTGGGAGAAAATGTAAATGCTGGAGAGGAAAGCAGAACAGACCTCTCACACCAGTTCTTGGCTCCTATGGATGGAACTAGATAAATTTGCCCAAGCCAAGTTGTATCCCTGCCTCACTCCAAAAGAAAGTGTGTGCTGGGGTGAGACTGGGACTGTATGCAGGTGCAGGAGTGAAACCAGGTAGTCAGTATGTAGTATGATGAAGACGGGAAATGTTTTTTGTTTGATTACTATTTGCGGCAGAGGGTTGAAATAAGACACAGACACAGCAAGCTGGGTTGAACAAGGGCCACTTTATTAAACTATAACAAACCCCTTACACTATCCTGCAGAGGGGAACCTAAGTGCGGGAACTATCTATAAGTAGGTGTTTGCACTACAGCTCTTGGGTGACCAGCCCCTGCTGGGGCAAGGGCAAGCCATTCTGCTTACCCCTTATTCCTGCCACACCATGTAGGTGAGCAGGGGGGCCTTCCCACATCACCACCCCCTGGGGCCCTACAACTCTGGATGAATGAGATAAGTTGGGCCCCAAAGCAGTCCATATCCTGCCCTCGGGCCATAAAGCCCTGACAGACAGGCCTCCAGACCCACAAATCATCTCCGAAGGTGCCTAAGGGGGCCACATAGCTGTCCTTACCTACTTCCCTTCCCACACCTTCCCACACAAATGACCAAACATCTTAAACCAACTCAATGAATTAACTTAACATCGTCGAATTAGCCAAATTAGCCAAAACAACCCATTAACCATGACACCCCCTAACCCGATTCCCTCCCCCCACCACAGTGTGGAGTAGGCAAAAAACCTGCCCACCAACAAGGGTGAGCAGGATAAAAATTTCTACTTGGCCCCAAAGCAACCCAGAACACACCATAGCAATGGGAGGGTGGGGGTGGGTGTTGCACACCAAGAGGAGGACTGAGGTGGGAGATGCGGGCTTAAATAAGCCCAGACACTCCACCCCCATGCAGCATGCCACTCTTGCCATTTCCATGCAACCCGTGACACCATCCTCACTGGCTGCAAATGCACCCTGCCCACCCAGGCTACGCTCGGGCGAGTGGAGTGGGACATTTGTAGGCTGCCCTTCATCACAATCACAGTGATCCCAGGGTGGTTTCCAACATGTCATAAAATATACAATAACCTAACATTGACGGTCCTGCCCATTTGGTAGGGGCGGGTTTGCCTACACCCTATTTCTAGGAAGGCTCGGGAAGGTTCCAGAAATTGTGTAATAGGTCAGGTGGGGTATCTTGACCAATGGGTTAAGGGTTTTGAGCAGCTATATATAGCCTGCTCCGCTTTAAGAGCGTGCCTTTTTTGCCTTGCGGCACCCACCCAACCCTCCCTTGTCAGTATGGGCTCAGCTAGTCGCCTGCGGGGGCTGAGTAGGAATTTTTTTTGGGAGATTCTGATTTCAGAATCTCTTTGGTTTTGCCTACTCCATACTGCTTGGGTTTGATTCATTTGGCTTGTTCCGGGTGGGTTGTGGTGATTCCGGTTTGGCTGGCGTTGGATTCGGACAGGTGAGGTAATTGGGGTTAAAAATGGAGGTGGATGAGGCATTTGGGTAAAGGGCACTCCCTGGTGAAACATCAAGGCGTAATGCCTGGTGTGGATCCGGGGGGTGTCCACGTGGAACCGACTTGCGCATCATGGTGAACGCCTGTACGGTGGGGCCAGGATGCGGAGGTTGGAACCACAAACCTGACTCTGATTGCAAGGAGGGAGAAGTTGTCCCACATCCTTGTCTGGGGAGTTGCAGTACGATGTGACTGACTTGCCTCCAGGTTTGGATAGATAGGTTGGGCCTCACCTGCCCGAAGGATTTGAGATTATTAATTGGCGGATTGGAATTTGATTGATTATGTGTTATATTTTAATAAATATAACATTTCAACCATACATGTGTCACGAGTCTTCCTTGGTGAGTTGGCAAACACATTCATTAAAAACAATAATTAAAAAATCAATGCCTGGTGCGAAGGTTGCGGATATCGCCCGTCGTTTAGATAGTTTGGTAGACAGTGCTGGGAAGGAGTCAGTGGTTGTGGTGCACGTTGGCACCAATGACATGGGGAAATGCAGCCATGAGGTCCTGGAAGCAAATTTTAGGTTGCTAGGTAGGATGCTGAAAGCCAGGACCTCCAAGGTGGCTTTCTCTGAAATGCTACCAGTTCCACGTGCAGGACCAGCCAGACAGGCCCAGCTTCGCAGTCTCAATGCGTGGATGAGACGATGGTGTCGGGTGGAAGGGTTCGGATTTGTTAGGCACTGGGGACCATTTTGGGACAAGCCGGGCCTGTACAAAAGGGACGGGCTCCACTTGAACCAGAATGGAACCAGACTGCTGGCACTTAAAATTAAAAAGGTAGCAGAGCAGCTTTTAAACTGACTGAGGGGGGAAACCCGACAGGAGCTGAGAAAGGTCCGGTTCGGAATAAACCTCCCCCCTGGGATAAAAACCAAAGAAAAGATGAAATTTTAAAAGGGGTAGGCCTAGAAGTAGGCATTGTGAGAGCAGGGGCACAGGATATAAATTCAGAAGAGCAAAATTACCACAGGCCTAACCACAAGTGCCAAAGACACTTGAAGAGAGACACTGCTTACAAGTGCCTGTACGCTAATGCTAGGAGCCTCCGAACCAAGATGGGAGAACTGGAGTGCTTGGTCTTAGAGAAGAGCATTGATATAGTGAGCATAACCGAGACCTGGTGGAATGGAGAAAACCAGTGGGATATGGTTATCCCTGGATATAAACTATATCGGAAGGACAGGGAAGGACGTATTGGTGGCGGAGTCACTCTATACGTGAAAGAAGGCATTGAATCCAGCAAGCTCGAAACCACAAAAGAGGCAGACTCCTCCACAGAATCGTTGTGGGTGGTGATACCGTGCCCCAGGAGGGACTTAATACTGGGAACGATCTATCGTCCCCCTGATCAAAATGCTCAGGGAGACCTTGAGATGAGATATGAAATTGAGGAAGCATCCAAACTAGGAAATGTGGTAGTAATGGGTGACTTCAACTACCCGGACATAGACTGGCTGTGTATGTGTTCCAGTCATGACAAAGAAGCAAAGTTTCTAGATATTCTAAATGACTATTCCCTAGACCAGTTGGTCATGGAACCGACCAGAGGGACGGCAACCCTGGACTTAATCCTCAGTGAGGACCGGGACCTGGTGCGAGATGTAAGTGTTGTTGAACCGACTGGGAGCAGTGACCACAGTGCTATTAAATTAAACATACATGTAACTGGCCAATTGCCTAGAAAATCCAACATGGTCACATTTGACTTCAAAAGAGGAAACTTCACAAAAATGAGGGGATTGGTAAAAAGAAAGCTGAAAAACAAAGTCCAGAGGGTCACATCACTCGAAAATGCTTGGAAGTTGTTTAAAAACACTCTATTAGAAGCTCAACTGGAGTGCATACCGCAGATCAGAAAAGGTACCGCCAGGGCCAAGAAGATGCCAGCATGGTTAACGAGCAAAGTCAAGGAAGCTCTTAGAGGCAAAAAGTCTTCCTTCAAAAAATGGAAGTCTTGTCCGAATGAAGAAAATAAAAAAGAACACAAACTCTGGCAAAAGAAATGCAAGAAGACAATAAGGGATGCTAAAAAAGAATTTGAGGAGCACATTGCTAAGAACATAAAAACCAACAACAACAAATTCTATAAATACATTCAAAGCAGGAGACCATCTAGGGAGACGATTGGACCCTTGGATGATAAGGGAGTCAAAGGTGTACTAAAGAACGCTAAGGAGATTGCAGAGAAGCTAAATGAATTCTTTGCATCTGTCTTCACAGTGGAAGATATAGGGCAGATCCCTGAACCTGAACTAACATTTGCAGGAAGGGATTCTGAGGAACTAAGACAAATAGTGGTAATGAGAGAGGAAGTTCTAAGCTTAATGGACAATATAAAAACTGACAAATCACCGGGCCCGGATGGCATCCACCCGAGAGTTCTCAAAGAACTCAAAGGTGAAATTGCTGATCTGCTAACTAAAATATGTAACTTGTCCCTCGGGTCCTCCTCCGTGCCTGAGGACTGGAAAGTGGCAAATGTAACGCCAATCTTCAAAAAGGGATCCAGAGGGGATCCCGGAAATTACAGGCCAGTTAACTTCTGTCCCTGGAAAACTGGTAGAAAGTATTATTAAAGCTAGATTAACTAAGCACATAGAAGAACAAGCCTTGCTGAAGCAGAGCCAGCATGGCTTCTGCAAGGGAAAGTCCTGTCTCAGTAACCTATTAGAATTCTTTGAGAGTGTCAACAAGCATATAGATAGAGGTGATCCAGTGGACATAGTGTACTTAGACTTTCAAAAAGCGTTTGACAAGGTACCTCACCAAAGACTTCTGAGGAAGCTTAGCAGTCATGGAATAAGAGGAGAGGTCCTCTTGTGGATAAGGAATTGGTTAAGAAGCAGAAAGCAGAGAGTAGGAATAAATGGACAGTTCTCCCAATGGAGGGCTGTAGAAAGTGGAGTCCCTCAAGGATCGGTATTGGGACCTGTACTTTTCAACTTGTTCATTAATGACCTAGAATTAGGAGTGAGCAGTGAAGTGGCCAAGTTTGCTGACGACACTAAATGGTTCAGGGTTGTTAAAACAAAAAGGGATTGCGAAGAGCTCCAAAAAGACCTCTCCAAACTGAGTGAATGGGCAGAAAAATGGCAAATGCAATTCAATATAAACAAGTGTAAAATTATGCATATTGGAGCAAAAAATCTGAATTTCACATATACGCTCATGGGGTCTGAACTGGCGGTGACCGACCAGTAGAGAGACCTCAGGGTTGTAGTGGACAGCATGATGAAAATGTCGACCCAGTGTGCGGCAGCTGTGAAAAAGGCAAATTCCATGCTAGCAATAATTAGGAAAGGTATTGAAAATAAAACAGCCGATATCATAATGCCGTTGTATAAATCTATGGTGCGGCCGCATTTGGAATACTGTGTACAGTTCTGGTCGCCTCATCTCAAAAAGGATATTCTAGAGTTGGAAAAGGTTCAGAAGAGGGCAACCAGAATGATCAAGGGGATGGAGCGACTCCCTTACGAGGAAAGGTTGCAGCATTTGGGGCTTTTTAGTTTAGAGAAAAGGCGGGTCAGAGGAGACATGATAGAAGTGTATAAAATTATGCATGGCATTGAGAAAGTGGATAGAGAAAAGTTTTTCTCCCTCTCTCATAATACTAGAACTCGTGGACATTCAAAGAAGCTGAATGTTGGAAGATTCAGGACAGACAAAAGGAAGTACTTCTTTACTCAGCGCATAGTTAAACTATGGAATTTGCTCCCACAAGATGCAGTAATGGCCACCAGCTTGGATGGCTTTAAAAGAAGATTAGACAAATTCATGGAGGACAGGGCTATCAATGGCTACTAGCCATGATGGCTGTGCTCTGCCACCCTAGTCAGAGGCAGCATGCTTCTGAAAACCAGTTGCCGGAAGCCTCAGGAGGGGAGAGTGTTCTTGCACTCGGGTCCTGCTTGCGGGCTTCCCCCAGGCACCTGGTTGGCCACTGTGAGAACAGGATGCTGGACTAGATGGGCCACTGGCCTGATCCAGCAGGCTCTTCTTATGTTCTTATGTTCTTACATCAACATGAGAAAATATAGAACCCAATGAGAGACAATCACTGATTTACCCCAATGGTGATAAACCCACCAGAATTTATAATTTGTGTGCCTTTAGCAGAAGGGAGTTCCACAGTTGGAAGGACACAGTGGGACAAAGCCACTATCAGAACAAGAGTTCTCCCTGCCAGAGAGTCAAGGACAATTCATATGGGAGAAGGCAGGGACAACTGATCTTGTCCTGCTGGTGGAACTTGTTCCACTGTGTAGAGATGTGCATGAGAGCCTTCTCTGTTGTGGCCTCCCAAGTGTAACTAGATCTCAGGCCAAAGAGGGCTTTAACAGTTAATATCAGCACCTTCAATTGGGCTTGGTAGCACATAGGCAGCCAGTGCAATTCCCACAAAACAGGTGAAGTTGTAACTGTCAGTAGTCTTGTGGCAGCACCCTGCACTAGCTGAAATCTCCAGACCATCATCAAGGGTAACCCAATGTAGTGTACATAGCAGTAGTCAAAACACAAGGCTACAAAGGTGTGGTCCACCATAGCAAGTCTACCCCAATCCAGGAATCACTGTAGTTGGTGTACTAGCCAGAGCTGGTAATGGGCACTCTTTACCACTGAAGGCTCAAATGACAAAGCGGGATCTAGGAGTACCCACAGACTATAAACCTACTCCTTCAGGTGGAGTGCAACTCTGCCTATAAGAGGCCATACACCCAGTTCCCATATACAGGAACAGCCCACCAATAATGCCTCCATCTTATCAGGATTCATCTTTAGTTTGTTGGCTCTCATCCAACCCATTACTGCATCCAGGTAGCAGTTCAGTATAATGCATCTAAATCATTCCACACATAGATTCCACACACAATGCATGCAAATTGCCTGTTATCAGGAAGAGTAATCAGGATTTTTAAGCCTGATAAAATATTTCTTACCTACCCTTCACCATGGGGTCCTAGGGCAGGTTACAACAATTTAAAAATATGTTAAAACTGGTTATCGTGCCTTTTCTCTAAGGAACTCATGGTGGAGTGTTGTTTTTTTAAATTATCTTCACAATAAATTTGTGAGACAGGTTAGGCCAAGATAGCAACTAGTCCAAATCCACTCAGTGATTTTCATGCCAAATGGGGTTTTGAGCCCAGGTCAAAGGCAAGGGATGATGGGAGCTGTTGTTCAGAAATTTCTGGAGTGTCAAAAAGGTCCTTTGCACCTGCACTACACCATACTGGTTTAAGGCTGAGTTAGGCACTAGATCCAAGTGGCATTCTAGCAATGTAAACATGTAAGCCTTAGACTTGTGCGGAAAACTTTCCTGTGGAAGCACTTGGAAATGTACAGAATTAGAGTCATCAGTCATCATGAAGGGCAGATTTTTCAGACAGTCTGTGTATGGGAAATGCAATATGATCAGAATGAGGACAGATAGGCAGAATGACTGAGAAAATCTACCCAGTGGCTGCTGTTAATGAAGAGAGAGAGAGGAAGAGAGAATTTCAATCACAGGATTCAAAGATTTGTTTAGCATCACATCTGGGCTACTTCTGGGAGGAAGAATGGGATATAAATTTAATAAATAAACAAATAATAGTTTGACCCTAAAAAAGAGAAGCATGTTAAATTTAGTGAATCTCTGATAGGGTGGCAATTGTAAGAGCCAAGACTAGATGAGCTAAATGCTTGATAGATAATGTTTTTGCATATGTCTGTCTGTGTCTGTCTGTCTGTGTAATTCTTATGCTCTGGATCCCATTTCTCTTGATGAACAATCTTTGATGGTATAAATGGGGACTGCAGTGTTTTTACCATGGGAATCTAGGAACCCAATGTGCATTCTTTAGTAACTTGATTGACAAACCATTTCCAGAGATTAAGAATGTAATTCTATACACACTTACATGGGAGTAAGTACCATAAAACTTAATGAAACTTCATTCCGAATAGACATGTATAGGATTGCACTCTAAGACACTCTTATGGTCCTCGGGAGGGTGTCTCAGGGGCATAGGATGCTTCAGAACTCGCTCTCCAGGGGCACACACACACACACAGAGAGAGAGAGAGAGAGAGGTCCTTTCTTGGAGAGGGAGATCAGACTTTATGGGCATAAGGTCCCTCTCCATTTCAGTGCAAACCTCCATGGTCCTTGCCTTACTGATATCAGGATCCAACAACAGCAGAGGCAAAAATTGGAACCAATGGGAGGAGGAAATCCCAGAAAGGGCAAAAGAAAAGAAAAGTGCAAGCCCAGCAGGACAATAGAAAAAGTGCTTCATCTGCCTTTGGTTCTCTTTTTGATTGATCTCTAAAATAGGAGTGAGGAACCTGTGGAGCACTCCAACTCCCATCATCCCTGGCCATTGGTCATGCTGGCTGGGGCTGTTGGGAATTCAGCAACATCTGAAGGGCCAAGGTTAGCCATCCCTGCTGCAAAAGAATGAAAGGATAGTTGAGCTTGACAGTTCAATCCTATGCTTGTCTACTCACAGGTGCCACTGAGGTCAATGTGATTCATTCCTAGATGAGTTGTAAAGGATTGCAGCCTAAGAGTTCTAGGGCTGTTTCTTTAACTTGCCATAATATTTATAGAAAAGATACTCAACCAAGGAAAAAATATCATAGAACTTCATGATCCTTTTGAGAATAGGGTGAATTTCTTTTCTTTTCTTTTTTGGCAGTATTTCATCTTGCTGTCTGTAACATTTGTTTCATTGTTCCAACAGGCTCTTCACAGAGCCACTGAAGCACTGCATTCATTAGAAAGGACACAGTTAATATGGAAGAATAAGATATATGCATTATATAGTCACCCTTAAATTATACTTGCTATCAAAGTTTTTTATGATGCACTAACTGGTTAGAAATGTTTAGGCACTCATAAACATAATTGAAGCTAGCTATCAAGATACTAGCATTAACTATGAGAAGTTATACTGGCTGTCTAGCTGAATTTGAGGTTTATTCTTATTTAAACTTATCATATTTCATTTTTGATCCTGAATGCAAAACACAAAGCAATAGTACTGTAACTCAACATCACACGAGGACACTGAGATATTCAAATATCATTTCTTGTAAGATTAATTGTACTTACAGCAACTATATAAAATAACTCAAAAATTGAAATAATTTGGTGTTGTGGGGTGCAGGGAATCTAGGGAGAGCAATTCAACAGGGGCGGTGGAAATAGAATCCAAGATGAAGGTCCCACAAAATCCTAAATCCTGCTGAATCCATGGTAGCAAGGCAGAAGGTGGGGGATGTTTCCCTATTTTTTCCTTTTTTTGTGACCTTTTTTGGATTTTCTGTTGAACTGCTTACAAATGAGAAAATCAGTGTGTCTGTTCCAGGGAAATGGGAGGACTTAAATAATTAAAATACATAAAATACAATATATATATTACACACACACACACACACACACATATAGGGGAGTGGTACTGAAGGGACTAAAGAGGTAAAATTAAAATAGAAGGTGTAAAATCAGTTCAGGCTCTACCTTCAGCCCCTCCCAAAGGCTCTCTGGAACAAGATGGTTTTCAGAAGTCTCTGGAAAACCATCAGGGAGGGAGCAGAGCGGGCTTCTTGGGGTAGGGTGTTCCAAAGCTTGGGGGCCACAGCTGAAAAGGCTCTCTTCTGTATGCCTGTCAGTCTAACATCTTTCACTCCAGGCACACAGAGGAGACCTGAAGCAGATGATCTTAAATCCCGGGCAGGTACATATGGGTGTAAGCGGTCCCTCAGGTACATTGACCCAAGGCCGTTTAGGGCTTTAAAGGCCAAAACCAGCACTTTGAATTGGACCCAGAAACAAATTGGGAGCCAGTAGAGTCGATAAAACACAGAGGTGATATACTCCCTGCACCGTGCTCCAGTTAACATTTTGGCTGCTGCATTTTGAACCAACTGTAGTTTCCGAACCGTTTTCAGCCCCACAAAGAATGCATTACAGTAATGAAGCCTTGATGTCACCAATGCATGTGTCACTGTGGCCAAGTCAACTGCTTCCAGGAACAGGTGCAGCTGGTAGACCAGTTTGAGTTGGCCGAAAGCACTCCTGGCTACCGCAGCCACCTGATATTCAAGCAACAGGGCAGGATCCAGGAGGACTCCCAAACTGCGGACCTGCTCCTTCAAGGGGGGGTGCAACCCAATCCAGAATAGGTTGCAACCCTATTCCTGGCACAGTTTCACCCTTACCAGCAACACTTCTGTCTTGTCTAGATTAAGTTTCAGTTTGTTAGCCCTTCACAGCCTCCAGGCACCAGATAAGGATGAGCACTCCCTCCCTGCAATCAGGTGATAGGGAGAAATAGAGTTGAGTGTCATCAGCATATTGATGATGTTGTACTCCAAATCTCTGGATAACCTCTCCCAGCTGTTTCATATAGGTGTTAAAGAGCATGGGAGACAGAATGGACCCTGTGGTACCCTATAGGCCAACAGCCAGGGGGTCGAAAATAGTCTCCTAGCACCACTTTCTGGGTCCTGTCCATCAGGTTTGACTGGAGCCACTGTAAAACAATGCCTCCCAATCCCATACCAGCTAGATGGCCCAGAAGGACACCATGATCAATGGTATTGAAGGTCGCTGAGAGGTCCAGCAGCACCAACAGGGATACACTCCCCCTGTCTGATGCCCAGCGTATGTCATCATGCAGGGTGACCAAGGCAGTCTCTGTCCCATGACCAGGCCTGAACCTTGATTGAAAAGGGTCTAGATAGTCCAATTCATCTAGGAAAACCTGGAGCTGAGCAGCCACTACTTTCTCAATCACCTTGCCCCAAAAGGGGAGATTAGAGACTGAGCAGAAATAGTTAACATCCTCAGGGTCTAACAAAGACTTCTTTAACAAAGGTCTTATCACAGTCTCCTTCAACAATGTTGGCACAGAATCTTCCATTAGGAAAGTGTTAATTAAATATGCCAACCAGTCAGCCACTCCCACTCTGGCAGATTTGATTTACCAGGATAGGCAAGGGTCAGGAGAACAAGTAGTGGCCCTACTCCCAGAATCCTGTACACATCCTCAGGCTTTACAAGCTGAAATGTATCCATAGAAAAATGACCAGAGAAAGCCTCGGGGACATCTGGCACAACTGTAGTTAATGAGGAGTCCAAGTTCTTCTTCATCTAGGATTTCTCCCACCCACTTGCATATGGTCATGGAAGGAAAAGAATCTCTCCTCCTCCTCCTCCTCCTTCTTCCTTACCTTCACTTTGCTATATCGTAGGTTCGGGAGGGCAGGGGGAGAAAAGAGAAACTTCACAGGAAACTATCATGTCATGGAGAAAGCAAGGGTACAATCTTTCTTCCAGAGATCTAATTTTATATGTGAAGGGAGTATAAAATATATTTGTAAAGAAAAACATTCAGTCATGCCTGAAGGTCTGAAGTTACATCCTAAGCACAGTTTTACCATCTTGTTGAGAAGGCTTAGCTTCTATCTGAGCCATGTGAGTGCCAAATGAAGGTGACAATTATGATGATGAATTGTTGTAGCTGGCCACCTGCCTACTATCATCATCTCATTTCTGCATAGGCTGCCAAAGTGCTGTCAGACCAGATAGTAACCAGTGTCTGTCTGTGGCCTATTGACCGACAGTAGAAGTAAGCTACAAACGAATAACCAAGAGGCAAACTTGTCCATACTTCCAATCCAGCTCATCCATCTAGCACATAAATGCTACTTCCACCTGCTTTAATGTAGATTACATCACAAGATGCACTCGTTACTGAAAGAATGAATTAAAAAAACTATAGATCTCAACACAGGTAAGAAACTAAGTGTCGGACAGTGAAATTAATCAGTAAAAATCAAGCTCTCAATTCTTCTGTATTATTAATTAGAGCCTTTTTAACTGTCATTTCTCAGTTACTTACACATTATTTTCAATGTAGAGATTAACATTCCAGTCAGGGAAAGGAAAAACCTGCAAAACATCATCACTCAAATGCCACTGATCTGGTTCATACATACAGTGAGGGTCTGATGTACATAAACAAAGATTTATGCAATTAAAGTTTATCTGCCCCAATCTCTTCCATTTGAAGGATTAGAATAGGGATTTATGTGTGGAACCTTTCCAGATATTGAGATAAAAGAGGCAGTTTCTGTCATCTGGAGCATCATGTGCTGATAGCACATTTTGGCACCTAAACTGAAGCATAATGGTGACTGGTGTCACCTTGCAGCCTCAACCCCAAACTCTTTAAAAAAATCTTGCAGCACCGTTCAAACATCAATTCCTGCCTTCATCTATCACCTCCTCATGGTGTTGTCTGAAGTAGGTTACTTCATCCTGCTGCAGGGCCAGCCTTGTTCATGTGAGCCTCCATGCTTGATTTGGCTCATATATATATGGCTGTACAGTTATCTATTGCAGGCCCTGATATGCCCATGCCTTCCATGTTTTTACAGATGATTAGATACTCATGCTTTATGTCATGGATGGGTAAACTGTGCCCCTCCAGATGTTACAGGAGTACAACTCCCATCTTTCCTGACCATGGGGTAGGGCTGATGGGAGTTGAAGTCCAACAACATCTGGAGATACCAAAACTGCCTTATAGAAACAATGAAGAGACTTATGGTACCTTAAAGGCTAACAAGTTTATTGTAAGCTAAACTTGTAGTCTTTAAGGTGCCACCAATGCTTTTATTGTTTTTGCTGCAACACAATAATACAACTACACTTCTGGTAAAAGCTTTATATAGCAGCTCGTTTGTAGTGGGATGATAAGCAAGGTATGTTAATGACATGTTCCAATGGGGCCCAGTGATTTGGTACACCTCGTTCAAGAGTTTTGTAAGCCTTATTTTTCAAGCAGTTATTTTGCTGCTATTGTTTTATTTTTCACATTTTTACTTATTTATTTATAAAAATATTTATATACTGCCCTCTCACAAAACATCAGGGCACTGCACAGCAACATAAAAACACTTTAAAGCAATACAGAACAATAATTAAAATGACTGGCTACTCAAGAGACATTTTAAACAGCTGCATAGGCCTGTTGGCACAAAAAAAACCTTCATGAGATAATACTTTTTGATATCATAAATCTCGACATGCTTTAATAATTTTCTGAATTTCAAAAAGCACAATACTAGCTCATTGGCTTTCTTTGGAATCAAAGCAGGGAAACCAGACATCCTGCTAGAAGAAAGGGTGCATTTGAAGATATGCTTGAATGTGAGGTAAATATTTGGTACATGTCAGCCACAAAGGGTAGGTGGGGATTTGTAGAGTTTTCATTATAAGCTAGATAGTATAATCAACACTTTATTAAATGGATGCACGCTATGGACAAGCTTAGAAGCCATCATATGTTTTTCATGCTATTTTATGACATCTCTATGTCAGAAGAATAAGGTGTGAAGCGGCTTATGCTTGAGTTGTCGGAATTAAGGGTTGTCTATTTGGCAGTTATATTTCTTGGTCAATAGGTGGCAGCGTCTACAATATAACATTCCTTAGCATAGCTGTTCATGCTGGTAGTTGTCTCAGAGGTTTATTCTTACAACTAGGATGAGAAACATTTGGTTGGTACAGTTCAGCTGGTAACATAGATTAAATCGACCCTTTGTAAAAGAGAGTTAAATTGCTCTATCCTTCATTTGATTGAAGTTCTTCTTTCAGTTTCTCAAAACAAATAGGAAAAAAAGAAAATCTCAGATTATTCTACTTGAGGTTTTTAAACTTTACATTTACCATAGTCCTCATTCAATACACTTAAATCATGTTTACTAAATCACGTTTATCAAGAATATATGAAATATGCCCAACAAATGAACACTTGAGAAGTGTTTAGCCCCCTCCCCATCACAGCTTACTATGAAAATCATTGTGGTTTTTTTAAAAAGCATTCAGTAGGAATAGTTGAGGTTTCCATAGCAACTGATTAAACATGCTGCATACACATATCCAAATCGTAACTGTTCACTGAAGTGACTCCTTCAATTACCAACAGATGAAATAGAGGGTTTTCCTTATATGTAAAGAATTGCTGTTATAAATGACACAGAAAAGATTACTAAAGTTGTTTCTCTTTCTCTTTTTGTATAAACAAAAACATACAACATTTCCACTATTTTCCCAATGAACATGCTGTCTGTAGGAAGCAGTCTAATTTCTGTCTCTGTGTGCAAAGAACATGAGTAACAGCAGACTTCCCCATCCTTGTGCATTCCAGATGTTGTGCAATTCTCATAATCCTTGATCATTGGCCATGCTAACTGGAACTGATGGGATCTGGCATCCAACAACATCTGGAAGACATCAGGTTGTAGAAGATTGAGGTAGACCCAGTTGAAATCTTAAAACTTTATTTACAGGGGAAGAAAATTGAAGTAGTTAGCTTTGGCCTGCTTGTGCTAGGGTAATTCATTAGAAACTATGCCAGAAACTGCAAGTGACTACAGAAGGAACCAACAGAGAGTACCTGGGATTTGGTGCCTGTAGGATTTGTTCATTGCTTTGGTGCCATTTTCCTTCTGGACATACTGTAATGAGAGCTGTCTTGCAAATGTGGAGCCAGAAGACACAGGTTAAAATCCTGATTTGGCTGTTTGCTCTTTGGGTAATCCAGTGAGAACTCATTATAACATGTCTCGTTGTACCACAGATCCAGATATACCATGGGTGTGACCATGTCCCCCAAGTAAAATATTCAGTACAGCAGTTCACACATCTTTTAACTCAGAAAAATGAAAAACATGATAGATTCCTGTCCTTCCAAACAATTTTCCACACTTCATTGCCCATCTAGGAACCAGTCCTGTACTGGCTGGCTTACTTAAGGATGAGCCTGAGCTGAAATGCAACCAGGGGAGGTTTCTTGTTCGGTCTTTTATCAGCCTCACTTTCTACTTTATTTTTTCTGTTTGTTCTGCTTTGTCCATCAACCTCAGTGTTCCTTTCCCTGGTGAATCCTTCCATTTGCTTTCCTGGGTATTTTTGAGCCATTTTTTTCTTGCCAGAGTTCTTTAATTTTTCTCCTGACATCCCCTCCCCCACCCATTTCTCACCCTTTTTCCTTCCTGGAAGCTTTTATCTAGGGGTCATTTATCACTCAGGTCTTCTCAGTTTTGGTTTCTTCTCAAGCCCCTTTGTTATTGTCTGTGGAGTTTAATTTTCTAATCTGTACTTCCCCCAGTGTTACTCTTCCCATTTCTTCCCTTCCCGTTCCATCTCTCAGCTTGAATTTTCTATCTTTTTCTCCTCTGCCATCCCATATCTGTTCCCATTTTTTCTTTTTGCTCCCATTTACTGTTTTTATTAGTTTTGGTTGCTTTTTCTGCTTCTGCCCCAACCTCTCATCCGTTTTATTTTTTAAAAAATCATTATAAGTGTGTTTCAGTGCACTTTTCATTATAATGTGGAAGCCCTATCACGTGGGTGCATACTTTATTCCCCGCATTATAATGAGCTTTCACTGTGTAGGAAAAGTCTGCTACAGATTAAAGAGTCTCTTTAAATGGACACAGCAATATAGATGCAATGTAATCTCCCCCTTTTGCCAAGAAAGGGGCAGGATCATATTCACAGTAATCTCTTTTAAAATTGCTGTTGCATCCACTTTATAGGAGATGATCCACAGCACTATGATTCTTCCCCTCTCTTAGTATCCAGTTTGTGTAGAAAACAGGAGGATCACATTGTACCTCATGATTCACTGGCTCATTTAAAGTAGTAAGAGCCAATTAAAAAGAAGCAATCCATATTGCGATAGCCTATGGGATCCCCACCCATCCTGGCAAATACTCTGCTCCAAATGGATAGCTATAGCCTATTTCACAGCAATAGAAAAACTTCACAGGCATCTAAAAGATGACTAAGATTGTCTGCACTAGCATAAAAAAATACAAGTTTCCCAATCTGATGCACCAGACAGGGGAGGAGGGACAGCCATGGAGATTTCCACAGTGACAACAAAAAGGCATCTGTGGGCAGGCCTTTTGTTCTGAACCAACTGGTCTATCTAGCTCAGTCTTGTCTACACTGACTGGCAGCAGCTCTCCAGTGTTTCAGACAGGGTTCTCTCCCAGTTCTTTCTGGAGATGCCAGGAATTGAATCTGGGATCTTCTGCATACAGAGCAGAAGCTCTGCCACTGAGCAACAGCGCTCCAAGTACAATTGTTTCTCCAGTTGTTATGTGCAAAGAGCTTGGTGCAGTTATAGTAAAGCATATTTAAATCCCTTTATTTTAGGGAAAGAGTTAAAAGCATTTTTGCTGCTAAACATGAATCTTGTAAAAAAATTAGTACATATCTATTTTTATCATTGTAAACCAGTCTTCGATTCTCTGGATCTGTGCATGTACAAGTATGCTCAGTTGGGCTCCCCATTTATTTGTACAAGACAATTATTAATTGCAGCAGTTAATAACCATACACTATTAAGGATGATATTTAGATATTTACTATGTGAACCTTTTTACTATTTGTTATTATCATTTGAAAATTAATTCATAGAGCTATATAATGGGTGAAATATTCAATAATGTATAATTGCCTATTAGAACTTTGCAATGGATTCAAGTCAGAGACAGAAAGCCAATAGTGAGAACAATCTGGTTAATCAGTGCAGGCAATAAGCTGTCATTCCTGCAGAGTGTAAATGAACCCATTGGAGCATTGGAATACACCAGTCTTGCAGTAACTATTGAAGTCTCACTGATCTACTAACTAGTAAGAGATAATGGAACCCCATATATAATTAATTTATACTGACTGTTCTTTTGATGGATGTAGTTGAGCAAAGGCCTGTAAAGTTCTGTAAACAGTGCAAGATGAGAGACAGATGTACTTATGCACAGACTTTGAAACTGATAGGGGATGTTTTGCAATAGATCTAAAATTCTATGTACACATTGCTCCATCAATGTGATCTGGAAAAAACACTTCCAGCTATATTGTGACTGTTTGGACATCATATGAAAATAAACACACACACTCACACTAAATGCTCTTCAAGGAAAATTGCATCCAGTTGAGTCCTACTCTGAGTAGATCCACTGAAATTAATGAACCTAAGTTAAAAATGTCCATTAACTTTAATGGGCCCACTTTAAATAAGACTAGCATTGAATACCACCGTATATATATATATATATATATATATATACTGTATATGAGGTTGTAGTTTAAATTTCAAGAGGAAAACATGATGGTGAGATGCTTCTGTCATTGATGGGTACTGAATAGGTTCACTTTCATATGTATCCTTGATTCTCTTCTCATTTTGAATTAGGAGAACACACCATTTTTACACCCAGCATACCTTCTCTATTTAAGCTGAGTGGTCATATCCAGAATTTCACTTCAAGGAGCTAAGTGATATATTCGACAGAAAGAGGGAGAGTTTTCCATTGTCAGTCATATGTACTAGTCCCTAGTTTCTCAGAACTTTCCCCAAGAGTGAGTAATAAAATGAGAAACAGTTTCCTTAGAGCTTTATTCAGAGGCTTAGCTATTTCTTCTTATATTTTTGGTGTGTGTGTGTGTGTGTGTGTGTGTGTGTGTGTGTGTGTGTGTGTGAATGATTAAAACCATGAAGTGATGGCAAAAACATGTATCAACAACTAGACAAGAAAGACAATTTTCCTGATGGCTTTTCTCCTCAAGCACTCATCTCAGTCTGCCATAGTGTTAATAATGTTGTGTGCTTCCTCCTTCTCTGAACAGTGAGAAGTTCCAGGGGTAGTGCTAGCCAAGCTAGCTCATCATTATGAATGGAAGCTAAATTCAATTCAGTTCACATTTAATTCATACTTTCCTAAACAAAATGTGAATCAAAACACAGCCATCCTTTGAAATTCACATTTCTCATTTTTTTCGGTGTAGTTCTCCAGCCAAGCAGTGTATACAAAAATGAATATATTAGGGAAAATATGCATAAAATGCATGTATTACTGAAAATAGGATACAAAAATGCATTATATTGTGGAAAAGGCTTTGCAAAAATATGTTATCTTAGGCAAAATTGCATACAAACCTGTGTATATTAGTAGAAATTTGCACTAAAATGCAGCAAATTTTCATTAGGACTTTTTTTATTTTATTTTAAAAATCACACTGATGTGAAATGTGGAGAATTGAACTAAAGACTGAAAAAATGAGAAACTGAGAGAAACTAAAACTGGCAGATTCACCCATCTGTTGTCATTATGCTGTAAACTGCCCAGAGAGCTTCAGCTATGGGGCGGTATATAAATGCAATAAATAAATAAATAAATAATAACAATATTACCATACTGTACTAAGTTTGAAAAGAAGCAATGCATATTTTAACAACACATAGAAATATCTGACTGCTGTAATTTACATACATGAAATTGATTAATGTGTTGTTTTTAAGCCACTTATTCTATCGCAAATATCTTAATGTCAATATTTGTGATAGAATAATTCATTCTTGGTTGATTTTTTACAGACCAATCCAGCTCATGGGAAGCCGGTGGAAGGGGTGCTCAGCTGGGGGTCTGTGTAATGTTCCTCCCACTGGCACCACCTGTGGCTCCACCAGGGAGAAACGTAATTTTTATTTTTCTTCAGCTCACCCTAGCACAGATCTCATAAGATCCCACTGCTAGGCAGCACCACCAGCCACTCCCTGTAACAATACTGCTAGAGACTTCGCCTAGTCTCCCTATGGCTTATTGTAACTTTGTGTCTGGGTGCCCTTGCCGTCCACAACCCCCCCCTTGTATCTTTGTCTATAAAGCATACAATCCTGGGTTGCCCTGGATACTTAACGATGTTACAATATCTCCCTTCACCGCTGCCACCATTTATTTGATACTGTTTCCCTCCAGCCTTGGTAATTACCCTGCCCTCCCTTCTGGTCTGTGTATCCCCAGCCAAGGATCAGGCTTTTGGTAAACCAATAAAAGTATTTATTTGATAACACCAGGAAATAACAAGATTACTTTAGGAATGTTCAGCAAGTGTATGGTTTCATATAGTGTCACTCTTTATGTTTCCAGTCATATATATTCTGCCTAAATACCAGCCAAATATAATCCAACCCACAACCAACTCCAATCCACACTCTACAACCAACCAACCACAACTCCCCCACAAAACAGAACCCTGAATCAACTGTCATCCTCTCATTTATACGTTCAGCCACTCAAACGCTCAGCCAATCATCATATGGCATTCTCCAACATTCCAGCCCATGTACTCCCCCCTCTCACTCAGTCACTTACCATATATCGCCTAATAAACCCACACGTACTATATTTACAGATATTAAAATACAGAGACATCACAGTCCGCCATATCCTACTCCCCTCAGCTGGAGTAAATATGAGTTATATTGCACCCTTAAATTGGAAAATACATTATTTCAGTAAATCACTCTAAGGAACACAGGCTGCATTAAGATTCTAAAATGGTCACATATTGATAATATTCCTACTAATTAAAAGTAAGACTATGTAAAACCATAGAATGGATCCTAATATAAGGGAATGGATGAAGTTTACCGAAGGAATGTTTCCTGTTTCTTCTACCTCCTTGCAGCCTCCTGTGACCATCTTTCCAGCCCTCCTGGGCAATGTAAGAATGTGTATGGGAGGCTGCTAGGGGAGGGGGAAATCAATCATCAAAATATCTGTGCTAGTCATTCTTCACAAATACTTGCTTTGATTTTATTGCAACCCTCCACAGGGATCACAAGTAACCTATGTATGACTTTGCAGACAGGATTTTTAAAGATCTAGACTTCCATCAACAGCTTTGGAACACTCCTGCACAAGTATTCTATCAGAAACTCTAGACCCAGCTTCCTGCTGAGCATTTGTTCAATATTCTGTCCAGCAAGTTAGTAAAGCATCTCTTTCCTCTTCTCAGCAAATTATGTTGGGTTTCCAAAAACGTGGACAGTCAGCATTGAAAACAATGTGGCTCACTAGAACTCCCAAGCAGCCCTTCTGGCTCTACTGGGACTATGGGACATGTGAGTGCTTACTTGCCATATGCTATAGCTACGTACAAGTGATGGATTAGTAGAGATCTGAGTCTCCAAGAGGAGGAAATGTACACTGCTTCACTGTCAGAAATTGCAGGCCTGTTTATTTTTTTGTTATGCAAACCACAACAGCAGCTGCAACTCTCAATAAGGGGGAAATTATTCATATTTTTAAATGTCTTGACAGAAAAATACTAGGAGAAGAGGTTGGCTGGTGGACCTCTGAGGCATATAAAGCATGTTGCTTCCATACATCATAAAATAATGGAAGGTCCAAAAATAATTACAAACCAGCATTAAAATAAAACCAGAAACCACTGAATAATATCAGGTAGAAATGAAAATGCAACTATTTAGGAGAAATTAACTTCAGTGGGTCCACTCTGAGTTGGACTAGCATCTAATATCACTCAGAATGCCAAAGATTCCACCTGACCATATCTGCATATTATCTGCACCTTACAAATCCTGAATTATAACCATTTGAAGACTGCAACTCTATACCTGGGAGTACGTCCCATTGAACTCAATTACTTTTTACATGCATATGATTGTGCTGTAAATATGGTTTTAATTCTCATAGAAAGTACATCTGACACATTCCACAAATATTAGAGGCACTGTTAAAATTGTTTTTACAATAGGATTACAATTTTGCAAGAGGTTAATTTTAACCAATCAACTGTCAAATGCAATATAATTTGTATTATTAGGTAATGTGGAAGGGGGAAAAATCAGCACATCCATCTTAATGTTTGTGCAAGCTATAATGGGGTTTGTTGGCAATTATTTTCTGTGCCAAAGCTGTTTATCTAAACAACAGAATACAGAATTACTAGACAGTTGTCTTAGAGGAAGCTTTGATGATGATAGCAGGTTTATACAGTGAAAGGCATTTCCTTCACCTTTTCTCAGTTTTGTATGATTTAAGTACAAGAGTCTGTAAGAACACAATCATTAAGGCTAGGACAGTTATCAAGAGAAATCTGTAATAATAATGTGATGTACTTACAGAAAAGTATAATGATGACTAGCACCTTGAAGACAAACTTAGATAAGCTTATACAGGTAGTGTTTATGGGACTGAGTATAACTATCCTAGGGATTACCAACATGGCACATATGGGTGCAATGGCACCCATGAAGCCTTTGATGCTTCCCCTCACTACCCCCATGGTCATGATGTAATGAGAGTGGTTACTTTTTTTTCTCCACTGACAAGTACATAGTGCTGAAGAGTAAGTTGGAAGAGTAACACTCTTTCCCACTTCCTTTTGCATCTGTATGTGTTTTTCAAAGCTGAGATTAATTCTACAGGATCCAACTTTTACCTAGTGTATATGCATATGCATATGCTCTCTCTCTCTCTCTCTCTCTCTCACACACACACACACACACACACACACACACACACACACACACACACACTCACACACTCGCTCACTCGCTCTCTCGCTCTCTCGCTCTTGCTCTCTTTCTCGGGAGAAGTGACCAGAAGGGCTGATGTCCACTATATTCATTCAAAAATCTGAAAGTGCCTGTGGGCATAAAAAGGTTGACAGCCCCTGATCCAAGGGGGGAAAAGGGCAAGAGGTCAAATACGAGTATGGATGATGATCTCAGGAAACCTCCAGAATGGTGACTGGTTGTATCCAATAGTTGTCCAAGTGGAAGTCAGCTCATGCAATCAATCTTTTCCTTTCACTCCTATCACCAGAAGCCTCCTATAATCCCCAGAAATCTTCTTCAGAGGTTCTTGGAGACCTCCTGAAGAGTGTGGACTGTCTTAACAGAACTGCAGTACAAGAGGGAGGGGGTCATCTGAAATCAGGTGGATCTTACATCAGCAGAGCACCATTCTGTGCAATGCTTTTCATACTGCAGTGCCATATCTATAGAACAGTGAATTACAAAGGGTAAACACACAAATAATGATAAACTTTCAATAGCAAATTAGAACTTGGAAAATAATTTACAAATGGAACTACATTGCTGCAATTAACACATTTGGTTTTGTAGTGCCATAAAACCGGACTATTGTACTTAGTTTAGGTTGAGGCACCACACTTGCTCCTTTCATGCCTAGAGATCTTTTCTGGGCCAGAAGGCATATAATTGCTTAATGACTTCTTATAATACTCATTAAGTGTAGAATATTCTCTGACTGATTGTATTGCCATGTAAGTGATATATACAATGTTCCCTATAACATGCTTAGTATAGCATATTTAGGGAGCTTGAACCCATGCTTGTTAGAAGCTAACCAATGCTAGTAAGTAGAATGCCTTCCTTCAGGAGCTAAAACAGACTTCTTGTAGTTCTTATAGTGCTAGGCCATGAACTGTGAGATCAGCACTTGGCATGAGAAGCTGTGCTGGTCAGGTGGCTTATTAGCCATGTTATAACTTGGGCAATGCGAGAACTTGAGATTGTAGTAAACAACCAGGGAATATCTCCCTTTAATGTAGACTACTTGACACTTTCACAGAGATGAGCTCATTATCTCATGCTCTTTACTGTTGCTTAGAATTGGGGAAACTCACTAGACAGCTGCAGATCTTAGCCACTTTCCATGAGCTATCTGTCCCAGCTGTCTACTAAGTGCTGTCTAATCCTTGTGGAAAACATAAACTTTGTCACAATAACCCAAAAAACAGCAGATCTGGCATATTGGCATTTAAGAGTATAAAAAGCCCTGCAAAACCGTTCCGTATCGGAAATCAATGACAATCCATCCATAGTTAAACACTTTTGAGTCCCACCGATTTCAATGGTACATGCTTAAATCTCTTAACTGAAACAAAAGTGAAAGTGTTTAACTTTGGATGGATCATACCTTGCATGTTCTGTAGAAAAGCTATATATATTGTTTGCTTTGAAATATTGTTTTTGCTTAGGATGCAATGCCTTGCTAGGGAAGTGAGGGTGGAGGAGCATTTGTGTGCTTCTCTATCCTTTTCCAGTGTCATGGGAATGAAAAGATGTCAGATCCTTTGGTTCTATGCTTTCCCCTGGCTCACTTGTGCCATGCTCCCAAATTGCCCCCAGCATGCTCCCTTTCTAACCTACTGACATCAGAGCTCCAGTGTCAGTAGGTCAAGACCTGAACATTTTTTTTCTGGAATGGAGAAAAGACATCTGACATTGGATCTCCTCTTAAAGGTCAGGGCAGTCTCTTTCTGCCCTCAGAGACAGAGATTGGATGTGATGATGCCCTCCCAGGAACTATAGGACTGAAGGGTTAGAAGTCAAACCTGATTTTAAGGATTATTTGCAATGCCAATACTGAGCCAGAAAAACAAATAAACCCTAAATCAATTAAAAGGGAAACTTGTCAGCAAATTGGCTGTGTGATCCAACTGTAGCCTGCTCACATTTTAACTTCCTAATTATATAAAGTCATTTTATATTTCTGACCATGTTACTGTATTTTAAGTAACAAGAACAGCTGGTCATCTACATCCATATATTCTAGATTTCATCCTCTGATCAACTCTGGGGCCCTAAAGATTAAAAGCATTTGCCAACATAGGCTGTAGATGTCTGTCTGATATACTAATGTAACAAACCACTGAGAAGAACCAGAGCCATCTGCAGATAGGGGTGGAAGGATCTGTCAATTTTGATTTTCACTTTTCCCCAATCTTAAATTCAGTTCTTCGTGTTTCTGCAGCAATTTGTGTGTGTATGTGTGTGTGTTTTTTAAAAAAACTCATGAAAATTCTTCAGCGTTTTAGTGTGACTTTCTTCTAATAAACACATTTTTGTATGCAGTTTTAATTCATGTACACGTTTGCAAGCAATTTCTTCTGATATAGTGAATTTTTGTATGTTATTTTCATTAATATATGTATTATAATGTACATTTCCTTCTAAAAATATGCAATTTTGTAAACACTGGTTGGAGAACTGCACCTCAAAATTCAGATAAGTGTGAATTTCTAAGGATGGCTATCTTGTTTCTCATACTGGTTTGGAAAGTTCAAATTTTATAGATTTGGCTTTAAATGTGAACTGAATCAAGTTCCTCCTCCATCTCTGTGTAGATATTATATTGAAGTAAATGCAAACACTGCATGATGTTCTATTTTCTCTTTCAGTTATTCCCCACTCCTGGCAGTGGCTTGAATGCTTGCATTAGCTCTTGCATCAGTTTCAATTTTATAGCTGTATGAGAGAGGTAAATAGAAGAAGATGAGCTCCATTTTCCATATAGGTGTCAGAACATTTTAGAAGAGAGAGAAAAAGAGCCACCACTGCCATTATGGATAGTGCCCCCCCTCTCATACACACACCTGAACCACTTTGGCTTCATTTCTTCCAAATGGTCACCCCTGGGTTTTTTTTTAATGGGGGGGTGAATTCACAACCAGTTTTGGAGGCAAACCGCAACACTGGATGGGAAGGAGTTAGGTAAAGACATCCCTGGTATATATTACGGCTGGGTGAAATGGCAAGGTTTTTGATAACTGTGCAAAACATATCTAGTGATATTTCAGTTAAAATGCTACTATATTGGGAAATTGCAAAAAGGTATTGTATGTGAGAAGATTAGGTGTCTTTCCTCAAGATCCCATCATATGTCTTACTTGGGGTCATCACAGGGCCCTGAATTCTCCCCTCTAGAGCTATTGATTATTTGAGACCCCTGTCTGTTGCATCAGACAGGGGAACCATGAGGTAACTGTGAGTAAGGAGGCCATGTTCAGACTTGCCTCTATGGCCAGCCCCCTGCTGTCTTTTGAAGCTGTGGGAATAAGATGACTCATTCACAAAGTATACTCTTGCCTTTGAAGTCTTAGAAAGAGAGGTCAACTGACCTAGCACCAGCTGTGGCTAGCATGTTGGTCTGCTGACTGACTCACTGCTTGTCAGCTATATTCCAAAGAGGAAGAAAAAAGGAAGACATCGGAAAAAGCCAATGTGGCTACATGGAAAACTGGTGGAGGAGGTAAAAGTAAAAAAGAGCATGTATAAAGAATGGAAGGAAGGACGCATCACCAAGGAAGAGTACCGACGAGCGGCTCGGGCTTGCAGGAATAGCATAAGGAAAGCTAAAACCCAGAATGAGCTGAGGCTGTTGAGGGAAGCGAGGAACAACAAAAAGGGGTTTTTCAGATATGTTCGAAGCAAGAGAAAGACCAAGGAAACGGTGGGACTGCTGCTCAATGAGGATGGCAAAATGTTGACAGATAACAAGGAAAAGGCAGAACTGCTCAACGCCTATTTTGCCTCCGTTTTCTCCCAAAAAGGGAACAGTGTGCAACCTTGCATCGGTAGCAATCTCAGTAAGGGGTCAGGATTGCAGTTCGAGATTGATAAGGAGATAGTCAGGAAATACCTAGTTAACCTAAATGAGTTCAAATCTCCAGGGCCTGATGAACTGCATCCCAGGAAGGAACTTGCTGATGTACTCTCGGAACCTCTTGCCATCATCTTTGAGAAATCCTGGAGAATGGGAGAGGTGCCGGAGGATCGGAGACGGGCAAACGTCATCCCGCTCTTTAAAAAGGGTAAAAAAGAAGATCCGGGGAATTACAGGCCGGTCAGTCTGACTTCAATACCGGGAAAGATATTAGAACGGATAATAAAAGAGTCCATTGGCAACTATCTAGATGACAATGCTGTGATTAGTAGGAGCCAGCATGGATTTGTCAAGAAAAAATCCTGTCAAACTAATCTCATCTCTTTTTTTGATCGGGTCACTAGCCTAGTAGATGGTGGAAATGCTGTAGATGTCATCTATCTAGATTTCAGCAAAGCGTTTGACAAAGTCCCCCACGACCTTTTGATTAGCAAACTCGTCAAATGCGGACTACATGGAAATACTGTCAGGTGGATTCACAGCTGGTTGGAAAACCGTACTCAAAGAGTGGTCGTCAGTGGCTCTGCTTCGGACTGGAAGGAGGTTTCGAGTGGAGTGCCACAGGGTTCTGTCCTGGGGCCGATACTCTTCAACATTTTTATCAATGACTTAGATGATGGGGTGGAGGGAAGCCTTATGAAGTTTGCGGATGATACGAAACTGGGAGGGATAGCTAACACAATGGAAGAAGGAATTAAATCCAAAGGGACCTGGATAGACTAGAAAATTGGGCTGAAATTAATAAAATGACATTCAATAAAGAGAAATGCAGGATTCTACATTTAGGCCACAAAAACAAAATGCACGGGTACAGGATGGGAAATACCCAGCTTAGCAGTAGTGCGTGTGAGAAGGACCTTGGAATTGTAGTGGATCGCAAGTTGAACATGACCCAGCAGTGTGATGCTGCGGCAAAAAAGGCAAATGCGGTTTTGGGCTGCATAAACAGAGCTATAGTTTCCAGGTCGAGGGAAGTAATAGTCCCACTATATTCTGCATTACTCAGGCCTCATCTGGAATACTGCGTTCAGTTCTGGGCGCCTCATTTTAAGAAAGATATAGACAAGTTAGAGCGGGTTCAGAAGAGGGCGACAAGGATGATAGCCGGTATGGAGAACAAGTCTTATGAGGAAAGGTTGAAGGAACTTGGCATGTTCAGTCTGGTGAAGAGAAGGCTGAGGGGTGACATGATTATACTCTTTAAGTACCTGAAGGGCTGTCACATAGAGGAGGGTACAGATTTGTTCACTGCTGCCCCAGAGGGTAGGACTAGGTCTAATGGTTTTAAGTTGCAGGAGTGTAGATTCAGATTGGACATTAGAAGGAACTTCTTGACAGTAAGGGCAGTTCGGCAATGGAACCGACTGCCTGGGGAGGTGGTGGGATCCCCTTCACTGGATGTCTTCAAGCAGAGGCTGGAAAGCTATCTGCAGGAGATGCTCTAGCTGTGGATTTCCTGCTGTGAGCAGGGGGTTGGACTCGATGGCCTACAAGGCCCCTTCCAACTCTATGATTCTATATAGTAAAGCAGAGCCAAGCAACATTCATTCATTGATTTATCAATCTTCTTCTTAGGACAAGGATAAGAGAGAAAGACAGGAAAACCCCAGGCTCAGACTGTAGTCCTGCAAAGCAGTGCTGAGTTGCCAGGGCTCACAACCAGGTTTGGGCTATGTTTGCAGGGGCTTTCCGATAGCCACTGAGACCTGATTTATGGGATGAGTATAAGATCGTGCAGCATGACTGTGTAACTGTTTTACCACCTGTCAGTTAACCTGTATAATTGCATAAGGGCTTATGACTTTATCTGTTTAAGCTCTGAGTAGGCTATGGTGTATATTTCTGCCTGCTGTCTGTTATGCCTGCAATAAAACTCTATTTCTTCAGTCACAATTGTGTTTATTGTCCACAAGATCCAAAAGATTCTCTGCTCAGGCTTAGCTACCCTGGGCAGAATAACTAGACATAGGTGTGATGTTTCACTCATTCAGGGTCTGGAGGCATTGTTAACTCCAAATCGGATTTGTAACATAATCACGTAGCCAAATCTCTTCCATTTCATTGTGTTGGGGTATTTCTCATGCTTACTATGTGATTCCTGATTACATAGGATCACTTTCAAAAAAGATGTCCTGGTTTCAAAGGCTGTGATTTCAAAGAACAGTGCTGAAGAGGTTGCTGTTTGGGTGGTGAATATATGTGACAAAGGCCAGTAGTGAAGATTAGCAAGTAATAATTTCGCTCACACAAACCAGTTATTTTCTTATTTCATTTTTAAATGGCGTCAGTGAAGATCAATTAAGATGTCAGGGTGGTCTTAACTGCACTACTTTCATGTCCAAAGTGTTCATGGGCAAACGTTCAGGGCAGCCCTAATATAAATGTATTAGTATTATGGTTTTAAATTATTGTTATTTTATTATTATTATTTCAATTTATATACCGCCCTTAGCAGAATAGCTCTCAGGGCGGTGAACAAACAAGATAAAATATCATAGTAAAAAAATCACAAAAACATGTACAAACAAACAACAGAAAGCACAACAAAAACGAAATACAACACAAATTAAGGATACATGTTAAAAGTAGAAAGATTAAGAAAATTAAAAGATTAAAATGCCTGGGAGCATAAAAAGGTCTTTACCTGGCGCCGGAAAGATAGAAGTGTAGGCGCCAGGCGTACCTCTTCGGGGAGGCTGTTCCACAACTCAGGGGCATAAACAGGAAAAAAATAATAGATACATAAGATACTCTTTTAAAAATCCTCAGGACAAGATACCATGTTGTGCCTGCTGAAGCAAAGTGATTTCCCTTTCCTCTTCTCTCCCTCCCCCATCCCCCAAATCTGCTTGAGAGGGTATCCCAACCATCCAGAACAGATTGTGGGGATGGATGATGGGCTGCAGGATAGAAAAGATGAAGGTAAAGCATATTGTCCTAGTGGGATAACACAAGTGAATAAGACCTTTCAGTGCTGACAAACTTGATGGAAACAGAAGTTACTTGAGCTGTCTCTAAATAACAGTTTTTCAACTCATTATTTATTGACAAATTCTTATTGTAGGTGTGGTTTGCTACGTATGACATTTAATTAGAGACTTCTAAAAGAAAAAAGAAAAAAAACTTGTGTTCTTGCTATAGAGCAGCTCATTAATTTCAGCCTAGGGAAAAATATTCCAGGTGCCATTAATATTCTTCACTACAAATAAAATATTATGGAATTTGACATTTATCCTCACAGCACCATAGGCGCTTAATGAGAATATCCACCTCATGCCAGACTATTGTGGCGTCTCTCTACCAATGAAGGATGTACCTTTAATAACTGATCACCCAGAGACCTTTCACAAAGTAACAAGCACCTTGTCCTTTGGTGATTCAAAGCTGTCTTTGTGCACTCCAATCAAGTGATCTCTTGCAGGCATTCAGCTCTGAAGTGCACACAGAGTAGCCATGCATGTGGGACAGTGTCTTCCATGGCAGAGGAAAAGGGAACAATGCTGCTGCATCCATTGAAATGAATGGGGATGTTTCCATGTGCATGTTCTCTGTGTGCATACAAGAAAACCAAGCAAAATTATACAGCTACAAGAGTGGCTGTATACTATAGTCAGCATGGATTTTTCGCATTCCGCAATGCTAAATTGAAAATACCTCACCATGCCATTCTGATGCTTCCCATAAGCTCATTTCAAACCAAAACCTTACAAAACATAGTCCTGAACTCAGAAATGGTTGCTTAACCACCCTCCAAATTTTCATGGTGATACACGAAACAGTCAGAGAGAATTGATAGTTCAAAGGGTAAAAAGAGAGAGGAAAAAACCAGACCCCTTTTGGACCCTTTTCTGTCAGTGGTCTCATAATCTGTTGAAATTAATTAAAAAATCAGCCATGTTCACAGAGTGCTGGTAATCCTATTACTGACTTTGCCCCATACACTGACCTTCATCTTCTGCAGTTTAAAAGTTAAAAAATGCCTGGCTGATTTTTAATTAATTTAACAAATTTAGCACTGAACTCTATGATAAGGCTGGGCATAGTCAGTAAGAACCAACTGTCAGTGTTCTAAAAGCCAGGTTTACAGCTGCTGGACTTGGCTAATCAGGGAGGCACACTTATGCTAGACCTTTATTTCACTTTAGATAGTCATGGCTTCCCTCAAAGAATCCTGGGAAGTGTATTTTGTGAAGGGTGCTGAGAGGAGACTCCTATTCCCCTGAGAGAGCTCCAGTGGCCAGAGTGGTTTAACAGTCAGCCACTCTGATTGAAGGTATGTGAGGGGAACAGAACATTTTATAGCAGCTCTCAGCACCCTCACTAACTATACTTCCCAGGATTCTTTGAGAGAAGCCATGAAAATCCAAAGGAAAATAAAGGTCTGGTGAGGATGTGACCAGGGACAGCTTCGGTTTAAATTTGGGTGGGAGGCTATATATGCCTGCAGTAGAATAAAAAGATGGAGAGAACACTGAAAAAGAATTACACTATTCACAATTGAATCATTTCTTCTTGGAAAGGAAAGGGGCTTCTCCTCTACCGAGTGCCTGCCCACCCAATCTCCTCCACTCCCCCTTCCTCCCTCCCCCTCCCCCTCCCCTCCCAGGTCAGTTTCACCTATCCTAAGGATGATTACACAGGAGCAAATCCTACAGAACTCAAAAACATGTAAATGATTGAACCTGCCCTCCCATTCTCCTCCCTCCAATCTCCTTCCTCTTGCCCCTTCCCTCCCCTTACTTCACCTCTCCCCTGCCCTTCCCATTCCCGCCTTCTGTGAGGCATCCTTCCCTGGCTCTCCCTGTCAGGTTCCTACCTGCTCGTGGTTACTGCCTGTCACTAGGCACCACCAGGGACTCCACCAGTCCAGACCGCTCTCTCTTATGGTTTCTCTCCCCGCTCTAGCACAGATCTCAACAGATCCCCCTGCTAGGCAACCACCAGTAACGTCCCAATACTAGTATTCCCAGAGACTCTGAATACTGGTATTGTTATTCTCTTCACCGCTGCCACCATTTGTTACAGTTCCCCTTCAGCCTTGGTCATTACCTTACCCTCCCTTCTGGTCTGTGAAACCCCAGCCAAGGATCAGGTCTTTGGTAAACCAAATTAAGTATTTATTACAGATAACAAAGCTAACAAGATTAACAAGATTTCTTCTTAAGGCACATAAGCATATGGTTTTACTCAATACTAATCCGAACTCCACCTCCCTCCTGGCAAACAACTCTCTAAACCCCACCAAGCAATCCACTCTTTCTCTTCTCCCCCCCAGATTCCACTCTCACTCTTCCTTTTAAACATTCAGCCATTTTAAACACTCAGCCAATCATCTCGCATTCTACTGCCCATTCACTCCCCCTCTTTCACTCCACTTACCATGTATCTTCTAAAACAACAACACTTACCATATATACATTAATATAGGAACATCACATTTCCCCCCCCTTAAACAACAGCAGAGTATTATTCCTGTTCCAGGATTTATACGTCGCGTTAACAAATAAAAGTCTCTATGGGGAAAATGTCTTTTTTGTTCCTCTGTCTGGTCACGTCACTGCAGTCCCAGCCACTTGCCTGGAAAGTCCATCGGCCAGTACATTGTCCTTGCCTTTGATGAACTGGAAGTCCACTTGATAGTCCTGTAGGGCCCAGGACCACCTCTGCAGCATAGTGTTATGGTTTTTCATAGTCTGCAACCATAACAAGGCCCGATGATCCGTAGTCACTGTGAATCTTCGTCCCCACACGTATGGGCGCAACTTGTTCAGTCCCCACACGACCGCTAGGCACTCCTTCTGGACCGACAAATAGTTTTTCTCCCTCGGCGTCAGCTTGCGACTCAGGTACGCCACAGGATGTCTGGTGCCTTCTCTCTCCTGTAGCAAGACGACTCCCAGCGCGAGGTCCGACGCATCTGTAGCCACGATGAATGGTTTCTCATAGTCTGGTGCTATTAATATGGGTCCTTGGCACAAGGCTTGCTTCAGTAGATCAAAAGCCTTCTGACATTCATCCGTCCATACCACATGCTCAGAACACTTCTTCTTTGTTAATTCATGCAAGGGGGTTGCTATTTCCCCAAAATTTCTCACAAACTTCTTATAAAATCCAGCCACACCTAGAAATGCCCTCACTTGCTTTTTGGTTAAGGGGATCGGCCACGCTTGTATTGCCTCCACCTTGCTCCATAAGGGGGTGATTTTCCCACTCCCCACCTTATGTCCTAAATAGATTACTTCCTTTAGTCCAAACTGGCATTTCTTAGCTTTTATTGTGAGGCCTGCTTTTCTTAAGGCCTCCAATACTGTTGTCAGGTGTTGGACATGCTCAGGCACCGACTTGCTAAAAATGGCCACGTCATCGATATAGGCCACTGCAAAATCTGACATGCCTCGCAACACAGTATTGATTAGCCTCTGAAATGAACTTGGTGAGTTCCTTAGTCCCATGGGTAAGGTCACAAACTCATATAACCCATCTGGTGTACTGAAGGCAGTTTTGGCTCTGGATTGCTCGTCTAGTTCCATTTGCCAAAATCCTTTACAGAGATCTAGTGTAGAGATAATGGTTGCTGCCCCCAATAACTCTAACATTGCGTCTACCCTAGGCATAGGATATGCATCTGGGACAGTAATTTTATTGATTAGCCGATAATCAATGCAAAACCTTGTCGTTCCATCTTTTTTCGGAACCAGGACAATACTTGAGGCCCAGGGACTGATGGATTCCCTGATCACTCCTAATTCCAGCATATCTTCCACCTCCTTTTTGATCTCATTCAAAACTTTCCCATTCACACGGTACGGAACAGATCTGATTGGGGCATGATCTCCAGTATCAATGGAATGTATAACAATACTGGTTCGGCCAGGTTTGTTGCTAAAGAGATTCCTATAGGTTTTCAAAACTCTCAGAATCTCCTCTTTTACTTCCTCCTTCACCTCCTCTGACCATTCCACTTGATCAACCCCCCCTTTGTCTTTGCTTTCCTGTACCAAATCTGGAAGTTCAGGCCCACTTCCCTCAGGGAATAAGGTAACTTGCAACACCTGTGCATCCCTGGTATGGTAAGGCTTCAACATATTTACATGAACCACTTTGCTTTTGTTTAATTGGTCTGCGGTAATTACATACGTCACTGTGTCAAGCCTTTCTCTGATGGTATATGGTCCTTCCCAGTTAGCCTGTAATTTGTCATGTTTCCTGGGTATGAACGCCATAACCATATCTCCCACATCATACACACGTTCTCTGGCTGTTCTGTCATACCAGTAACTTTGCTTCTCCTGTGCATGACTCAAATTCTCTTTCACTACTTCCATCATTGATGTTAATTTATTGCGGAATTCCAATACAAAATCTACTACAGAAGTTTTGTACTCTCCCAGAGTTCCTTCCCATGATTTTTTTAGCAGTTCCAAAGGTCCCCTCACTTTTCTAGTAAACATTAGTTCAAAGGGTGAGAAGCCTGTTGACTCCTGAGGGACTTCTCTGTATGCAAATAAGAAGCATCCCAAACGTTCATCCCAGTCTTGTGGGTGATCTTGAACATAGCTTCTGATCATGCCCTTCAAAACTCCATTGAATCTCTCAGTTAGCCCATTAGTGGCGGGATGGTAAGTAGTGGTCTTTAGATGTTTTAGACCACAACATTTCCACATACATTGCATCACTTCTCCCATGAATACACTGCCTTGATCCATCAGCACTTCATGAGGGAAACCCAGACTCATAAAGGTTTTTAATAAAGCCTCTGCCACTACAGGGGCTTCTACAGATCTCAGTGCTTCTGCGTCTGGGTACCTGGTGGCAAAATCCACCACCACCACTAGATATTTCTTGCCATGCCTTGTGGGTTTGGAAAAAGGGCCCACCAAATCTATTCCCACTCTATAAAAGGGTTGTCCAATTATAGGAAGGGGCTTTAAGGGTGCCTTGGTCTTTACCCCACTCTTTCCCACCTTTTGGCATATTCCACAAGATAGACAATGTTGTTTTACATCCTTGGAGATATTTGGCCAATAATAATGTGCAGCCAATCTCCTCTTGGTCTTTTTTATTCCCAGATGTCCTGGACATGGGACATCGTGGGCTACCTCTAGCAATCTGGTTCTGTATTTGCTAGGTACTATCAATTGCTTCACTGGTTCACATTCATCCTTTCTCTCAGCAGGCATCCACAGTCTATATAAAATCCCATTCTCACACACAACTTGATTCCTCAGTTTGTCAGTGAAAGGAATCTGTCGGGTCAGGGCTTGTTTCTTTATCTGCTTCAAACTGATATCTTTATGCAGCTCTTCCCTGAATTGATCTGCTTCTTCCCCAGAGACCACTTGATACATTTTGTCTTCTTCAGCAGGTCTGCTAGTGGTTGCTATGGTGACCTGAGGCTGGTTAACAGATTCCACCCTGTTTGTTTCAGCCCCCCTTAATATGGCTTCTTTTTCTCTGCCAATTTGCTGTCTGGTCACTACATAGATCTTTCCTTGGGCGCCCATTACATCCCTTCCCAGTATTACTGGTTCTTGTTGCTGGGCATTAATGCCTACTTTATATCGGCCCTCTCGGCCTCTCCAAGTCATATCCACCAGGGCCACAGGCAAACTCTCTGGTTGACCTCTCACTCCTTGGATAGTCACAGTTTCCTGAGGTAATATTACCTCAGATTTTATTAAATCTGGCCTCAGTAATGTCTGAGCGGCACCAGTATCAAGCAATGCCCAATAATTTGCCCCTTGTACACTCACTTCCTCTCTCAGACTTGAATCAAGGTCTGTTACTTCTGTCCAGTTTATCTGGCAGAACTGAACCTTTTTCGCTGTTTCTAAAGCCTTGGGCTCTGTTTTCACTGCCCTTGTCTGAGCAGGATTACTAATGGGGTTGGCAACCTCACATTGAAAACGTAGGTGCCCCGGTCTACCACATTTGTAGCATAATTTCTCCTCACTTTTAGGGTACACAGATCCACTCTGGGGTGTCCTGTGCCCTTCAGATTTTACTGGAGGACTCACTCGCTGTGGTACCACATCCCTTCTGCCAGCACTATATGGTCTGGGTTTAAACTCTCTTGATGTTTTCCCCACCCAGCCAGTTCTATTGGAGGTGAAGTGATCCGCCATCTCTGTGGCCTCCTGCACAGATGTAGGGGAACGGTCTTTGACCAGGAGCCTTATTTCTGGTGTTGGCTTTTCACCTCTTCCACTGACTGAGCTTTGGCACTACTCATCCACTTTCCAAATATATCCATCAACTTTGCTCCCAGTTCCACAAAAGACCTCCCTGTCTGTATCTGGCAGTTTCTGAAAAGCTTTCTAAAATAATCAGGCCTCAGTCTGAATCTTTTAAACACTGCTTCTTTGAATTCAGCATAGGTGATGGGCCTGTCTGAGGGGAAATATTGGTATACCTCAGCCAATTCCCCTTTAATCAGGTTTGATAAATACTGCATGTATTTATCTTCAGGTAGCCCCCACAACTGAGCTGCTTTTTCAAAGGTGCTGAGGTAAATTTGAGGATCTTGACCAGGCTCATAGATAGCAAAGTCCTTTGGAGTAATTTTTATTTTTGCTCCATCTCTGTCTTTCCTTGTCTCCTCAGAGTGAAATTTCTCTCTATCAAATTTTAACTTTTCTACTTGTAATTCAGCATCCACTGCTCGTTGCTTCTCCCTCTCCTCAAACCCAATTCTCATTCTCTCAGTTTCCATCTTCAACTTCTCAGCTTCCATCCTCAATATCTCAGCTTCCAACTCTCGCTGTTTATCTTTTTCCTCAGCCTCAAAGACCCGCTGCTTTTCTTTCTCATCAGCCTCCCATCTTAACTTCTCTCTCAAGTACTCTATATAAGCGGGATTGCTTAAATATCCTTCTGGGGTCTCTTCCCTGACAGGTTGTTTTTGCTGGGCAGTTGCAAATCCTATAAGTGCTACCCTCAATTCATCTACCCCTTTACCCCCGTGAGGTAAATTGAATGTTATGCACTTCTCCACCAGCTCCTCTCTTTTCATTTTTATGTATTCAGCCATGGTATTTGAGTTCACTCACTCTTTGCCACACACTCTTTTCCAGTCACTCTCACAAGTAATCTTGTTTTGTTATTTCTGTTTGCCACACCACTGTTAGGGATTTTCTGTTGTTCGTATCCCACCACTGTGCTACCACATGTGAGGCGTCCTTCCCTGGCTCTCCCTGTCAGGTTCCTACCTGCTCGTGGTTACTGCCTGTCTCTAGGCACCACCAGGGACTCCACCAGTCCAGACCGCTCTCTCTTATGGTTTCTCTCCCAGCTCTAGCACAGATCTCAACAGATCCCCCTGCTAGGCAACCACCAGTAACGTCCCAATACTAGTATTCCCAGAGACTCTGAATACTGGTATTGTTATTCTCTTCACCGCTGCCACCATTTGTTACAGTTCCCCTTCAGCCTTGGTCATTACCTTACCCTCCCTTCTGGTCTGTGAAACCCCAGCCAAGGATCAGGCCTTTGGTAAACCAAATTAAGTATTTATTACAGATAACAAAGCTAACAAGATTAACCAGATTTCTTCTTAAGGCACATAAGCATATGGTTTTACTCAATACTAATCCGAACTCCACCTCCCTCCTGGCAAACAACTCTCTAAACCCCACCAAGCAATCCACTCTTTCTCTTCTCCCCCCCAGATTCCACTCTCACTCTTCCTTTTATACATTCAGCCATTTTAAACACTCAGCCAATCATCTCGCATTCTACTGCCCATTCACTCCCCCTCTTTCACTCCACTTACCATGTATCTTCTAAAACAACAACACTTACCATATATACATTAATATAGGAACATCAGACCTTCCCTTCCACCTCATTCTGCTCCTTTCTCCCCCCTTCCTCCTTCCCTTTACTGTCCCCTCCCCCTCCTCCTCCCCCATGGTCAGTTGTACCTATCCTAGCCTTGATTGCATGGTAGTAAATCTCACTGGACTCAGTAAGCATGCTAATAATCAGACCTGCCTTTCCCCTCCTTCCCCTCTCCCTTCCTTCTTCCTTCTCTTCCTGCCCTCCCTCCCCATTGTCAGTTTTACCTATCCTAAGCATGATTGCACAGGAGTATATCCCACTGAACTCAATAAACCTGCAAATGATCAAACCTACCCTCCCCCTCCCCCTCTGGCCTGCTCCCCTTCCTCTCCTTCGTTCCTCATCCCCTGTGGTCAATTTCACCTATCCTAAGCATGATTGCAGGGGAGTAAATCCCACTGAACTCAATAAGCACACAACTGATCAATGCATTCTAAGCAAACTTGGATCCCATTTCTTACCTCCCAGATTAAAAAGCAGAGAAATTCACTAATAGGCAAAAAAACCCCTTGCGGTTTAAGGATGTACCTATAACCAACAAATATTTCTATCAAACTTTAAAAAGCAGGGAAATTGGGCAGCTCTAGTGAATGCACCAGGGGAGCAGGAGACCTGACCTCCTCTCTGAGATATTGTATTGCCCTGCAAATTTGTCAAAATGCAAAGATAATTTCACAGTCCAATCCACTTCCTGTGTAGCTTGGAAGAATTTGTGCCTCTGAGCATATGGTGAGTGGTGGCAACACCTGCCATCTCCAAAGATGGAGAATCATATTTTTGTATGTGTGTTACTTCTTAGTTTGCTTCTTTTATGTGTTACTACTGTTTCTACATGTCTTGTTTCTGTTATTTTTGTTGATTGCAGGTGTTGCCACCACTCACCATATGCTCAGAGGCACATGTTACCAAATTCTTCCAAATATAATTTTCTAGGTTAGATTGTCAGTAGAAATTTTGAATACATTTTGTATGGCAGCCATTTTGGAGCACATTTTGCTCCGTGTAGGCAGCCATTTTGAACACATTTGGAATGGGGGCCATTTTGGAGCACATTTTGCTCCTTCGTGTGGGCAGCCATTTTGAATAATTTTCTGCTTTGTGCAGCAGCTGTTTTGGGATGGTACATTGAATTACCTGTTATGCCTCCCGAGAAGGGCACAAAAGGGAAGGGGAAGGCCGTGAAGTATCCAGCTCCGAGGCCGGCAATGCCACCTCAGGAATCCTCATACTTGGAGGATGAGGGCCTTGATATGGCTTCCATATTGGCTCGCATTGAGTCGCTGGAGAGGTGGAATAAGTGGCCTCAGGAAGTTAGTGGGGCAAGAGTTAAAGCAGCTAAGGGGCCGCAGAATAAGAAAAGTCAGTATGGCACTGATTGGGATTCTGTTTTAGGCTGATTGGTGGCATTGGAGGGCCCCTCATGTTGGTTTGCACCTCCTTGTTCGGCACCTGAGGTGGAGGCGGCAGCTCCTGAGAGTGCTGTGGTGGAGAAGGCTGTGGTTCATCCACATTATGGTGAGTCTACACCTGCAGGTAATGTGTGGGGAATGCCTGGGTGCCCTGGGATGGGGCCTGGGGGCATGCCTTGGGGAATGCATCGGGGGTGGCCTTATTCCCCTTATGCAGGTGCAGTGGTTTCTGGGTATGGAAGGGGGATGTCTCATCCAGTCCAACAGCAGCCTGCGAGTGAGGCTTACAAGCAGGTTTGGACTTCTGTGGGCGGCACTACCATGGGGCCGCCTCAGATGCCTGCTGATCCTTTGGCTTATGTTCAGGCTGGCTCTTTGCTGTTTGGGGAGGCATCCTCTCCCCTGGGGGCTCATTTGTTGCTTGCAACAAAGGAGCATATATGGAAAGGGGAATACTTTGACGTGTTTTCCTTATTATATCGAGAGCCTGAACAGAAGAAGGATAGGTAGGAAGAACGGGATAATGAGAAACTTAAAAGGAAGAAGGTAGACAGGATTTGGGGCAATTGGTTGGCAGCGTTTTTGATCTATATAGGGGTAGCAATCCAGCGCCAGCCTATGGGGGTGGTAGCCTTGGTGAAGTACCTTGATATAGTTTTTATAGCACATAGAGAATTCATGGGGTCACCATGGCTGGCCTATGATGAATTCTTTATGATGAGGGCAGCAATGGATCGTCACCTGCAGTGGGACAGGAAGGACCCAGAGTTGTGGCTGCAGTTCATGACTGCAGCTCAACCCATGCAGGTGTATAGGGCAGATAGCGGGCATTTGCTTGGTAAGTCTGCCAGTGTGGATCCTCCCTGTGGGTCCATGGGGCAGGGGATTCTACTCTGCCTGCTCTGTTAGGAGTTTAGTGCCAAGGGCTTTTGTAACAGGAACCTGTGTAAATTTAGGCATGAGTGTTCCATCTGTGCTGGCTCCCATCCCTTCACCAGTTGCCTTAGAGCTCAGGGATTTAAGGGTTTTAAAAAGGGGGGAAACCAGGGGCTGGAGGACAGCCTTCAGGAAAGGGGCCCCACACTGATTAGAATTCTGCAGCTTATGCATTTGCTCTGGTATTATCCTCGAAGGGCAGATGCAGCTTGTTTGGGGGACGGGTTTTCATTCTGGTTTCAGGATTCCAGTTGTTGGGGAGCATAGGCCTTATATGTCAGGGAATCTTAAGTCTGTAGTGGAAATGGAGTTGGTGGTGCAGGAGAAAATTAACAAGGAAGTGGCTGAGGGTCTTGGTCCCTTTTGATCACCCTCCCATGCCCACGCTAAGGGTTTCCCCTTTGGGCATCATTCCTAAGAAAGATCCTGGACAGTTTAGGCTCATTCATCACCTGTCATACCCGAGGGGGCAGTCGGTGAATGACGCTATTCCCGACCATTTGTGTTTGGTGCATTATGTTTCCTTTGATAACACAGTTTTGATGGTCCAGCATTTTGGCCAGGGCACTCTCATGAGTGAATGTGATATTAAGTTAGCATTTCACCTCTTGCCAGTCCATCCTTTGGACTTTGATCTGTAGGGATTTTCTTTCAGGGGTTTGTTTTATGTGGATCGAGCTTTACCCATGGGGTGTTCTATTGTGTGTTCAGCTTTTGAACGGTTTAGTACATTTCTGGAGTGGGCTCTCAGGAGGCGAGCTGCCTGTGATGCAGTAGTGCATTATTTAGATGATTTTCAGTTTGCTGGTGCTGCTGGTTCACAGCAGTGCAGCCAGCTGATGGGGACATTTGAGCAGTTGGCAGAGGAGCTACGTGTGCCTTTGGTAGGGTTGCCATATTGCCCGGATAGCAGGGTTTTACCCGGATTCTATGCATGCCACCTGGCGCCCGGCTAGCCCCTTACGTGGCCCAGATTCTCAGCTTTAATTTTTAAAAAAATTAAGTTTCTAGGTGGTCTGGTTCTCGAGATATACATAAAAACGTCAGCCACCCCCCTCAACTGTTAAATCTTTCTTTAAACAGTACTGTACTATAGCACTTTGTAGCTTTAATCCCGCCCGTTCAGCATTGCAGCCAATCAGGGATTGTGCTTCAATTTCATTGACCTCAGGCAGTGTCTAGAAAACAAAATGGTGGTTTCAATCCCCCCCCCCGTTTATCTGAAAATCTCATAAATTGGGTAAGTATATACATTTCAGTTTTTTTTCCTCTTGTGTGCAGGAGTCAGAGCTTGGGCAGTGTTTTGAAAACCTTCCCAATACTTGCTTTTTGTAAAAGCAATGCTAATCCCATATGCCCAAAGTAAATCCCATTTAATTCAATAGGACTTACTTTGAGTAGACATGGTTATGAAAGTCAATGGGACTTTGGAGTGAATGTAAAAAAGAATTATGTTTGTGTTCTAACTCTTTCTGTCTCCAGTCCAATTTTAAAGCAAGTAGGCAGGGCTTACTTAGGTATTACAGTTTTTATTCTTTAGGAAAGTAATACTGATTTTTTAAAAACTAATACTGATTTTTCTGCAATGACCAACTGGTTTGACAATAAAGTATTATATGGGCTGTATGTATTTATACATCTGCTGTGTGTGCGTGTGCGTGTATGGAGTCTTTCCAACACCCCTGTGAGGTAGGATTGGAAACCAATGCAGCTCACAACAAGAAATAAAGCCATTTAAAATCCAATGACCATAAAACAAGTATAAACAGTTGCAAAACAGCGTGAAGTGGCATGATTCAGAATTTTGGGTTGTGTGAATGAAGTTGCTTATCACTTGAGGTTGCATTTCTGTCCCTGTTTGAGTAAGCCCCACTGAATACGCTGGGACTTGCTTCTGAATAAACTTAGGATTGCACTATAAATATCTTTACAGTTTGTGTAAATAATAAATTTATTTGATAGTCATGCTTATATACATATTTCTTCATTTATCATATTTTTGGTTTTTGGTTAGGAATCCTGACTGGTTGTGAGATGCTTAGTTTTTTGCCTTACTCATAGGAATCTTGTTGTGGTTGGTATGGTATTACATTTAGGAAAGTGTTACTGCCTTCTGTGTTTTTTTTTCCTATTTGCATTTCACTTATCTTTAACCTCACTCCGTTACAGCCATAGAAGCAACAGCAGCATATGCAAGATAGTTAACTCCCATTAGTGATAAGAACAAGAATTTATAATTATTATTTCAATTAAAACAAGAGGCTTATCAATACTTTGAAGAGGACCAGATATTTATTTTCTTTCTGAGCCCAGGACTGGGTCTTTCATGATGCCAGGGAGCAGGAGAGTAGTCCATAAGACAGACATCCTGGCATTGGTAATCTAATTAGCAAGGTATGTGTGGGGTTGTTGCACACTTCCAGGCCCAGTTTCATTTTGAGTATGGAGGTGGAACCTGTATAGATGTGGTTGAGAAATTTTGAGTTAAGCAAAGCTCTGCTTTTATAAAACCTAAGAAAGATACAGATACTTTGAATGTCTGAGTGCCTGCACCAGTGGAATACTGGAGGAACTTGTAAAACTTGCTGCAACAGTATTTAGAACTGAGCATGTGGTGTGAAAGACTCCTTTTCCTAACATTTTGGCTTGTTTTTCTCCACCCACCACATCTCTGAAATATATTATATATGTTATGGTTAACCTTGCTGCTGCCCTGACTTACTTTATGTTTGTTGCTATTTTGTGTTTTTATTATGTTTTTATATTGATTGTGTATTTTTATTGTTTTTATTATATTTGTAAGCTGTGCTGAGCTCTGTTTTTCACAGCAAAAGGGCAGGATATAAATTCTGTTAATCAATCAATAAATACTCCATAGTGTTGGAAACTAGTCTAGGCATTTAAGGCTGAAAATGTTGCTTAAAAAAAAAGATTTCTCACATCTTTCCCCAGTTTTTGGTGGTAATTCCTTGGCACAAAAACAAAACAACTGGACAATCCAAATATTAGCATAATATGCAAATAATATGCAAATAATTTGCATAATATGCAAATTAACCTGCCCGGATTTGTGGAACTGGAATATGGCAACCCTAGCCTTTGGCAGGGGAAAACCAAGGGCCCGTCTCCTGTGCTCACCTTTTTTGGTATTGAGTTTGACTTGGTGGTGCAGGCTTGTCTTTTGCCAGCAGCCAAGCTAGGGGATTTGAAGAGCAGGGTCGATAGCATGTGGGAAGCAAGGAAGCAGGGAGCTTCAGGAGTTGGTGGGGCATTTGACCTTTGAGTGCAGAGTCATAGCACCTGGCAGAACATTTCTGTGCAGGATTTGTGACCTCATGAAGGGCCTCTACAGGCCTCATCATCTGGTCAGAGTTACTAGGGACATGAGGGAGGATTTGCTAGTTTGGTCCATTTTTTAGAGCAGTTTAACAGGGTTTCCTTTTGGCGTAGGGATTCGCTGTTGGAGGCGGAGTTGCAAGTTCACTTGGATGCCTCTGGGGCTTTAGGCTTTTGGGTTGTTTTATTTAGATGGTGTGCTAAGGCATGGCATGTGGCATGGGCAAAAGCTGGCATCACTAGGGAGTTGACAGGGATGGTCATCTTCCAGATTGGTATTAGGAGTAGCAAACATCCCTGAGAAGTGCGACAGGTGGACTTCACACATGGTGCAATGTGTCCAAGACTGTGGTGGCCAGGCTTTCTTAGTGATCATTTCATCATTTTAAGGAAGGCATAGTCCTGAAGGCACATGGGGCCATCGTGTTGCTGATGCTAAGCGGGTCTGGGTCTGGTCAGTGCCGGGATGGGGACTGCCTGGGAACCACATGTAGGCTGCCTTGGGTTTCTTGAGGAAAGAAAGGCAGGATATTTAGTCTACATTTGGGATATACCATATCTAATCCCAACTGCTTTAATGTTATACTGAGCCAGTAAAAGCTGCTCTGATAATAAAGTAGCAGATTACCCACTATGGGACGTTATCAAGCTGCTATTCACATTAAAATAAAGCAGAGCTTGGAAAAGTTACTTTTTTGAACTACAACTCCCATCAGCCCAATCCAGTGGCCATGCTGGCTGGGGCTGATGGGAGTTGTAGTTTTAAAAAGTAACTTTTCCAATCTCTGCAATAAAGTGCAGTGATCGCTCTCTGCCTTTGACAGGCTGACCATAGATTATAATTACTGTCAAGTTTGGGGTTGGATCTCAACCAGTTCAGTACTCACTCTTTCAAGATTGGTGTGGCTTCTACAGCAGCTATGTTTGGTTTGGGAGCACAGCCATGCAGGCAGTGGAGCGCTGGCAACTGGGTGCTTCCCAGGCTTGTGTCAGGCCAATCAAGGGCCCACGTGGACCGTTGCGCTAAAGAGTGTACTGTTAATTGTTGTTTCTGTTTTAACATGTTGGAGGGTGCTGGAGAGAGTCAAGGTACTCATGCGTGGCCACAGATGGAGTTCTGGGCCAAGAGGAGGGTGTCGCAGATCAGGTACAAAACCCAGTTGGGGCTCAGCCATTGCGCTTTGGTCCAGTGGCTGGGTAGACATGGCATGCTGTGGGAACACCTGCTACCAATGCTGATGCATCATTGGTGGAACACCCTCCACATGTTTTGGTTATCCATTAGGGAGGCAATGACCTGGGAGTGTTGAAGGGGAAAAGCCCTTATCATTCAGGTTTGCCTGGACTTCAAAGCCGTACTCCAGGAGCCTGAACAAGGCTAGTCGAAAGGTAAATAGGGAAGTCCAGCTTGCCCTTGCTGATAAGCAGGGTGAGGGAATACATCATCCGGAGGTGAAGTGTGGCAGGGCTGATCTTTTCTGGTCAGACTGTGTCCATATGTCTGACCTGGGTAATGATCTGTTTCTTTCTGATCTGCAGAGTGCCCTGTGTGAAATAATTTTCCACAAATGGGGGAAGAGGGACTAAGCTGAGGCTTGTTCTCTTCTGTGATGGATATGTGTGGAATTTTACAAGGTAGGCTTTGGTGACCAACCTTAGGCACGCTTTAAGATGATCGGTGGGTTCTGAGGCCTGCCTTCCAGGTTGTGCAGCCTGTTGGCAGGATAAGGCTCACCTTTGGGGCTAACCTGTAACACCCATTCAGAGTTGTGTGGACTTGAGGGGGGGTGGAGCAGAAAGGCCTCAATAACCACCCCACAGGGATGGGGGCCAGAGAAGGGGAATGGGCTTGGACCACCCCCTTTCCCATGGCAGGGTGTCCTCGCCCAATTGGGTATGAGTTAGGTTCTGCACTTGTCTCTGCAGATAATTTTATTATGCAATCAAACATGTAACTAGCTTTATTCCAATAAATGTGGCCTTTGATTTACCCACACCTCATCTTGTCTTGCCTCTTCATTTCCTGGCTATGCACTACAATTTTAACAACTCTAATGCCAGAAAGTAACAAGCAAGCTGAGTAGAAACTTGAAGGGCCAAACTACATGATGCCATTCACATATTTAGAAATGAATGGTTTTAAAATATAAATTGCAGATGTGGGAGAGGGTAATCCAAATCAGGACCCCAACATGGCTGGTAGGTGATTTTAACCCTTTGCTGTAACTGCTGTCCCAGTCCAGATCAGTCCCCCTGCATTGCAATTTGCACTAGGAAAAAGCTGTAATTTGCTCTAACATGCAAGCAACGGGTGGCAAAGGATTAAAGCTCCCCTAAACCCCACACCAATGTCCCAACATAGACAGAGTCCTCATGTCTACAAATGTACTTTTTAAAAGTCACTCACAATTGCAGATTGTGTCAATTATGTCTTTGTGTCCTTTACACTAAACTTTCCCACAATTCCATACACACACATGCACAGACATACAAGGTTACCAGTCCCATGATGCACTGTAACATAGAGGCAAACAGTCCTGCATGGAAACATTCTGGACCTATAAATGAAGTGAGCAGCTGCTTATATTTAAAAAATCACAGTTCAAAGGGAATTTGCTGAAATTCAGATAGGCAGATGTCTGGATCAAACATGCACAGCAAGAGCATAAACAAAATAAGAAATAGTCTGCAGTGGATGGGTTTGTAAAACAAGTTATCTGCATAGACTTGTCACTCTTTTACGTATTGCAGCTGCTTTAACTTATGATACATTTGTGCACTTTACATTTATAATCAAAGGGAAGGGTTGATGGCAGATTTGTCAAGATCAAAGTAAGGGGCTTGAGGTCTTTGGTCAATAGGAGTATGCACAAACTGTGTATGGCGGGCTCAGGGAAGGCTGAGAAATAAGTGAAGGTCAATAATATTCCTCATCTGGGCCACTAACACCATGATCCTGTACATGTATGTATGTATGGACTTGCCTTCAAGTCGATTCTGTCTTATGGAGACCCTCTGAATAGGGTTTTCATGGTAAATGGTATTCAGAGGTGGTTTTACTATTGCCTTCCTCTGAGGCTGAGAGGCAGTGACTGGCCCAAGGTCACCCAGCGAGCTTCATGGCTGTGTGGAGATTCAAACCCTGGTCTCCCACGTTGTAGTCCAACACTCTAACCACTACACCACACTGGCTCTCTACTCAGATGTAAGTCCTACTAGGTTCATTGCAGCTTATTCCTGGGTAAGAAGGTATAGGATTGCAGCCTGTCAAAGCAAGCCCAACTGTAGGAAGCCAGTGTAATTTATGCTGGCCTAAATTTAGGCAGCATAAATTACTCCTATTCTGAACTCCATTTAGGAGCAGAGCAACTGTAATGTAATGTAATGTTTTATTTCTAGGCTGCCTTTCAGTCAAATAGGCCCCCAAGGCAGCTTACACACAAATAAAAATACAAATACAAAATACAAATAAAAACAATAGAATTTACAAGAAAAAAAAATCAAACTAACAAAGTCCTAACATCTCTAAAAAAACAGGAGCAGCAAGTCGTCTGCCAGCTGCCGGCTGAGCCAGCCCTGAAGCCTGGCAGAGGGTAAAGAAGCCTTTAAAATAGAGTTTGACTTGTACCAACCTTTTTACCAGTGCAACTTCCACTGTGTCATATGACTCAGCTGAAAGGAATTTGGAATAAGGGTAAGTCTGCCATGCCTCATCACACTCCCTTTTCAGTTGAGCTGGCTTCAGCTGAGCTGGTTGAGTCCTTGCTGAGCCAGGATGGAAGATTTATACCAGTATCTCTCCAGCTGAGCCAGAATGGAAGACTTCAGCTGATGTATCTCCAGCATAGCCCAGGCAGTGCCAGAGATCCACCTATTTCAATGTCCCCGCATCCCAGCAGATCTTGGGTTTGGATTGCTCTCTAAATCTCAGATGATGGTGCTAACCATACTTTACTGTCCCTGTTATTCCAGTCATGTAATGGAACAACCGGGTTTGTGGTGGATAATGCATTCGGAATTGAAAATAAACACCTATCATTAAAACTGTTGATTAATTGGAAGTTGTTTTTAGGGGAATTTTTTTTTCTATGGTACAACAGCACCAGAGCAGCAGATGAATGTTTCTGACAGCAGGCAGCTCAGTTAGTATCCACTTTATGTTTAATTTCCTATGCAAACTAATTCCTGTATGTGCCATCTTAGCTTGTTCCCTTGCTTTGATTTCCTCCTCTTATTTGTATTTAGAACACTTCATTTATTGCTGCATTGTCTGTCAGATATTAAACTCAAACTTCCCATTAGTATATTTAAATAATAGTCTTTATTTAATCATCATCTGCTTGTTAATGTTTTAGTAAGGAAATACAGCAATGAGAAATGTCTTACAGCAAATCATGTGAGGTGGAAAAATAATAGAGAAAAACACAACACAATGGATCTTTCACTGAAAAAGAGTTCACTGCTAGGATTCTTGCAGATCTGTGACTACACAGAATCATATTCCATGATTTCTATCCTTTAAAAATCATCATATGGTGATACTAGTTTCCTGAAGGATTTAGTTGGTGTACAGATTCATCCAAAGGTTACTTCAAACTACTATCTTCTCAACTGATGACAGAAAATACCAGTAAACACAATACACAAATATCAGACAATAAACTGACAGCTAAAAAGAATCTGATTAACAAAGATTAAAGGTTGAGTTCACAGCATTTTCCATGGGATATTTCTTGTCACATCCAATGCTATCGTCAGATACAGTCATGTTACATGTAGGTACCAGCAAATATTATTTATGTATTTATTACTGCATTTATATCCTCCCTTTTCTCCAAGGAGCCCAAGATGGTGTACAGATATAGTTCTCCCCTTCCTCATAACAATCCTGTGAGGTAGGTTAGGCTGAGAGGCAGTGACTGGCCCAAGATTACCCAGTGAGCTTCATGGCTGCATGGGGATTTGAAACCTGGTCTCCCAAGTCCTAGTCTGACATTTAATTGGAAAACAGCAGGAAAGAGGAGGTTACTATGCCTCCCCCAGGACCTCCATGGTTTCTATGAGTATACACCCCCGATAGATTTGTTGTGTATCATTTCTAACTTGGCCCTAAGACTTGAGAGATCTGTCCTCTAACACTGTCTTCTAACAGTGGCAACATTTTTAAAGGACATTGCTTCCAAGAATGGGTGCTTAGAAAGCTGCTTTTTCAGTGGAAAAGCAAGACAAAAATGCTTTCATTAAATAAATACAAATAATATGGTATAATATGTCCAATAATACTTCCAATGTGTAGAGAATACTTATTTAAAGGCAGAAGGTTGCACTTGCTGTACTTGTTCTTCCAGACCTTATTATTCCATATCTTAGTGCCCCTTCATCCTCTCAGCTTGTAGCATAGTTCTGGCTATTCCCCTTTCTCCAGAAGCTAGTGAGTGTACTTGTTCTGCGCTTTCCCATCCTGGTGCCCTCAAGATAGAGCTGGGTGAATCCATTTTTTTTCAGTTTGCCATTTTTCCATTCTTAAGTTCAGTTCTCCACATTTCCACGTAAGTTTTCATTTTTAAAAAAAGTTCTCATGAAAATTCATCATTAAATATCACACAATTTGAAAAGGTGTTGTTGGAAAATGGTCATAAAGGAAAAGGATTGGTATCCAGAGTGTATAAAATACTACTGGAAATTGACATGGGAAACCTAGCAGGATTTAAAAAATCAAAGGGAAAAAGATTTGGGATATGTCTTGGAGGTATCTGATTGGACTTCAATATTTGTATCTAAATACAATAAAACTATTTCAGCCATACACAAAGAGACCTTTCTGAAAACGCTGCATAGATAGTACTCCACACCAGTTCAGCTTTCACATATTTCTTCTTCAATGTCCCCCTTATGTTGGAGGGGATGTAACCAAAATGTCGTTCCTAATTAGGGGCGTATTTGCCTCCACCATAATTACAGGGAAGACTTGGGAACATTCTCGAATCAAGTGCTAGGAGCCACGTGAGATCAATCATCCTATCAGGGAGGGCACTGAGCAGCAGATATAAGGCTGCTCCGTTCTTCCCGCTCTTGCCTTTTTCGCCTCGCGGCAGCTGCGTTTAATCCTCATTCCACGTTGCTCTGTTGGCGGCTTTGGCGTTCGTTCGGAGATTTTTCATCGCTTGTGATTCCTTTGCCTCTCGTTTTCCTTTTCGAGCCTTTACTTGCTATTATCGGATCTCCGACGATCAGCTGGGCGGCGGGAGTCCGCCTATGCGCCCCGCAGCGGCGGGGCGGCAAGCCGGCTTCCTTTTTTCCTGGTTTAGTTCCCTTTAGTGTTATTGCCTTTTAAGTTTCAGTTACGAGGGTTTGAGTTGGTTGGCTGTTTGTTCCTGTTTTAGTTTGTGTGTCTTAAATTAATTCTGCCTTTGCTTTAGTTAACGTTGAGATATTTGCCCCCCCCCAGTTATTCTTGTTGCGTAATTCCATTTAGATTGTTAATCCTTTTGGTTACTTTGGTAGTTACCTAATTATTTTTAGAGCAAAGGTTTAAAGATATAATAAGTATTGTTTCTGTTAATTTAATAACTAAGGTATTCCATTACTTTAAAATTCATTTACTAGTCGTTATTTATTCAGTTTATTAGTGTTAAAAATATAAATTACCACCCCCCCTTCCCACTTCCCTTTACCTTCAATCCTTTTTCCACTTTCCCTTTGTATATAATAAATAAATAAATGTATAAGTAAATAAGTAAATAAATAAAATATATAAATAACCAAAGAGGTTGGGTTAATTTATTAGCTGTAGTGTTATAGGCACTTGGTGTATGCTAATTATTATTATAATTTGCTGACTCCATAATTAGATTATAATAGCATTTTGGTCTTTTGTATAATTATTGTTGTTTATTGTTTCTTACAAAATGCCTCCCAGGAAGGCTCAGCAGGAAAAAGGGGTGCGGGTGGTCAAGCAAACTACAAAGTGCCCTCCACCACAGCAGAACCTGTCTTCTGACGAAGAGGAGGATTTTGGGACCATCCGTACCTTGGTGGCTAGGGTGGAGGCGTTGGAAAAGGAACGCAGACAGCCCCTGGATGCTGAGGCTGGCACAAGTACCGCTCCAGCAGGTAAGAAATCTGCACGGTTGGCTTCCAAAAAGCCTAAAAATCGTATTCTTGCTGATTTAGTTTCTAGAATCGGGGTTCTGGAAGCTGCGGTACCCAGTGAGGAGCCAGCAACCCGTACGCATACTGCATGTTTACCAGCTGCTCAAGCACCTATTTCTGCTGTCACGGCTTCAGTTCCGTCAGCTGCTGGGCATATGTGAAGTCAGCAGCCAGTTCCGCATGATGCTGCAGCGTTTACTCCAATGGTTTCTGGGTTTGCAGCACCTTCTGTGATTGCCTCTCCTTTGGCGTATACAGGTGAGCAAATCATGCACTCACAAGCTCGCAATACACATCCACAGGATTCCACTGCCCTTAACAGGGATACACAAACAGCTGATTCTCCTTCGTTGGGAGAAGCTGCCCACCCACTAGTGTTTATGGGAGGGGTGTTGGTACCCCAGCACCCACAGCTTCCTTGGCCAGCGGCTGCAGTGAGTCCTTGGCAGCCGCCTTCGATTTCCTCTTCTCAATCACCTGTTTCTTTGCCCCTTCCATATGGGGTTTATCCTCAAGGCGATACCTCCATTCCGTTAGGTGATCATTTATTGTTAGGAACAAAAGAAAAAATTTGGAGGGGAGAGTATATTGACTTGTTTACTCTCCTGTTTCGTGAGCATGAGGCTAAGCCCAAGGACGGTCAGGAAGGGAAAGAGTGTGAGGCAGTGATCAAAAGGAAGGTGGATAGGGTGTGGCCTAATTGGTTGAACGCCTATACGATTTATATGGGTGTTATGACACAGGCTTATCCGTCTAGGGCTTTATCCATGATAAAATATCAGGATATAGTGCATCGGGCCTTCCGAGAATTCTCTGGAACAGCTTGGCTTAGGTATGATCAGAATTTTAGACAAAGAGCAGCATTAGATCCCACCCTTCATTGGGACATTGAACATACTGGACTGTGGCTACGTTCTATGACCTCCGCCAGGCCCTGTCTTGGAGATAGGGCCAATAGTGGGCATTTATTGGCACGTGCGCAGACTTCCGCCTCTGGCTACAGCCAAGGCGGGCAGTGGGTTCAATCCCAACAAGTCTGCTGGACATTTAATAGCAATGGCCGATGCTCTAGACATCCCTGTAGGTTCCGACATGTTTGTGAACTGTGCGGAGGCAACCACTCTAGTTCCTCTTGCCAGAGGGCACGTACAGCTCGGCAGGGTACAGGGGAGCACCCACAGCCAAAACGCGGGTCTGGCAATAGCGGCTGTACGTCGCAAGACCAGTAGCCCGATCAAGCTGGCTCCCTTGGCGAAGCTGTTAGAGCATTATCCCAATCGGCAGGCTGCTAGTTTTATACTCCAGGGTTTTACGGATGGTTTTCGTAACCCTTATGAGGGTCCTAGGATTGCTACATCGCTAGTCAATCAGCCCTCATAGTAATTTAGCACCTGTAGTTTTGGCCAAGCTTCATAAGGAGATACTTGCTGATCGGATATCAGGCCCCTTCCGTTTTCCTCCTTTGGAAAATTTGAGGATTTCCCCTTTAGGTATTATCCCTAAGAAGCAGGCTGGAGAATATTGCCTGATTCATAATTTGTCATTCCCAAAAAGGGCCTCTGTCAATGATGGCATTTCCCCATTATTTGCATCAGTTAGATATACTTCTTTTGACGAGGCGGTTAGAGTAGTTAGAAAAGCTGGAAGGGGTGCTTTAATGGCAAAGTGTGATATAAAATCTGCTTTTCGCCTTTTGCCAGTACACCCTGAGGATGTGGATTTGCTTGGTTTTAAATTTCAAGATCAGTTTTACATCGACAGAGCTATGCCAATGGGCTGTTCTGTGTCGTGTGCTGCTTTTGAAGCATTTAGCACATTTCTAGAATGGGCATTGAGGAGGAAAGCATCGTCCTCCTTTTCTGCTCATTATCTTGATGATTTTTTTTATTTGTGGGGCCGGCCGGGTCTTCTCATTGCCTTCATTTGATGCAATCTTTTGACACTTTAACTGACGAATTGGGAGTTCCGTTAGCTCCCGAAAAGTCAGAGGGCCCTACTACTTCCCTTATTTTGTTAGGGATTCAGTTAGATACTGTGACTCAGTCCTCACGTTTGCCGCTTGAGAAGTTGGTAGTACTGCGTCAACTGCTCTGTTCAGTAATAGGGTTGAAAAAGATCACATTGGCCAGGTTACAGGAACTTGTCGGCCACTTAGTTTTTGCTTCCAAAGTTATTTCCCCTGGTCATGCGTTCCTCAGGCGTTTATGTGACGCCATGAAGGGAGTTCACTCTCGCTTCCATTTCATAAGGATCACGTCAGGGATGAGAGAGGATTTGTACATGTGGCTTGAATTCCTGAAGGATTTCAATGGCCTTTCCTTTTGGAGGGAGGAATTACTCTTAGAAGCGGAATTACAAGTGCATTCTGATGCTGCCGGAGGCATTGGCTTTGGGGTCATCTTTAGAGCCCAGTGGTGTGCTGAGCGATGGCCTGACAGTTGGCGAGATATCGGACTTACTTCCAATTTGACATTTTTGGAATTTTTTCCAATTGTGGTCGCTGTTTATATCTGGCCAAAGGCATTTACAAACCGCACAGTGCGCTTCTGGTGCGATAATATTTCCATAGTTAGCGTGATTAATGCCCAAACTTCTAAGTCTCCTCGTGTCATGCGCTTGGTGCGTGCTTTTGTGATGCAATGCTTGCGCTTTAATATTTTATTTCTGGCCAGACATGTTCCAGGTTTGCAGAATACAGTAGCTGATGCACTTTCACGCTTACAGATGGCGCGCTTTCGGGAGCTTGCACCTGGAGCGGCTCTGGATCCTGTACCAATCCCACCTTTCCTGTGGAACCTTGGCAACTAGAAGTTGGGTTGCGATTGCTGCCGCTCTGGCTACCAGTACTCAAAATGCGTATGAGCGTTCATTCGCTAAGTTCCAGACTTTCCGTATAGGCACGGAGCTGCCTTTGGAGTGGCCTATTCCTGTGGAGCATTTATTGCAGTTTATGATACATTTAAAAGGGCACAATAATTCTGTTTCTACTATCACTGGTCACCTCTCGGCACTAGCCTTTATTTCCAAGGCAAGGGGGCTGCCGGATCATTCTGTAGATTTTAGGGTCAGAAAGGTCCTTGAGGGTTGGTCGCGTTCCGCTCCCAGGGCCGCTGACCGGAGGAGGCCAATCACGCCCAATGTCCTGCTCCAGATCCTGGCACTATTTAAGTCTTTATGCTCATCTCAGTATGAGTCGCACCTGTTCGCCGCAGTAACTCTGACGATGTTTTATGGTGCTTTTCGCCCTAGCGAAGTATTGCCCCCTTCTAAGTGCGATGTGACTTATCGAGCCTTATGCTTTGGCGATTGCACATTAGGTGCAGATATAGTGAGGTTTTCACTGCAGGTCTCTAAGACCGATCAAAAGGGCCATGGCAGTATTGTGCTTTTACGAAGTCGCCAGGTCCAGGTATTGTGCCCTGTGTCTGCAATGCGACAATTCTTATCCATTTGGCCAGCGGGCCAGCATTATTTGTTCATACATGTGGATGGTACTGCCCTGACTCAATTTCAATTTTGGGCCATTGTTCAGCAGGCCTTGTTGGCCAGTGGTCACGATGCTGGAGTCTATGGGCTGCATTCTTTCTGGATTGGTGCAGCTACAGCTGCGGCCCTTGTGGGCATGAGTATCAGCGAGATACAGGCGATCGGAAGGTGGTGTTCCGATGCATTTAAGTCTTACGTCAGGTTTTAACAGATGACTTTGTTTTTGTTTCCTGTAGGTTTGACAAACATCCCAATTCCCGTCAGGATCGTCTTGTGTGGCCACTCAATTGTGTTTTGGGCTCACCGGAGGGCATCCTTGTCTGTTTATGGAACACAGCTACAGCTTTCTGCCACAGCTACGATTCAGTGGGAAGCCCGGAGGGGCATATTATGGGATGTGTTGCTGCCTGCTGTGTGCCAGATCATGTCATTGGCTGACAGGCCGCACATATTGTTAATTCATTTGGGTGAAAATGATTTGGTGCAGCGTCCTGGGTTGGATTTGCTGCTAAAAGTTACGCGTGATCTCACGTGGCTTATTAGATCATATCCCCATCTTCTGCTTGTATGGTTTGAAATGCTGGTTAGAAGGGTTTGGAGGGGTGCTGTTCACCCCAATAAGATAGATAGAGCTAGGAAATGGGTCAATAGGAAGGTTAGAGATTTAGTTTTGTCTTTGGGTGGGGCAGTTATTCCTCATGATAGGATTAGGTTCCATCCCCCACATCTATTTCGAGATGATGGTGTTCATCTTTCTGAGCAAGGGTGTGACCTGTTTTTGGAGGATCTTATGGGGGGATTAAGGGGATTGTTATCCTCATTGGGATGAGGGGACCAACCTTAAGCTGATCCCCTCTTGTGGCATAGAATTCGGGCAGGTGAGGTATATGGGGGTTAAAATTAGGTGGTTAAGGCATCATGAAAAAGGGGCACTTCCTAGGGAACCATCAGGGCTTTGTGTCCAGTGGGGATCTGTGTTGTGTCCTTGTGGGACCTGCTTGCGCATCATGGTGAACGCCTGTACGGCGGGGCCATGGTGTGGAGGTTGGAACCACACAGCTGGCTCCAAGAGCAAGGAGGGAGGAATTCACCCACGTCCTTGACTATGGAGTCACGTGATGATGAGAAGTGATGCCTTAAGAAGGTGAGGGTGTAATCCCTCGTTGTTAGGTTTAGCCTCACCTGCCCGAAAAGATATAGATTTTAATAATTGGCTGTATTGCATTGGATTTAGGATGTTATATTTTAATAAATATAACATTATACCAGTTTGGTGTCACGAGTCTTCTTTGTGTGGGGGCAATGTTGTTCCTAATTAGGGGCGTATTTGCCTCCACCATAATTACAGGGAAGACTTGGGAACATTCTCGAATCAAGTGCTAGGAGCCACGTGAGATCCTATCAGGGAGGGCACTGAGCAGCAGATATAAGGCTGCTCCGTTCTTCCCGCTCTTGCCTTTTTCGCCTCGCGGCACCCACCCTCCCTCCCTTGTCAGTATGGGCTTTGCTGGTCGCCTGAATGGGGCCGAGTAGGAATTTTTTGGGGGGGATCCTGATTTCAGAATCCCTTTGGTTTTGCCTACTCCATACTGCTTGGGTTTAATTCAATTGGCTTCTCGGTTGGGTGGGATGCGTCTGCTTTGGCTGGCATAGAATTCGGGCAGGTGAGGTATATGGGGGTTAAAATTAGGTGGTTAAGGCATCATGAAAAAGGGGCACTTCCTAGGGAACCATCAGCGCTTTGTGTCCGGTGGGGATCTGTGTTGTGTCCTTGTGGGACCTGCTTGCGCATCATGGTGAATGCCTGTACGGCGGGGCCATGGTGTGGAGGTTGGAACCACACAGCTGGCTCCAAGAGCAAGGAGGGAGGAATTCACCCATGTCCTTGACTATGGAGTCACGTGATGATGAGAAGTGATGCCTTAAGAAGGTGAGGGTGTAATCCCTCGTTGTTAGGTTTAGCCTCACCTGCCCGAAAAGATATAGATTTTAATAATTGGCTGTATTGCATTGGATTTAGGATGTTATATTTTAATAAATATAACATTATACCAGTTTGGTGTCACGAGTCTTCTTTGTGTGGGGGCAAAGGAACCTACTTTCATCTCTGGTGGACTTGTGCCAAGACCAATAGATTTTGGATTTCAATTCAAGATGAACTAAATAAAATTATAAAAGAAACGGTACACTTACAACCAGAATTATTCTTACCATTTTTATTCAAAGGTGACAATAAAAAGTTAAAATCAAAACATCTGATATCCAAATTAATACTGGCAGCAAGAATATCGATATTGCAACACTGGAAACATTTAGATGAGCTGAACATACAGATCTAGTACAGCAAAATCTGGACAATAGCAATCTTGGACAAAATCACACTGCATCTTCAATTCCTGAGAGGAGCTGCAAAACCAGAAACATTCATGTCAATATGGTGGAGATCTATGGATTATACTTCACAGCAAGATCTACATAAACAACTTTCTTCATCAGCAAAACCTATCTGGTTTTACTAAACAACTAACTGGATCCATATAGTTTTATATCTCCCATTAAGTTATACTAGATAACCAAACTTCACAATACTCACCTGTTTATTAGCACTTATCTATGTACTCTTACACTTTTACATATCTGCTATATCAAGATAAGTATGGGCTCTGGGGAGGGAATTAGGGACATACTTATGTTACTGTATTATTTATGATACATTTTTGTATAACAAAAGGTTAAAATAAAAATAAAATAAATTTTTTTTTAGTGTGAATGTATCTTAATTTACACATTTTTTATTATTTATTTATTTATTTGATTTATATCCCACCCTTCCTCCCAGTAGGAGCCCAGGGCAAAAATGTATATAATGTTCTGTAACATTTACATTTTTTGCAAAGCAGCTTTCCCTAATATAACGCATTTTTGTATGTTATTTTCAATAGCATATGCTTGTTCTGCACACTTTATCTCAGCATTTGCATTTTTTGTGCACATTACTTGGCTAGGGAACTGCATTGCAAAATTTGGACAAGTGCAAATTTCAAAGAATGGCTCTGGTTTGGATATTGTTTTGAAAAGCATGAATTTGGTAGGTTTGCCTTTAAATGTGAACTGAATCAAATTTCTCCTCCATCCCTATCTCCAGATGTTTTGGACTATACCTCCCATCAGCCCACCCAGTATGGCCAATGATCAGAGATTATGGTAGTTGTAGTCTAATAACATCTGGAGGGTGCCAGTTTGGGCAAGGCTGTTCCACAAAAATACCATGCATTCAGATGGGATGTGGGATTTTGCAAGGGACTGGAACAGCAGAGGAGATGGGAAAAGAGGAAGTGTTGTACTAGCACTGAACCTAATCAGCCACTACTGAAATAGAATAACTAATAGAATAGAACAAAAAACACAAAAGGCTTCTTTCTAAAGAGAGCTGGCCTTCCAAATGTGTGCATGTGTTTAATTAAAATATGACAAGCAAGCACGTAGGTGGGAGAAAAGGAGTGACAACACCACAATTTAGGTGAATCCTAAGTTCATCAGAATCTGGATACTGATGAACATGCACAGAACTGCTTGTTGCTATTTGTCCCACTTCTCTTAACACTTCATCAGCATGCTTTCTTCCTTATGTTCAAGAAAAAAGGGGGAGAAGGTCTAGGTCATTGTTAAACACAAGCCCCAGTTTGGGATTGACAGAAAATCGTTACCGTCTGACAGCTCTTCTGTGGTCCATGTTAAATGAGCTTCAGATTTCAGATAGGGATGGATGAACTGGGTTAGAAAAATAAATGACAAGCCCTGAGTCTTAACTCGTTCTCCAAATTGCAGCTTGACAGAAATTTCAATCCAATTTTAAGCATAGCTGTTTTCTCTCACAAATATACCTGCAAACCTACCCCAATGTGATAGATATTCCAGTTCATAACAACCAGAAATAAGGTATATGGAACAATAATTCACACAATGTCCCCCTTTTAAATATGACACTTGGTAAGTTTCCCTAAAATTATATACAGTTTGTTGTTGATTCATCCATTGTTTTAATTATTATTGTTTCATTGTATGTCTATGCAAAATGTGTGTGTGGGGGGGACTTCAATAAAACCAATGAGGAAATAAATGCCACCCACATCCCTCACTTAACACAGATACTCACCAGAAATAACACAGACATAAACACAGGGGCCAGACCTTGCAATAAACCCAGATGCCAACCCTACTTCTATTTAGGCAACATTGTTACAGGACTTAATGATGTCAACCACAGCAACAAGGGTTATTTTACCAGCTCATCTTCCAATGTGAGGTATACCATCTTTTGCCAGCAGTGCTTCTCTGTGTGCTACATAGAGCAAGAAGGCCAGTTTCCAAGCAAAAGATTAAATGGACACAAATCTGGCATCAGGAAAGGATGATATTCTGAAAATAGTAGGAGAATATTTCAACCTTCCAGAACATTCTAATACTAACCTTAAAGTGGACATTCTTTAAAAAAAGAAATTTCCATGGTAGGTGCTAATATTAAGACACTGACTTATCAAGAAGTTACGTTCCCTCATATATGGCCTGAATTTAAATAATGGGTTTTAATTCCACTACATTGTTAATTTGCTCCTAATATCAGGATGTTTGTGTCAGTTTCATAAATTTCTTAATCTTTAAGGTTCCACAAGACTCTTTGTTGTTTTTCCTGCAACAGGTTGACACAGATATGCCTCTGAAACATAGAAACATTTACTTAATGAAGTATTATCAGTGGTATTATGTTCATTTTTTCCTAATAAGTGAGTTGTATTTTAAAGAGTGGGAGTAGAAATACAATAGAAAAAAGTTGAAGAATTGCATTACAATATTCAAATAATCTTCATTTAAGCAAGATACCAACGGACATTCAAAGGCACTGAAATGTAGAAGCCATCTTAAATAATCCATAAAATTACATGTTATGCACAACTAACCTAGTTTGTCTTATCAAAAATAGTCAGTTGCAATGGCTTGTGCACAAATGCTTTGGGTAAGGCCATCATGGAGGATAAGGCTATCAATGGCTACTAATCATGATGGCTATGCTCTACTTCTGCTGTCAGAGGCAGTTTCCTACTGGAAACTGCAGGAGGGGAAAGTGCTGTTGCACTCAGGTCCTGATTGTGGGCTTCCCATAGGCATCTGGTTGGCCACTGAGAGACAAGGATGCTGGATTACATGAGCCATTGGCTGGTCCAGCAGGTTCTTATGTTCTTGTGTTCATTTTTCCCTAATAATAAAATTTGTGCAGGTAATTCTTTGCAAGTGAAAAATGACAGTAACCTAACTATTTAAAATTAAAATAAGTGGTTTGCTTCAGGCTATCAAAAACATACTTGGAATGGATATAAGGCTACAATAATGGCTGTGACATAAATTATGTCGGCAGTTTCTTAAGACAGTATTGATCTTCAGTACTAAGTAGACATGTTGTTGGGTCAGCACCCCAAATAATCATCAAACTGCCTTAGAACATATATAGCAAAGCTATAAAGGTCAGGTATGAAGTAGCATAAACAGAATAAACTAGATAAATCTATGTAAGAGAAAGTCTCACCCTAGAGCTCCAGGTGAAGTATGAAGTAGCAAAGAGAGAATAAACTAGATAAGTCAGTATAAAGTGAATCTCACCCTAGAGCTGCATACTATAGGGGGGAAATCAGAATTAAGGTCCTCATTTGAATCTGGGCTATGGGGTTACACATAGTTTCTGTTTAAGGAAACTGATTTACTGTCCATACCCTCAAACAACACCTAACACTAACCTCCTTATTTAGCCTCCAGTTTGTTATCTTTAACAGCTATCTAGTTCATACAGAGTCTCATCCCTTGCAATCACCAATATATTATTTTTGCTAGCCCAAGGTTAGGTACTAACCAGATTGACTCAAAAGCAACACAGACTCAGAACACAGTTCAAGCTTTATTAATACACATAACCAAATATATATTACACACACCAGTACATTATTTTCCTAAATAACAGTCTAAAATCAACAGATAAACAAAAATGTTAGTTCACCAGGTCCCAGTGCCACTCTTTTATTTATTAAAAGAGTGGCTGGTGTTAAGGGGTAGAAGGTACAGTATGTTCTTGATGTGTGAACTTCCTTGAAATCTGTAGAAATCTCCCTCATGATTTTTTTGGGGGGGGGTGAGTGGGAGATTATACACTTTTGGCACAAGTTGACAAAGAGTAACCTGTAACCCTTCAGATGCTGAATTACATCATCTGTGACCATTGGCCATGCTGGCTGGGGTTGATGAGAACTGAAGGGCTACAGATTCCCCACCCTGCACCGCATCACACATTGTTTAGGACTCGGAGAGGCCCTCAACCCTCCAGAGAGGCTTTTCAGTGTTGTAGGTGGCTGCAGGGGGAAGGAGGAGACAGGAAACGTCTGTGAACTTCTTGAAGCTAACTTATGGTAGGAAATAACTGTATGCCGGTATTCCATCCCAGTTTTTGTCACTTTACTCCTGTGGTTTTGGCAGGCTAATGGATTTTTTCTGGAAGCAATTAACACAGAAATGAGCTCTCCACTTCCACTATATTGTGCTAGATTTCCAGAAGTGACTTTTATGTCATGTGATAGATTGAATAAAATGTGGAAATTATCAGGTAAGGAAACGATGGGAAAACGGAATTAACTACCATCTGAATGCTCTATGTAATCTCTGTGCAAGCAAATCACGATGAATGATCAATAAACAGGTGATCTGGAGGAGTCATAAATAGTTTTAGCTTGGCATAAATTCATACTCTCAACCCTGATCAAAGTATGTCTCAAGTGGCAAATTTGGGGTGCAATTTTGAAGGGATATTTGAACATTCCTTCCGTCTTTTCTCCAAACACCCTCTTACACAAAATATGGAGAAGCTCATACAAATCTCCAACTAAAACATGCCAGACAACTAAGCATTTTTACCATATTCACATTCACTGCAGTTGGTCTACAGATACAAATTATGAACACATTTAAATGCAAAAAAGAGGAAAACAAACAGCTGTTTAAATCCAACTGCTTAGTAAATCAGGTATTTCCAAAACAAAACATTGTAATTGGCTCCTTAAGCACATTTGTGTGACAGCCTTTGTTCCTCATACATAGCAGTCTCTGGCTTCTTAATACTATTATCTGTTTATAATATTTTTATAATGTTTTGAGTAGAAAAAGTATATCTTACTGCTTTAGGAGGAAAAACATGCAAGTATTTCCAAACCATAGCATGGAACCCTTCCCACTTTCTTATAGCAGCATTATGATTAGGTGCTAAAATTCTGGAAGTCACAGCAAGTCGTTAAACTCCAGCAGCCACTATAGCCCAGGCATTTTAAACTTAAATTTAATTTTATTTTAAACTTAACTGTAACTGTATTTTTATTTTATTCGTATTTTAATTTTGTTTTTAAATATGTTTTATATTGTATGTTTTAATCCACACTTGTTTGTTTTTAAATGTGGTTTTATTTTGCTGTACACCGCCCTGAGAGCTTGTTGCTATAGGGCGGTTTAAAAGCGTAATTAAATAAATAAATAAAATAAATATATTAAAATGTCAAATGCCATGTTTCACATAAAACGTTGCAAAGTGTGAAAATGGCACTGCCTAGAATGGGCCTTTATAAACAGGAGCGAAAACAAGGCGAATCTCAAGTACGAAGATTTTGCGTCATTTGCAAAATGAAGCCATGGCAAGTTAGCTGACCTGAAATGAGAGGGCTAAAAACCCTGATTACGAAAAGTTTCTGTCATGGAATAGTCACAAAAATCAATCATAATTAAAAAAAAAACTAGTTCTAACAAAAATTATGAACTCTGATAGGTAATAAGTTCAGTCATGGAAACAAAGACTCAAGTCCCACCTGCAATATACATTTAAAGCAATATGATACTGTGATGCCCTTCTCTGGCTCTCCCTGTCAGGTTCCTACCTGCTCGTGGTTACTGCCTGTCTCTAGGCACCACCAGGGACTCCACCAGTCCAGACTGTCCTTTTTTATGGTTTCTCTCCCCGCTCTAGCACAGATCTCAACAGATCCCCCTGCTAGGCAGCACCACCAGTCACGTCCTATAACCAGTATTCCCAGAGACTCTGCCTGAGTCTCCCTCAATTAGGTTACCTCTGTGACTGCGTGCTTAAGCTGTCCCAATCCCTTTGATTTACTCAGACTGCTTATAATTCTGGTTTGCTCTGAATATTTATGGTGTTATATTTCCCTTCCCCGCTGCCACCATTTGCCACTCTTCAGCCTTGGTTATTTACCTCACCCTCCCTTCTGGTCTGTGAAACCCCAACCAAGGATCAGGCCTCTGGTAAACCAAATTAAGTATTTATTAAATAACACAGAGAACCAGATTAACAAGATTTCTTCATAAGGCACATAAGCATATGGTTTTATCTAATACTAATCCGAACTCCACCCCCTCCTTCTCCACGCTCTCCTGACAAACAACTCTCTCAAACCCACCAACATCCACACCACATCCACCTGACATTCTTCCTTTTATACTGTCAGCCATTTTAAACATTCAGCCAATCATCCAGCATTCTACTGCCCATTCACTCCCCCTTCCTCTTTCATTCTACTTACCATGTATCTCCTATACAACCAGCACTTACCCTATTTACACTAATATAGGAACATCACAGATACCACTTTGAACAGTCATGCCTTACCCCAGTGAATCCTGAGAATTGTAGTTTGTTAAGGGTGCTGAGCGTTGTTGGGAGACTCCTATCCCCCCCCCAAGCTACAATTCTCAGAGTTCCCTGGGAAGAGAGATTAACTGCTAAACTATTCTGAGAATTGTAGCTCCATGAGAACAAGGTCTCCTCACAACTCTCAGCATCCTTAACAAACTACAGTTCAAAGGATTCTTTGGATGAAGCCATGACTGTTTAAAGTGGCATAATACTATTTTAAATATATCATGCAGAACAGGCCTTAGATCCACAAATGCCAAAAGGCAGCATTGTCTATATATCAGTCTGTCCCCCTTATCTTGGACTAGGGTGGTCATGTATCTTCCTTTACAGAGGAGGACCATCTATTTTGAAGGAGTGTGGCTTAGTGGTTAGAGTGTTGGACTAGAACCTGGGAGACCAGGGTTCAAATCCCTACATAGCCATGAAGCTCACTGGGTGACCTTGGGCCAGTCACTGCTCTCAGCCTCAACCACTTCTGAATACCGCTTATCATGAAAACCTTATTCATAGGGTTGGCATAAGTCAGAATCTACTTGAAGGCAGTCCATTTCCATTTGAAGGCTATCTGAAAGGCGTAGATAGCATGGTAACGAGGTGCCATAGAGCAGCCCTCCTGACAGTGGTGTCACTGCCACTTACCTGGGCAACGTGGGTTCAGGGCAGGTTGTGGTAAGGTCCAGGCTGCACGGATATGTTGGTGGAGCCAATGTGGCACTCTCACCAGTGCACCTCCACAATCCCAACCTCACCACTGTCTTGCCCCACCCCCTGCAGTGTCCTGGTAAGTAGCAGTGACTCTGCTGTCCAGTAGAGAGGTCCATGGCACTATCCTACCATGCTGGCTGCTCCTGCTATCTGGTCCAAATCTTAAACATAAAGAAACATCAGAAAAGAGAGCAGGGGCCTTGACATTATCCATCCACAGTTAGCACCAGGACTGCAAGGTCACACAGGCCACCTGGTAACAGTCTTCCTCACTATGGTGAGACATACTGTGTTTCTGTTTAAACTAGGGTAATGATTTCCAAATTTGTATCTGTTTGTATCAGTAGGCACATGACAATTGTGTGCAATTCCATTTCCTCTTTTGTTCTCTTTTTCTAGTGAAGCATAAGTGGCCACCTTCTCTTGGGTCTGCAGTCAGCAAGCCACTTTGCCTTAGACACCACCATCAATAATGATGAAAAAGTTGCCTGAGTCACCTTTAGTTTCTTTCCCAGTTCTGCAAAACACACTATACCGACAGGGGAGAATTGTAAATTAGGAAAGATCACAATGTGAAACCACCCAATTCAGAATAACTCATCCCAATACAGAGGTTGCCAGCCTTTTAAACTGCAGAAACAAAAGGGAACAGCACCAAACAAAGGGCATCAAAGAGAGACAAGCTCTGGTGCTAGATAAAATGTATTGTGAGCTCGACGTGTCGAGCTCACAATACATTTCATCTAGCACCAGAGCTTGTCTCTCTTTCCTAGTGTTTTAAATTGCTAACATTCTAAATTCTGGTCTGGGCTCAGATGGCTTCATATTAGCCTTCAGGATTCCCCTCCCCCCACTGTCACATTCCTTTCCTTCACCCAAACTTACCTGCTGGAACAGTGGAACCTGCAGCAGCAGTGAAGTCTTCCTCTCTTCTTCCCCCACTCCATTAGGGTGCTTAGAGTGCTGCAACTACAGTGCCCCAAGTTCAACATGAACACAGACCCAGGAGCCCTGGAAAACTTTGTTTCCCAAGGTACTTGTCTCTGAGACATTGTTCTGTCATTCTGTCTGCCCTGAGAGATTATTGTAATTACTGCTGCTCCATCACCAGGCAATCTTGGGAAGAGAGATGGGGTGGTATTTGAGATCTAGTGGTTCACTGTGGTTGGGGATGGTAGGGAGGCAAACTGTCTAAATCACTTACCTTCTTAGATTTTTCCTTGTGAGTGTTCATAAATATTCACCACCACCACCCCAAGCCCTTGAAAGATTTCAAAAAGGGAATGGAAATCATGGCTAGCCAAGGAGAGTTCATATATCATTACAACATAAACACTGATTGGTTAGCAGTTATCCACACTCTTGCAATCCTGTTCTAGAAGTGTAAAAACTTTTCAGAAGTTCCAGAACTAGAGAAACAGTGGGCACTCCAACCCAGATTTGCATGCCAAAACATCAAAAAGTGTTACATTGTCTGCTGTGTCATCAATACATGTGATTGTAGTGCCAGAAAATGTCAATGCTCAGAAAAATATAACAGGGTGGTGGTGGGATATCCTCAGTCTTCTTCCTTTTTCTTCGCCATTTCCCATTTGTATGTCTCATTCCACGATACATATTTTTCTTTGTGTCCTTTTAAATTCTAAACCTGTGGCTTGCCTTACCTTATGGTTTCATTTTTGTAAACTAATATTTTAGGCACTATATAAATATGATACTTAGAAGAATGAAATACACTCAATATCCATGGTTTCCTGTGTCTGGGACACTTCTGTCATGGGCCCCAAAGAGAACCTGTGGCAGAAATGGGAGGAAGGGGTACAGAACCTAGAAATGGGATTCAGTTCTGCTGAAGGGAATCAGGATGACACAGGTAAAGGATTTTCAGAATCCTCTGAGCCTGCTAGTAGAATTACTGAGAACAGCCCAGAAGTCCCCCCCTTCTCCTCCCAGAGCCATTTGAAGATAAAGGTATCTTGGCATCCAGCCCAGATCTAGATGAGGAGCAAAGTGAAAGTGGCCAGACAGAGTTACTGACTTCTACCTCCCCAAGGTGAAGGGAAAAGGCCAGATAGCAGCTTCAGCTCTAGCAGCTACTATCAGCTCCTTGACAGAGCTTGCACTTAGCAACAAAGGCTAGAATGACCAAGAATTAACCCACAGAGTACACTCTCCTCTGCTCTGTCATATATAAGTTTAACAATGCTTGTGATTCTCTGTTGAGACAATTTGCCTTTGCTGCCTCCACCTTGCCTATTTTATATATTGAGATAAGTCCACTGTGTTCCTGTATCCTGATTTGTGCCTAGAGTGTGATGCTGTGTTCCTGTATTGATTTATTAAATAAAGCTTCATGCAGAAAAACCCAGTTTCCCGAGTCTTGAGTCTCCTTCTTTGTTGGGAGCCAGCACAACTTCTTTTTAAAAAATCAAAACCTCCCATTCCCCCTTTCATCCAGTCTCCTGCCCAGTGTCCTTGTGGAAGGTGTCTATAGGGGCTTATGTCGGCGAGAAGAATGGAGGACTGTTTTCACATGTGGGCATACCCACCTATTCAAGCCTGAATTTTGCTGAGTTTTCTGTATCATACATAGGGTTAAGTTGAAATTCTTCACTCAAACTGTTTTGAGTAAAACCAGGAGAATTCAAAGGCAAATTGTATTTTGGGTAGCCCTTCTTTTCTGCACCTTCTCCTATGCCTGCACATGGAGAACTACAGCCTGTTGAGGAGCCAGAAGGTTGAGCTAGGTATCCCCACCCTAGAAAGCAACTCTGAGAACTTTGCCACAGCTGTAATTGCTTCCAGGGAAAAGCTTATTGTCTGGGTTATTGTTTTGCAGATGCTAGTTATGTTTGTGGTGAGAGCACAAATGCAATCATGAATGTTTAAGTGTGCCTGGGTTTTTGTTATTTTATATTTTTATTGATTTATTGTATTGTACTTTTGAATTTGTGTTTACTGTAATTACATCATATGTTCTGTATTATTCTGTTCATCATTTGGGGGGCCTTGCCCCTGAAGCAGTATAGAAGTAAACTTATGGTAATGATGCTGATGAGGGTTCTGCTTACTTTTTTTCACTGCTGTTTTGGGGCTTTAGATGTGCCAACACTCCCAGACACCCCAGCAACTTGTCACCACCATTTCTTCTTCTTCTCAACAGGCTGCAGAGTAAGGACAGGAAGAGTTATTCTGACTCTAAATGCCAACTCTACCTTATCACGTAATGTCAACATGAAACTAATTAGAGCATAGAGATGGGGGAGAAATTCAGTTCAATTTGCATTGTAATGGGTATCTCCCTAATTTGCCTTCCCAGAACAATATGCAAACCAAAGCACAACTATTCTTCAACGTTCACACTTTGCTTAATTTTGTAATGCAGTTTCCCAACTCCATCCCAACTCTCATTGTGGACACTAGAGAAGCATGTGTGTAAAAATACATAAATTAGTGAAGATAACATACAAAATGCAATATATTAGTTGAAATGTCATACAAAAATGTGTATAAGGAGAAATACATACTAAAATTCCAACCAATTTTAGAAATGTGGCAAAATGAAAAGATTGGCCAAATGAGAAACAGAAATGGTCAGATTTATCCATTCCTATCAGAGTGAGATACTTCCTTTCCCCACTCAGTAAACTCCTGAGAAGAAGAAAAATGGTGACCGCTTGCCTCTGGGACCTCAGCATGGTGCTTTGTGCCCTTTGTCACTGAAATGCCACCCCAACTTTACAGCCTAATAAAAGAGACATTTTGGCTCAGCCCTAATATTCAAAGAGCCACAAAAACTCACCAGGAACTGTCCAGATTTCAGAAGTATAACTCAGAGCTTGGATAAAAATATCCTCAGCAGTTCTTTCTTTTTTTACACTGGCAGGTTTTTTTTCTCCTACCCATTCTGTTTGCAGGGCCAGATGAAAACACTTTGCTGCCTGAGGCATATGCCTTCCCCCAGTCAAGGTACATTACCCAAGGCCAGTCAAATTATTTAGCCCCTGAGGCAGAAAATCCCACAAGTACTTCTTCCCTTCTCCTGGAGTAAGATTATAGTAATAATAAATAACAACTAACCATTTGCTATCCTTTTATGACATCCAAAGCCAGCAGCCTGAGGCAGCTGCCTTAACTTTCCTAATCTGCCTGCTTGTAACTCTTTGGCTAAATTTACAATTTTTGCTTGACTTGCCTTTGCTTCTTTGGCTTGAGAACCACTTCCAAGACTTTGATATTTTCTTCAAGGCTGTTCTGAGGATCAAGGTAGTCATGAGATGCAATTGTGTGTAATTTACTTTCTCACCACCTGCAACATTTTTACAACAAAAAAAGCTTTAAAGCTTCAGATTTTAATGGAGGGATGGGGAAGAGGTATAGTTAACTCTTGCCCCTCAGGCTATTTTTCCACCATGGGGAGAAGAACAGCTGTGGAACAATTCTAAGAAGAAAAGTAGAAAGAGGAGGGAAGGGTTCAGGGCCGGTGCCAGGCATGACTGGACTCTTGGGCACCAGCCTGCCTCTGGCCCATGGTGCACACTCATGTGTCCCACCTACCTCTCACATCATCTCACATGAATGATGTGCACACATAGTGCATAGGCCTTCCATCAGCCAACATGGGGGGGTTCAGCCCCTTAGGGAAGCCAGGGCCCAACCCTAGGCCAGGGCCTGACCTGGCCACCTTCTGGCACCAGACCTGAAAGGGTTAATCAACCATTAACGCAATCGCACACCCCACCTTCATCCCCAGAATCATATGTTTTGCCTGGACAGAAACTTCCAGTTTGGGTGTGAATTCTATTATTTTGTAAAATCTGATAAAACCAAAGTTGATTCCACATAAAATGAAGTTCACACCCAAACTGGAAATGTTTGTCCAGATAAGCATTAGGTTCACCTCATGTCAATGTTTTTTGGTGGGCGGGGCTTGATGCTCTGTTGCACTAGTGCAACAAATCCACTTTTAAAAAATGAATTTTCCAACATTAGGAAAGTGGCGGGGAAATACACTGACAAGCGTGGAATGCACAAATTATTGATGAGATGATGGAAAACACCGTACAAGCAAATCTAGATGAATATTCATTGTTGCAAAGCCTCCCCACCGATGAATCAGAACAAATGTTCATTAAATACTAGGCATAGTCTAACTTCTGCGAAGGGATGGGGGGGATTTCTATTCAGTTTGCACTGGAAGGCGAACCTACCTAATTCTCACTTTCTAAAACAATACAAGAACTGAAAGAAAGCTATCCTTTGAAACTCACACTTCTCAGGATATTGCAGTCAAGTAATGTGTAATACTGGAGAAACGTGTCCACAAAAATATATATATTTGTAAACATAACATGCACAATGCATACAAAATGTGTATACTTGGCAAAATTAAAACTAAACAATGGTCCACAGACTGGAAGCGTTCAATATACATCCCAATTCCAAAGAAAGGGGATCCCAGGGAATGCAGTAATTATCTAACTATTGCCTTAATATCCCATGAAAGTAAAGTAATGCTCAAGATTCTACAACAAAGGCTCTTACCATATATGGAGCAAGAAATGCCAGACGTCCAAGCTGGATTTAGAAAGGGAAGAGGCACCAGAGATCATATCACATACATACGTTGGATAATGGAATGGACCAAGGAATTTCAGAAGGAAATCACCCTGTGCTTTATAGATTACAGGAAAGCCTTTGACTGTGTAGATCATGAAAAACTATGGAATGCTTTAAAAGAAATGGGGGTGCCACAGTATGTGATTGTCCTGATGTGCAAGCTATACTCTGGAGAAGAGGCCACTGTAAGGATAGAATATGGAGAAACCAATTGGTTCTCCATTGGAAAGGGTGTGAGACAGGAGTGTATTTTATCACCCTATTTGTTTAATCTATACACAGAACATATCATACCAAAAGCAGGATTGGACCAAGATGAAGGAGGTGTGAAAATTGGAGAGAGAAGTATCAATAATTTAAGATGTGCAGATGATACCATACTACTAGCAGAAACCAGTAATGATTTGAAATGAATGCTGATGAAAGTTAAAGAGGAAAGCACAAATGCAGAACTACAGGTGAGCGTCAAAAAGACTAAAGTAATGACAACAGAAGATTTATGTAACTTTAAAGTTGACAACGATGACATTGAACTTGTCAAGGATTATCAATACCTCGGCACAGTCATTAACCAAAATGGAGACAATAGTCAAGAAATCTGAAGAAGGCTAGGACTGGGGAGCGCAGCTATGAGAGAACTAGTAGAGGTCCTCAAATGGAAAGATATATCACTGAACACTAAAGTCAGGATCATTCAGACCATGGTATTCCTGATCTCTATGTATGGATGTGAAAGTTGGGCAGTGAAAAAGTGGATAAGAGAAAAATCAACTCATTTGAAATGTGGTGTTGGAGGAGAACTTTGCGCATACCATGGACTGCGAAAAAAAACAAATAATTGGGTGTTAGAACAAATTAAAGCAGAACTACCATTAGAAGCTAAAATGATGAAACTGAGGTTATCATACTTTGGACACATCATGACAAGATCTGATTCACTAGAAAAGACAATAATGCTGGGAAAAACAGAAGGGAGTAGAAAAAGAGGAAGGCAAAACAAGAGATGGATTGATTTCATAAATAAGCCACAGACCTGAACTTACAAGATCTGAACAGGATGGTTCACAACAGATGTTCTTGGAGATTGCTGATTTATAGAGTCACCATAAGTCGTAGTCGACTTGAAGGCACATAACAACAAGAAGAAGCATACAAACAGATGCATATTAAGAGAAATTTGCAATAAAATGCTCATGAATTTTCATGAGCACTTCTTTAATTTTTAAAAAATTGCCATCTGATGTGGAAATATGCAGAATTGAACTTGACTGGAAACATAAAAAACTGAAACCAAAGTTGACAGATTCACCCATCCCCACCACTCCACAAGATTTGTGGAAGCAAATCAATATGAATGTTCAATAGTCAGATTATCTGGAAGAGCCCTACAAGAAGACTGCAGAATATTTTGCACAACCCTAATTTAAATCCTGCTTATGAGCAGTTCATGAAAATATGTAATAGTAACATGGAGTTGCTCCAAAGTTTTTTGGTTTATTTATTTATTTGTGGCATTGTCACATAACCTCATGGCAGCTTACAATAAAGGTAAAAAAATACAAATGAGATTGGTTTCCCTCAAGATATCTCAGACATTTTGCTGGATCAAGAACCTCCAAATTTTCTTCAGAATTTACTCTTGGCAGACTTTATGGTAACTATCTAAAGTGATGTTTAGCCACTCCAGAATAGAATAGTTTATTTAGTTATTATCTTATCCAAATTATCTGACTGCACTCCATTGTTGCCTTGACATCAAAGGCATTCTCCTACTATGTACTGGCCTACATTAATTAGTTACAGAGTGATCCAAGTCATACAAAGCTGGCGGGAGGGGGTGGCTGAGGAATAGCTAGTGGGAAGCTCTGTGGCATCCATTCACCATTTGGGAGGCACTGGACCAGCTGAGTGTCGGCTTAGTCATGAGTTACGCGTGTGGGCCGGAAGGTTAAAGCTGGCTCCCATGAATACTCCTATCAGGGGGTAAGTGTTCCCCTTTGACCAGTGTAAATATTGGCCAGATTGGGACCCACAGGAAGCTTCAAAGGAGAGTTGGATGCTGTGGAAGCCCCCCCTCTGCTCCTCCACCACGCCCCCAGAATGCCCCATTTTGGGGCTCAGCTGGGACGAAGGGCTTCTGCCGGTGGAGTCCGACTGAGCCCAGCAGCGTTGCAAGCCTGCCGGCTCTTCAGGAGGTCCACCACACCCTATTTCCCTCCAACCCAGCACAAATACAAATTGGATTGCATCCTTTGACTCCAGTGAATATTTATGTTTGAAGGTATTTATAATGGATGCTAATACAGCGGGCTGGACTGGAACAGCACTGGTAAAAATACATATTATAATACAAGATACATATGGGTGATGGGGGAAAGGAGATAAGCTAAAAATAAATAATATGAAGATAAGCAATGAAACAAAAGGAACTCTGATAAAAACCTATATGGCAAGATCAACACAATATGGTTTTAATGAGCTATATAAATAGTGAAAGAGGAATAATCACTCTCATTGCTGTCAGTTTAATTAGATAACTTACCATATATGGCTTGCCCATGTAGGTCATTGGGAGGGGGATACCTTAGTTTGTTCTGTGAAATTTAAATTAAGTTTAACAACTGGAATTAGATAGAATAGAAAAGCTCCTTTGTTTATCACACAAGAACAAATGAATCACTTGGATCTTTTGTACTAGTACTTTAAAGGATATTAAAGAAATAAGGACTATCCTACAGAACAGTGCATGGCAATTTTGTTTTAACTACATAGAAGTCAGTACAATACTTTTTTTGCCTATTTCTTAAACTCTATTTACATGATGTATTGGATTCATTAGAATTTAATGGGAGTCTATCTGATAGAAAGCGGGGGGGGCATACCTTTTCCAAGTATTCCTTATCAGAGAATATTGATTTAAAATTACAAAGGGGAAAAAGTCAATGATGGTGTAAAAATTATGGTGTTTGGAGTAGTTTTAAAAACCGACTGAAATAAGATTTTTGCATCCAGATCCTTTCAAGTTTGAGCCTGGTTTACAAACGGCTTGTTGCACAGAACAACCCCACTAGGTTCTGGGGAAAAATTGATTTTTTCAGTGGACCAACCTAATTTGTATGTCTCAGACTTCTATGCAGATTGGAACACAGCTTTCAATCAGATTATGCAGTTCTCCAGATTTTGCAGTGAAGACAGTCCAAAAACTATGCACAAAAATATGAAGGTTATGTCAAAAATGTGTACAAAAATACCTATTTTAGGAGGAAAACATTGAAAAACATAGAAAAAATGTATTTTAGAGGAAGTATGTATACAAAATTCCACCTTGGGCTCTTTTGGGAGGAAGGGTGGAATATAAAGAAATAAAGAAATAAATAATGTGTACAAAATGCACACAATTTAAAGGAGGATTTCTTTGTATTTAAAACACACACCAAAAAATGAGAAAGAACACACCTTGGACAGCGTGCATGTGACACTGACATGAAATGGATATAAGGTGATCCATTCATCCCTAAACTAGCAGTGGCTGGTGGAGCAGCACAGGCAGGGCTGCATTGCTGACCTGGCCCACCAATGTCACATGCTGCTGGTGGTCACCAAAAGGGAGAGTGGGAGGGGCAACATGATGCAGACTCAGTGCAGCACAGGCACAGTTGTGGGCAAATCAGATTTGCTGTGCCATTGTGCCTGCAGTGCACTCCGTGGTCCTGCCTCTTCTCCTTCTCAGTAAAACAGCAGCAACACACAGCGTTGGGAAGCCAGGTCAGCAATGCAGCCTTTCCTCTCCAGCCACTACAGCCTAAACCCTCCCCACTGCCAGTGCTACTGCCACAATTGCAGTCCCTTTTCCTGATTTATACTTCTTTCTTTCCTATAGTGGTGTAAGCCATAGTAGTTGGGAAGGTAGCAGTAGCCCAGTGGCATCACTAGGGTTGGTGTCACCCAGTGCGGTAACTCATGGTGTCACCCCCATGGACTTCCTCCCGTACCAGACCATACAGAATCCTTAGTAATGTTTTTTGTACTAATGTTACTCATAAATCGTAATTTCCGTATATCACTGAATGTAATGGCAATAGTAGTGATATAAACAACTAGCAAAATTAAAATTACACCTTTAAATTACAATATCATACGCACAGCCTAAATGTATTTACATTTATACATAGTTTCATGTGGTTAAAGTGAAAATTCGGTAAGAAAACAATAGAATTCCAAGTAAAAATGTTTAAGAACTACATCAAAATTATGTTCATTTTAACATTAAACTTTACCGTTACATGAGATACATTAATGGAATAGGTTTGCATAATCAATAATGGCCCAAATAATGTAGAAGTTGTAGACAAATGCATATAGAAATATACTCATAAATGAAATAATACCAAAAAAATAAACAGGAACAAATACACAAGCATTTCAGCACTTAGTGAACATCTCAACTAAATCAAAACTTTCCTTTCCTGGCCTTCAAAGCTGCAAACTTGTGAATCACTTCATCGAAATCAATGCCTTTCACCAGCTCACTTTCAATTGATAATATCGCAAGATCGGAAAGCCTTGACTGTCCCATGGTAGATCGCAAATAGTTCTTTATAAGTTTCAGCTTTGAAAAGCTCCTCTCACATGAAGCCACAGACACACAAATCGTCAGAAATAATTTTAGGCTTAGTGAAAGGGTTGGGAGAGATTCTACGAAGTCCCATTCAGCTATGAATGTCAAAACGTCTAATATTGCCCAATCTTTGGCTTCTTCCAGATCAATCTCTGCTGCTTTCAGGTGCCTTCTCAGCCTTGGTATTTCTATTAAAAGCTCACTCTCGGATACCTCATCATAGAAAGTGGTTAATTTTGGAATGGACACCTTTAACTCTTCTTCAGTGGCAGATATGAGACTCTTCACTTGAACAGCCTCAAACATGGCTGCTACTTCCTTGATGGCTCTTGATCTGATCTGGAGTTCAGAATGAAAGTGATCAATGCACTCAAGCATCACCCTCTTATTCTTCTTGCAGAGTGAGTCCAGCATCGCTTGCTTGCTCCCCTGCCATCCTCTTCTTGAACCTGGCTCTTCTCTCTACTGCAATTCCATATTCGTCTGATTTTAAAAGCGCCTGTTCAGTTGCATGCTCCACTAGGTGACTGCACTCCTCGTGCAGAAAAAGTCTTAGCGCCTCTAGCTTTGTCACCACCTTGTCGAGAGTTAAGCTCTTAGTCTGCAGGTACTGCTGTGTAAGATTAACTTCCTGAAGTACATCACACCAGAAGTACAGGTAGCACAGAAAAGTGAAATCACATACAGCAGGCAAAAGACCTTGTGCTGCACCTCTTGTGGCCAAATTTTCATGTGGATCACAAAGAGCTTCAATCACCACCACAAACTTATTGAACTTTTCTTTAACTGGCTTAACTACAGCATGATGAGTACTCCAGGGTGTTGTTGATAGCCTTTTCACTGACACTCCAGTATGGTCAGTTAACACATCCCATCAATGGGTGGAAGCAGCAAAAAAAGAAAACATTGTCTCAAGCGTTCCAAAAAATGTCACACACGATGCATTTTCAGCAAAAGAGTGCTGACCGCACAAGTTAAGCAAATGGTCCACACATCCATTAAAAATAGCTTTCTTGTTCTTTCCCTTAAGAATGGCTTGTACACCTCCATGGATTCCAGCCATAGCGGCAGCATTATCGTAACCTTGAGCATGGCACATAATTATGTCCAGTCCATCACTTTCCAGATTTTTAAGAATGTCAGAACTGAGGTCAGCAGCTTTTTTCCCCTTTAAAGGGAAAAATCCTAGAAATACTTCTTTTACTTCAACTTTCCTATTGTTGATTTTTACATATCTGATCACTTCCTCTGCGACTCCCCGCCCACTTTTAAATCAGAACAAAGCCAGCAGCTCTGATGGAAAACTGGCAAAACAAAAGGGTCATTTAGGAGGAACCACTCTGTAGTCTGAGAAGCCCCAAATAACGTGACACCTGGAAACAGGTATTTTCTTGGAGGTTATCGATCAATTCTGAACAACAAAATATTTACTTGAATGGGCTTCCTGAATTCACTTTTCAACACTTTAGGGCTATTCACCGCTTTAGGTTTGTGAATGAGGACAGTGCGTTTCCTGCACATTGATTAAGGCATGCTTGCTAAACAAAGTTGGCCCCTAGAGAAGCAATGAAGCCAGAGTGCAACTATTGGATCCCACCCAAACATTTGGGGCATAGGGAGAGGTCACTTGTGCACCTCCAAAATGGAAGACCAATGGAGGCACACATTTGCATAATATTTGCATGTAATAATTTATCTGTACAGATACACATTTAGAAATCATTGCTGCAATTTAAATAGACATACATCGCATCACACCATGGTTTTGAGATTGTTATAACCCACCCTGGGACCTTCGGGTGAAGGGCGGGTAATAAATGCTAATAATAATAGTCCTACTCAGAGAAGACCCTTTGAAATAAATGGACATGACCCTGGTTGATTAACAATGGGTCTACTCTGAGTAGGATTTAGTTGGCAACAACCCTCACAGATTTGCCTTGCTATTTCCTCAACTAGTTTGGACTTGGTGCTTTTAAATAACAGGAACAGATGCCAAAGAGGAGAAATTTCTTGTACCTTTATTTAGGAGTTATACAGAAGAGAGGAAGTGGGTCGGTGTACAGCCTCATGTGAAAAACAGCCCCAAACTGTTAAATTCTCTCTTCAATGCATTTATTTATTTATTTATTTTATTTATTGTACTTATATACCACCCCATAACCGAAGCTCTCTGGGTGGTTTACAGCAGCTAAAAACATTAAAACAAATATACAAATTTAAAAATACATCTTTTAAAAACAATTTAAAACACAATTAAAAAATTTAAAACACATGCTAAAATGCCTGGGAGAAGAGAAAAGTCTTGACCTGGCACCAGAAAGATAATAGTGTTGGTGCCAGGTGCTCCTCATCAGGGAGATAATTCCATAAACACAGTCTGATCTGCTTTTTTATTTGGTGGCAAGCGTCACCGTGCTTGGATCTTTTAAAATCTGTATTACAGCAGAATCTGCATGTTTGTGCAGAATGCAGCAGCTAGACTCCTGATTGGGGGGGGCAGACAGCCAACAACACGTGACATCCCTGCAAAAGCATCTGCACTGGCACCCACTTTGCTACCAGGCCCCATTCAAGATTCTTGTGCTGATATACAAAGCCCTGAATAACCTGGGATCCAGGATACCTTAAGGACCCTCTGCGCTCTGAGACCATCCGGAGGAGTATTATCAGTTGTCCCCTGTGTTTCATCCAGAAGTCAGGTATTTAGTGTCACTGGTCCCAAGCTGTTCTCTTCCAGCATAGATGCGACAGGCACCCTACTTTTGACTTCCAATAGTCTCTTGAAGATCTTTTAATGCCAACAGACCCAAGCAGTTGTCTAAAACTGATCAGCCAGTCACTGTATTGTTTTTTTAAAAAATGTTGTTGTATGTTTTATATAGTTGTGGTTTTACTATACAGCAGTACACAAATACTTTTATAGATAAATATTTATTACATTTATATCCCACCTTTCCTTTAATGAGCTCAAGGTGGTATACAAACGTTCTCCCACTCCCCATTTTAGCCTCACATCACCTCTGTGAGGTAGGTTAGGCTGAGAGACAGCAATTGACCCAGTGAGCTTCATGGTCCAGTGGGGGATTTGGACCCTGGTCTCCCAGGTCCCAGTCCAACACTAACCACGAACTTTATAAACACATCTTTGTTTATTTACAAATAAAGGCCCCAAATGGCTTAGAAGCCACTTTTAAACAATGGGTAAGTGATATATAAATATAATCATTATTATTCTTTTTATTTATTTGGTATGACTTGATGCATTCATTATAAAATTCATGGAATTTATATTCCGTCCCTAAGGGAGACCAGGGTGGCAAACACAAAACACAAGAATTCTGCAAGAAAAAAAAATACCAGAAGCAGTTAAAAACAGTCCAAAACAACAAGCACATTGTAAAGCATGGTTAAAAATATTGTAAAACACAGTTAAAAACTTAACTTTCATAAATGTATTTGATGATGATGGTGATAAATACATAAGTGCCCACTCAGAACCAAGTCCCAATGAGTCAAGTAAGGTCTGGGCCCCCTCCCCAGGTTGGCAGCTGCAGCAGTAGTGGCAGGCAAGGCGGACAAAGGGTGAGTGCAAGCCAGAGCGCGCGTGTGCCCCTGCCTCTCCAATGGCCGTGTGCTCCGTGGCGTTTATTTATTTATTTATTTTATTACATTTTTAGACCGCCCTATAGCAACAAGCTCTCAGGGCAGTGTACAACAGGGTAAAAACAGATTAAAATACATGTGGGTATGAGTACAATACAATAGAAAACATTTTTAAAAACAAAATTAAGACAAAAGATTAAAATTAAAATAAATGAAAATTAAATTTAAAATTTAAATTTAAAATGCCTGGGCAAAGAGGTAGGTCTTTACCTGGCGCTGAAAAGATAACAAAGAAGGCACCAGGCGTATCTCGTCAGGGAGGGCGTTCCATACTTCGGGGGCCACCACTGAGAAGGCCCTAGCTCTAGTTATTGCTCTCCGGGCCTACCTATGCATTGGAACCCGGAGAAGGGCCTTCGACGTCAAGCGCAGTGACCAGGTAGGTACATAGCGGGAGAGGCGTTCCGCCAGGTATTGTGGTTCGATGCCATTAAGGGCTTTATAGGTAAGAACCAACACTTTAAATCTGGCCCGGAAACATATTGGTAGCCAGTGCAGCTGGGCCAGGACAGGTGTTATATGATCAGATTTTTTAGTCCAAGTAAGAACTCTGGCCGCAGCATTCTGCACCAGCTGAAGTTTCCGAACCGTCTTCAAAGGTAACCCCACGTAGAGTGCATTACAGTAGTCCAATCTAGAGGTTACCAGAGCATGCATAACTGTGGCGAGGTTCTCCCTGTCCAGATAGGGTTGTAGTTGGGCTACCAGCCGAAGCTGGTAGAATGCATTCCGTGCCACTGAGGCTACTTGAGCCTCCAGTGACAGGAGCGGATCTAATAAGACCCCCAAACTACGGACTGTTGATTTGTGCGGTGTACGTTGTAAGCTCAGTTACATTAGAGTATAAGTTGGTCAATAAATCCAAGTACACGACATAGTATTAAGAGTCCATTTACTCAGGACATTAAGGCTTGTAGCAGTTACAAGTAGCTTCCCCCCCTCTAGACAGAACATCTCTCTCCGAAAGCAAAACTTAGACAGACACAAACAGAAGGCTGTTGGAACTTTTCCCAGCTGATATCTCCCTGGTTGCCATGACTACATTACTGGTCTTGGCTGTCCGTTCCCAGGCTGGGCAAAGACTTAACTCCTGATAACGCTCCTGCTAGCTTCAAACTTTCAGCCTTTCAGACTTGATGAAAAACAACCTGTGGCAGTAAAGCCTAATGGGTCAACATGTCCCCCTTTTTTCATCATGTCTTTTTATAACAATAACAATGGCATTTCAGGAATACATTTTCTACTATATACAGGTAATACATTTCAGTACATTGCATCATACATTACATGTCAGTTTACATGTCACACATATCCAAACTTTATTAATCAAACTTAGGCTGTACGCAAGTCAGATATAACGTTTCTGCATCCATCTCCACGACTTTGTGCATACCAGGGCTGCTGACTAAACCCACAGTAAATCTGTCAGCAGGTTTCCCAATGTTAGCTCTCTCAGAGCGCCTTAAAAGAATTGGAGCTTCTGCTCCCACTGCACCCCCTCCTGAACTTGTTCCTGGCATGGCTTGCTCAGGATCTGTCATCTCGTCAGCTTTACGTTTCTTTGTCTTACGTTTGCCCCATATCAGTTCATTTAATGCATCCTTCAGTGGAATATCTGTTCCTTCCACTTTCACATCTTGTTTTGGTGTAAATACTTGTGCTTGTGTTTCATCTGATCCTGTAAGTATGACTGTTTGCTTTTGATCCCAAGGCTTTTCTGAGACTTTAATGCTTCTGCTCAGAACTAATTGCTGTGTTTGTGGTATCCATATTCTGTAATATGCATTCTGAAAACCCAGCACAAATCCTTCCTGTGCTCTAGGTGCAAGTTTGCCACGTCTTTTACTTTGTGGAATGTGGACCCAGCAACGGGCTCCAAATCTCTCAATGTGCTACATCCTCGGTTTTCTCCCAGTGAGTTTCTCGTAGGGTGACATTCCAATGGCACTGTGTAACACCCTGTTGTGAATGTAATTCGCATACATAATAGCTTCTCCTCAGAAAGAATGTGAAAGACTAGAATCCTCTAACATGGCTCTCAAAGCTTCCTGAAACACCCTGTTTTTTCTCTCCACGGTCCCATTAGAAAACGGAGAAAATGGAGCTGTGAAATTCTGGTTTATTCCCTTACTCTCGAGGAAGTCACTCAATGCTTTGCTTGTGAATTCCCCTCCCTGGTCTGAGTGTATCGCCTTCACTGTGACATTATGTTGTGTTTGGATTCTCTTAATGAACAGTCTCAGCTTCTGCTCTGCTTCATCTTTCCTCTTGAGCAAATAAACATGAGTGAATCTGGAGAAATCATCGACCACTACCATAAAATACCTTGCACCTCCTCGTGAACTGTTTATTGGCCCTGATATATCAACATGAACTAGCTGGTAGGGAGCTGTTGTCGTGCTTTCAGCCTCCCGGTTTATGGGTGCAATAGTCATTTTAGCTTTATGGCAGGCATCACAATCCATTATTTGACCACAATCTGTCAAACGCATGTTTTCACTCAGACTCGGGGTTCTCTTAATTGTTTCATAATTTGCATGCCCCAGCCTTCTGTGCCAATCATGCACACAGCCTTTATGTGTCTGTGCTTCAGCACCAAACGCAACACACCCTGCCTGATTGCCTTTTATTACAAACTGTGAATCCTTCAGGCTCCCTTGCATGCAAATTTCACCCCCTCTTTTCACAAAACATTTGTCTCTGTCAAACACCACTGAAAACCCAATGCTGGTCAGTTTTCGAACAGACAAAATATTACTAGACAAGTCAGGGACATACAATACATCAGAAATTATGCCAATCTTATCCAATCTCACCATTCCTCGCGCTTTGACAGTTCGTCTCGATCCATCAGCCAGTAAAACATAGTCCTGCACTTCTTTTGATGTGTGCAATAAACATAAGTCCTTTACGAGACTATGGGACGCTCCACTGTCCAAAGTCCAGTCTGTATCCATAAACTGAGGCTTTTCTGCGCTGACAAAGTTCACACTGCCCTGTTTCCAGCCTCCATCTCTGTTTCTTTGCTTGACTGCACAGTCTCATTGAAGATGCCCACGTGCTCCGCAAAAGTAACAAGTTTTCAGCTGTTGCTGCTCCTGCTTGCCATCCTGCTTGCTTCTGACTGCCTCCTTCAGCTCAGCACTTTTCGCCTCTTGTCTCCGCTGCCACTCCTGGGTCAGTTTTTCCTCAATAAAAGCTACATTCAGGCCGCCATCTGGCATAGCTTCCATCGCCATCACGAAATTATTCCAACTCCCATCGAGTGATGCCAGGATCATATAGGTCTTCTGAAGGATGCTGTGTTCAACCCCTCGATCCTCTAACTCAGCAAACAAATGCCTGAACTCAGTGAGATGCTCACTCATGGTGCACTCACCCGTGAAGCGCATCTGGTACAGCTTCCTTGCCAGACACAGCTTGGATCCCGCTGTCTGTTGCACATGTAAAGCCTGCAACACATCCCAAATCCGTCTGGCTGTGGGTTCATCTCTCACGTACAGCAATTGTGAATCGGATAGAGCCAAGGTAATAAAAGCCTGCGCCTTCTCATCTCTGCGCGTCCAGGCCGCTGTTGGTGGTACCGGTGGGGTCCCTTCAATCACATCAAATAAATCTTCTTTTATTAGGAAAGCACGCATCCTCATCTTCCAGCTGGCGTAATTCTTTTCATTAAGTCTTTCCATGGGCATGCCTCCAGACATGTTTACAGCCATGTTCGCTCACCTCTGTCTGGCACAATCAATCACACTGCTCTCTGGAACTCAGTCTGCAGCTCAGACCACTTACTCACTCTGTAACGTACGCTGGATCTGGGCCCATAACCCTGTTGATGTGTGCGGTGTGCGCTGTAAGCACAGTTACATTAGAGTATAAGCTGGTCAATAAATCCAAGTACACGACATAGTATTAAGAGTCCATTTACTCAGGACATTAAGGCTTGTAGCAGTTACAAGTAGCTTCCCCCCCTCTAGACAGAACATCTCTCTCCAAAAGCAAAACTTGACAGACACAAACAGAAGGCTGTTGGAACTTTTCCCAGCTGATATCTCCCTGGTTGCCATGACTACATTACTGGCCTTGGCTGTCCGTTCCCAGGCTGGGCAAAGACTTAACTCCTGATAACGCTCCTGCTAGCTTCAAACTTTCAGCCTTTCAGACTTGATGAAAAACAACCTGTGGCAGTAAAGCCTAATGGGTCAACATGGACCTGCTCCTTTAGGGGGAGTGTAACCCCATCTAGGGCAGGTCAGACATCACCCATCTGGGCAGAGAGCCCCCCCACCAACAGCATCTCAGTCTTGTCAGGATTGAGTCTCAGTTTATTAGCTCTCATCCAGTCCATTATCGCGGCCAGGCAGTGGTTTAGTACATTAACCGCCTCACCTGAAGAAGATGAAAAGGAGAAGTAGAGCTGCGTATCATCAGCATATTGCTGGAAACGCACTCCAAATCTCCTAATGACCTCAACCCATGGCTTCATATAGATATTAAAGAGCATGGGGGACAAAACTGAAACCTGCGGGACCCCATATTGGAGTACCCAGGGACTCGAGTAATGTTCCCCAAGCACCAGCTTCTGGAGATGATTCTCGAGGTAGGAGCACAGCCACTGCCAAGCAGAGCCTCCAACTCCTAAATCTGCAAGTCGCCCCAGAAGTATACCATGGTCGATGGTATCAAAAGCCGCTGAGAGATCAAGGAGAACCAACAGAGTTACACTCCCTCTGTCTTTCTCCCGACAGAGGTCATCATACAGGGCAACCAAGGCTGTTTCTGTACCAAACCCCAGCCGAAAGCCTGATTGAAATGGATCCAGATAATAAGTTTCATCCAATAGAGCCTGGAGCTGGCGAGTGACCGCACGCTCTAAAACCTTGCCCAGGAATGGAACATTTGCCACCGGTCTATAGTTGTCAAGGTTTTCAGGGTCTAAGGAGGGTTTTTTTTAGGAGCGGTCTCACCACTGCCTGTTTCAGGCAGAGTGGTACCACTCCCTCTTGTAAAGAGGCATTAATCACCTCCTTGGCCCATCCGGCTGTTCCATTCCTGCTAGCTTTTATTAGCCATGAAGGGCAAGGATCCAGAGCAGAAGTGGTCGCCCGCACCTGTCCAAGCACCTTGTCCACATCCTCGAGCTGTACCAACTGGAATTCATCCAATAAAACAGGACAAGACTGTGCTCCGGACACCTCATTAGGTTCAACTGTTACAATATTGGAGTCAAGGTCCCGGCGGATGTTTGTGATCTTATCTTGAAAGTGTCTCGCAAACTCATTACAGCAGGCTGTTGATGGTATTATTGCATTCTGAGGACCAGAGTGTAGAAGTCCCCGAACAACTTTATAAAGTTCCGCTGGGCGGTTAGAAGATGACTGAATGGAGGCAGCAAAGTACTGGTTCTTTGCTGCCCTCACCGCCTTCACATAGAACTTGGTAGAGACCTTCACAAGTGCAAGATTACAGCCGTCGGGAGTTCATCTCCATTTGCACTCAAGCCGTCTCCTTTCTTGCTTCATCACTCTTAGCTCCAGGGTAAACCACGGAGCCAATTGAGCTCTGCACAGGAGAGGGCGCACCGGGGCAATCGTGTCAACTGCCTGGGTCATTTCCGTATTCCACAGATTGACCAGGGTTTCGACAGGAGCATCAGTTTTATCAGCCGGAAAACTCCCCAGAGCCTTCTGAAAACCCTCAGGATTCATTAGTCTCCAGGGACGGACCATCTTAATTGGTCCTCCACCCTTGCAGAGGGGAGAAAACATTGTGAGTCTACACCTCAATAGGCGATGATCTGTCTCATGACAAAGGAATAGATGTAAAATCCCTCACTCCCAGATCACCATCCCCTAATCCAGTGGCAAAAATCAGGTCTAGAGTGTGCCCTGAGATATGCATAGGGCCAGTAACAAATTGAGACAGCCCCATGGCTGTCATGGAGGCCATGAAGTCCTGAGCCGCCCCAGACAAAGTGGTCTCGGCATGAATGTTGAGATCCCCCAATACCAGAAATTTGGGGGATTGCAACATTAAACCCGCGACCACCTCTGTCAGCTCAGTTAGGGAGGCTTTTGGGCAGCAGGGTGGACGGTAAACCAACAGTATTCCCAGTCTGTCTCGCTGACCCAACGCAATGTGGAGACACTCCAGACCATTAGTCACCTGGATAGGGTGCCTAACAAGAGGGATGGAACTTCTATAGACCACAGCGATTCCCCCTCCCCGACCCTCGGATCTACCCAGATGCTGAACCGAGTACCCAGGTGGGCATAGCTGGGAGAGATTAATGCCTCCCAGATCGCTCACCCAGGTCTCAGTAATAAACGCCAGATCGGCCAGCTCATCCACAATTAAATCATGGATGAGGGAGGTTTTATTGTTTACCGATCTGGCATTAAGAAGCAGCAACTGGAGATCCGAGAGTTGGCTGATAGAACTACCAGCAATCCTGTGGCTGTGGGGAGGACCGGAACACGGCACAGCCACCAGTTGTCTGGGCCGAGTTCCCCTAGACTGGCATGTCCTCCTCACAACGCCATACCTCCCATTACCCGTCACTACGCTAACCGGGGCCCCCTCTGGTCCTCCCTCCCAATACCCTATCCTCTCGCCCAGGCACATAGACAGAGCCGCCTGGCTCCAGGGGTGCATGCGCCATGCTGCACTGGGTCGCTGGCTCTGCCCAGCCCTGGCCAGCAGGCATGGTTTGAGCAAGGAGGACCTGAGGCAGCGGCGGGCATTCCCTGCTATTTCACCATGACTCGTGTTAGCACGGGCAGGGCAGTTCTCTGCCTGCCCCACTTCCTGGTGCCTAGGGGCAGCTCTGGATGTCACCCCCCTCTCATGGTGTCACCCGGTGCAGTCCGCACCCCCCGCACCCACCTAGTGACACCGCTGCAGTAGCCTGCATTAGGCTCTCTGGGCATGTCAGGAATGTCATGAAACACAGGAACTAAAATTCTCATTGTTTCTCAATATACTGCTATTTATGTTTCACAGACTGCCATTGATTCAGGGTGCATATGTGCAACTCATGTAACTGGAGAGTGTCCCTGGTAGCAGACACAAGCACATATATATTTTCCCTTTCCCTGTTTGCTCATCAGGGAAGGGGGTAGGATCATGTGTTTTGCTGCACTTTCTTTGAGCCCAGTTTCCACTGTATAATTATTGTCTTTCACGGATGAAGCCTGAGCCAGTTTAGCCTTCCACAGCTCCACAAAATTGTCATGAGCTGGGGGAAGGGGGAATTAGATTCCATGTGTTTCTTATTTTGTTTCTCCTGCCACTTGAGAGGAGGAAATACCTTCCAGCCGGCTCTAGTAAGGAACAGTGTTTACTTTTTCCTGAGGCTGCAGAGGAGATTGTCCTTCTTTCTCATAGTACCTGATTCCAGCCTTTTCTTCCCTCCTAATGAGAATTTTGATTCAGTTTGCATTTCAAGCCAAATTTATCAAATTTGCACTTTCCGAAACAATATGAGAACTGAAACACAGCCATCCTTTGAAATTTGCAGATTCAATTTTTGGAGTGCAGTTTGCAAAGCAATACTTACAAAAATATTAGGGGGAAGTGTGCATAAAAATGAACATATGAATGAAAAATGTATTATCTGATGAGAAATGGCTTGCAAGAATGTGTACATTAGTCAAAACTGCCTACAAAAATGTGGGCTTTAAAAAAAAGAAATTCACATTAAAATGCTGGAGAATTTTCACAAGGATTTTTTTTTTAAAAAAATCACAAATTGGTGCAGAAATGTGGAGAACTGAATTTAAGACTGGAAAAAGGAGAAGCAGAGAGAACTGAAACTGACCATTCTTTCTATCTCTACTCCTAATAGTAGATACCTCCACTTACCCTTATTCTAAAGCCTAAGAATAAACACTTTTGCCCTCCCTCTAACCCCAACTTTGCTCTCATTCTAATCCCAGCTCACACTTTGCCATATTCTACTACTGGAATCCACTTGTTCCTTTCTCTCCTAGACACATTATCACTAAGGCTGGATTTGAGTCCCTGGAGCAGTTCCCAAAAAAGCCCCTCCCCCTTCCCTCAAAAATGAATGCATGAAATAAGGTACCACCAAACATGTCTTGTGGTATTTTCAAGCCTAGCAAATATATTGTGTCCTAAGCTTTCATGGACTATAAAAAAATGTGAATTTTAAGCTCACTTAACTCATCATTGTTTTTGCTCACTTTCTGTCCTGGACCACCACCAATTCTCTGCCTAACAACATAGCTGTTGTGTATAAAAGGAGGTATGAAATGGGAACGTACAGTGTAATCCTATACATATCTACTCAGAAGCAAGTCCTCTGAGTTCAATGGGGCTTACTCCCAGGTAGGTGAGTATAGGATTGAAGCCTCTGTGCTTGCATTACAGGAATCAGATGTTGGTCCTTTTAACCAGAGCGATGCATCTTTGTACTATAAAGGGCTATGTTTTTCTGCCCCCATTCCACAAATTCAAGCCTTGAACCAATCTTAATCTGGTTTGATTATTGCATTTTTAAATTTATTTATTTATTTATTTTATTGCATTTATATACCGCCCCATAGCCAAAGCTCTCTGGGAGGTTTACAGTACCTAAAAACATTAAAAACACATATACAAATTTAAAACACATCTTTTAAAAACAATTTAAAACACAATTTAAACATTTAAAACAATTTAAAAACACATGCTAAAATGCCTTGGAGAAAAAGAAAGTCTTGACCTGACGCCGAAAAGATAACAGTGATGGCGCCAGGCACACCTCATCAGGAAGATCATTCCATAATTTGGGGGCAACAACTGAGAAGGCCCTCTCCTTTGTTGCCACCCTCCAAGCTTCCCTTGGAGTAGGCACCCGGAGGAGGGCCTTAGATGTTGAGGGTAGTGTACAGGTTGGTTCGTATCAGGAGAGGCGTTCCATCAGGTATTGTGGTCCCATTTATTCAATGTGTTCAATTTTTTTTTAATTTGCTCCCTGATTAGTGTGCACAGGGGATTGATTCCTAAGAGGAGTTATCTTAGGTCTGTAGCCACTGGGGTGCAGGACTGTATAAAGCAGAGTAATCTGCTTTGATATATTTTTATTTTATGTTACTTTTTACTGTTTTACTTTCCCATATAAAATAGTAAGGGAAAACATACAGTCAGTTTTCTTCCTAACTGCTAATTTCTAATGTGCTGTCCCAATGGCAAAACCACTGAAAGAGCTAACAGGGTTTTTAAATGTTATAGAATAATTGGTATTCTATTAATAATATTTGAATTGTGTTAAAATATTATTTGATTTTATACTCTTTTATACAACAGTTTTAAACATAGTGAGCTGCCTATATTTATGTTCTGTTTGTTTTGGATAGATATGGACCCCCTCACCAACCTACTGCTCCTTCCTCACAAGACAACCAAGACTTGTCTGTGGGAACTTATCTATGGGAAAGCCCCAATAAACACAAAGAAATTTACTTCTGCATATGAATGTATATGATTGCACTATAAGTTAACTATGCAGTGAATTCTTAATTAGTGCCTGGACAGGTACAGCTTCTATGCCTTAGCCTGTTTAAAGTTCTTTCATTTTGCATTTGCAAATTGAAAGGGGTGTACTACACATTGTATATTAATATTTGCAGAAAATAAATTCTAGGGATAACCTGAACTCAGATTAATCTGTTGCAGAGTAGAGAAATTAGGGACTTGAGCATCTGAGTGAGCTTTGTGTGTTTGAATCTTTGCTAAACATTACACCTTCCCTGGAATTAGTCAGACTGAGATTTTAAGCTTTAAAATAAGAAATAAGTACTTTATTCTGGAAGTACATACTTGATAGGAAAGAGTTCTACATCTAACTAACTAACTAAGTTGGAGACGCAGACACTAAGCCCTCATGCTGGGAGGAAAGAGACAGACAAAGAGAAGATGTCTGCTGCCCCTCTCAAGAGAAAGAAGAAGAAGCTGGAAGATGTGGTCAACATCCTGAGAATATCAGTCTAAGAGGAAGGAAGAGTTAGCAGGAGATCAAAGGAGAGGTATAGCCTAGCAATCAGGTGTCCTCTCTATCTACCCTTTTTAATCCCATGCAGTCCCAACCCACCAGTTCAAGTTGAACCACATATTCCAACAGAATCCACCACAGGAAAGATGCATCCTGGTTGCTACGAAGAGAGGAAAGGCAAAGAGAGATAAGGGGAAACCTAGCAGGTCTTTAGAACTACAGAGATTCCAAGAACTAGAAAATGAGACAGAACCAGGAAAGGAAAGTGCTCAGAAGAGGCAGGGGAAACAGCAACTCTTTAGGACTCAAGGGATTCCTATGACCTGGTGTCCAAACAACTCTCTCATCAATCACAGCTCTCATTACTTAAAAACATTGAAAGATGGGAACAGCAGACTGGCTAATCTCACAGAATTGTTCAGAAAGTTCCCTGCACATTTTGCTTCATAACATTCCTTCAAGGACTAGAAACTTATATGGGCCCTGGTGCAATTGCTACAATCGCACCATTATAATCTGGTCATGTTCATCCCACTTCCCTCCCTCTTAATCACAATAAAACTTCTCTCAGCCTGACTCAAATGCCCTTCTTTCCTAACCCTCCAAACTCCTGATACATTTTTTTCTCATCGTAACTTCTGATCCCACTTTGCATGCCCAGCAATGTCTACCACATGCATGTTCATGGATCTCTGCTTCTTAAAATGTATTGTATAACTTACTGTATTGTGTGACTAATCTGCCCAACTTGCAACCTAGCAAAATGCATGTTCACCAGCTGCGCATTGCATACTAGGGACTTGATAAACCTCGTCCCTATTTGTGTGGAACTGTAGTGACAGGGAGATTGCTAAGTGTCCGCCAAGCCATAGTACATAGCTAATGGACTTTCCTTTAGCTTATTACCTCAAATGTTTTGTGGACATATCTTTATAGGAAGCCAACAACTTTTTTTCCTGTTCTAGTTGTGCATAAGCATAACCATGTCAGCATAAGAAAACCTGTTGCTTCACTCACCAGGCTGCTTAAGTACCATCTGTCCATGTTAATCTTTATTTTGAAGAATTATGCAGAGAGGAGATTAAAAAGGAAACAGAAAACTGTGATATTTTGTTTTCTAATATTTTTATCTGTCAGTTCAAACCATCTAGGATCACTTTTTTAAAAACTGTGAAGAATTCTTCTGTGTGAATGTTTAATAACAAATAGCATCCAAGATGCCATTTGTAATGGAGAATTAAGACAAAGATATTTTTTTTGAATTTCTCTTTCTTTGCATATTCCATTAGACATTTTGCACAAATAATACTAGGAACAGTTGTAGCTTTTAAAAGATAAGATAAGGAGAAAAGGAAGAAAATAAAGTTTCAGTTATTTTTCTTACTATATTTTCTCTTGTGGCATTCAGATTCTGGATCACCCTTTCACAGAGGATCAAACCTATGCCCACCTAACTATCCCTTCACCACCTTCCCATGTTTAAGCAAGGATTTAGCTTGGCTAGGTTATTATTTTGGGTGAAATCAATGAAATGCATCCACCAATGGACTGGACACCATTGGCGGAATAAATTCAGGCTCCTCCCCTTCTTTTTCAAATCTGCCCTAGATGGTTGGGCAACCCTCTGGAATAGATATGGGGCTACAGGAAATACTGGGGCAGAAGAGGAAAGAGAAATTGGTTCTCATGACATTGGATGTTGCCCTTCATTATTTTCCAGATAATTTCTCTCTTTTCTCAGTTTTATGGTGATTTCATTATATATCATTGTTTACTTACAGTATATTGGTTGTTTTAATTATTTTTTTCTCTTCAATTTATAGTAAGCTCCCATAAGCACTTTTGTAGTAGAATTCTTTCTGTAAATAAATAACAAATGCATTTGTAGTTAAAGAACACGTCATGAGAATTGAGAATTAAGACTCAGGGTGCTCTTCAGAAGGGGGGTACTGTTAGAGATTGTCTGTAGCTGCTTTGATCTTCTCTGCTGTTCCTTCAGCATCATTGGATGATTTTTCATCTTCACTACAAGGACCACACAGTGAGGTGATGACATTATGAGAGGTTGCCTAAGTGGTTAGGACTACCTGTTACTTGCTATGGCTGGTGCACCAACTATGGCTGTTCTTGAACCGGGACAGCCTGACTGCAATACTCTGGTAATCTCCATACTTGATACACTCTGTGTGGGGCTACCCTTAGGCCTAGTCTGGAAACTGCAGCTGGTACAATATGATGTGGCTAGACTATTGATAGGGACAGACTACTGCCACCATGTAATTCTGGTGCTCAGAAGCTTGCACTGGCTGTCCATATGCTACCAGGCCAACTAAAATTAATTTACAAGACCCAGGATATCTCAAGGACTCTCTGATATCTCATATCCTTCCTGCTCACAGAGTCCAACTCACTGGGAACAGCTGTTGTGGTTTCCCCATAGCTCAGATGCATGGCTCACATCCAACAAGAGCCGTATGTTCAGTATTGTGGGCCCAATTCTGTAGAACTTCCTCCTGGCTGAGATCAGATAGGCCCCCTTCTCCCTTTTTTATTTCAACAGGCATTTAACAAGCTTTTCTGATGGTTAATGTTAACTGATTTTTTGTATCTCTTTTGTACACCTCATTGTTAAGTGGTATATAGTTTAAACAAACAAACAAATACATAATTCTAAGCAGCCAATTAGATTCCCCTAAATTATTGTGTTATGAAGCCAATTCAAAATGAGATGAATGCTTCCTGCTTTCATCCTGGAATAGCTTTGTGATGATGATCAGATTTTGGAAATGCCATTGAAGCAATTCAAAATGAGGGCAGAGAATGGTGCATTCATTCTGATTGAGTTCAGAATAAATTCATTTTGATTTTCATCTCTGTTAACAGCCTCCCTCTCCCAAAAAATCAAGGGGGCAATATTTTGTAGGGGTCAAAGTGTCTCAAAATCCCCCCCTCAAGTTTTGGCTTGGCCCTATTGAAGCCCTTCTCTTCTCCTGAAGGGAAAATATGGTCCTACATTGAACATCCCATTATTTGACTTCATGTTCACTTGGTCTTTTGCCATGATTTTTAATGTGGCAGTTACATTTAAGAAATAAAAAGGAAGCTATGGATTTTGCACATTGCCCAAAGATTTTGTATTGATTCCACACACAATATTAGATCTTCTAGCAGGGTCTCTATGTGGCAGAAAAATACAATAGGAAGGCTCATCTGCAACTTATCACTGTGCTGTGAATGAGATAGTGACATCTACATGATTTCAAACCGTGTACCTACATGTCCAACAGCAAACGCAGAAGAAGAGGAATTTGAGAGATATTACACAGAAGTACAGGAAGAAATTAATCACACACCAAAACAAGATGTGCTGATAATCATGGGGGACTGGAATGCAAAAGTAGGGAACAGAGAAGAACTAGGAATTGTGGGGAAATGGGGCTTAGGAGACAGAAATGAAGCAGGATAAAGACTTATTGAATTCTGTGAAACCAATAATTTGTTTCTTGCAAACACATCTTTTGAGCAACCGAAAAGATGACTGCACACGTGGACATCACCAAATGGTCAATATAGGAATCAAATTGATTATATAATTGGTAACAGAAGATGGAGAAGTTCCATATTTTCAGTGAAAACAAGACCAGGAGCAGACTGCGGTACAGATCATGAACTGGTCATATCGAAAATCAGAGTAAAGCTAAAGAAGACCAACAAAGCAATCATCCTGTCAAAATACAATGTAAATAACAGCCCATAAGAATATAAAGATCAAATAAGAAACAGATTTGAGGCTTTAAATTTAGTTGACAGAGAACCAGAAGAACTATGGAGTGAAGTCAGAGACATGATAAGGGAAGAATGCAAAAAGACAGTACCTATAATTAAAAACAGAGAAAGACCTCAATGGATGACTGAAGAAACTCTTAAAATGGTTAAAGAGAGAAGGAAAGCAAAAGGAAAAGGTGACAGAAACACGGTCAGAACCCTAAATGCAACAATACAGAGACTAGTACATAGGGACAAAGAGAACTATTACAATGGTTATTGTATAGAAATAGAAGAGGACAACAAAAAGGGAAGAACAAGAACCCTCTTCCAAAAGATTAGAGAAATTAAAGGGAAATTTAAACCAAGAGTAGGGATATTGAATAATCAACAGGGGAACACACTGACTGACCGAGATGAAATAAAAGGAAGATGGAAGCAATACACTGAAGAACTCTATAAAGGAGATGCCAGGATGACAGATTCATTCATGGAGGAACCGTATGATGAAGAACCAGAAATTTTAGAATGTGAGGTGAAAGATGCTCTTAAAATTCTTGGAAGAAACAAATCACCAGGAATAGATGGCACACCAATAGAATTGCTACAAGCTACTGAGAATGAATCTGTCCAAATTTTGAGAAAAATTTGTCAAGAAATATGGAAACCTAAACAATGGCCCATAGACTGGAAGCGTTCAATATACATCCCAATTTCAAAGAAAGGGGATCCCAAGGAATGCAGTAATTATCAAACTATTGATTTAATATCCCATGCAAGTAAAGTAATGCTCAAGATTCTACAACAAAGGCTCTTACCATATATGGAGCAAGAAATGCCAGACGTCCAAGCTGAATTTAGAAAGGGAAGAGGCACCAGAGATCTTATCGCAAACATACGTTGGATAATGGAAAGAACCAAGGAATTTCAGAAGAAAATTACCCTGTGCTTTATAGATTATAGCAAAGCTTTTGACTGTGTAGATCATGATAAACTATGGAATGCTTTAAAAGAAATGGGGGTGCCACAGCATCTGATTGTCCTGATGATCAACCTATACTCTGGACAAGAGGCTACTGTAAGGATAGAATATGGAGAAAGCGACTGGTTCCCCATCGTAAAGGGTGTGAGACAGGGGTGTATTTTATCACCCTATTTATTTAATCTGTAAGCAGAACATATCACATGGAAAGCGGGATTCGACCAAGAAGAAGGAGGTGTGAAAATTAGAGGGAGAAATATCAATAATTTAAGATATGCAGATGATACCATACTACTAGCAGAAACCAGTAATGATTTGAAATGAATGCTGATGAAAATTAATGAGGAAAGCACAAAAGCAGGACTACAGCTGAACGTGAAAGTTAAAGAGGAAAGCACAAAGGCAGGACTACAGCTGAACATCAAAAAGACTAAAGTAATGACAACAGAAGATGTATGTAAGTTTAAAGTTGACAATGAGGACATTGAACTTGTCAAGGATTATCAATACCTCGGCACAGTCATTAACCAAAATGGAGACAATAGTCAAGAAATCAGAAGAAGGCTAGTTCTGGGGAGGGCAGCTATAGAATTGTACTATCAGTCTATCAGTCACAAGGAGAGATTAAAATAGATACGTTTTAAGTATTTATATATTATAGTCAATATTCCAAATAGTAGAGAAGGTTATAACAGCTGTACGTTACCTCAAATTAATAATCTGAGAGAGTGAAAGATGCCCCGTTGCCTCATCCCTAACCTTTGGCTGATAAAATACCTCCATGAGCCAGAACCCTTCTTGAAGACACAATACAACTGGAACGGTGAATGAGGAAATAGGGAACATACCAACTATCTTCATGATGGTGGAAGAGCTTCCCATGTTTGCTAGGTGAACTATTCTTAAAATTCAGACTGCTAATTCAGAGGGGGAAGAGTTGTCCTGCATAGGGATGGGGGAGATATTAGATTAATTTAGCATTTAAAGGTGAGCCTACCTAATTCTCACTTTCCAAAACAATACATAGACTGAAACACAGCCATCCTTCGAAATTCACACTCCCTTCAATTTTGAAATGCAGTTCTCCAGCCATGTAATGTGTTCAAAAATACATATACTAGGGTAACGTCTGCAAAATTGACAGATTTGCCCATCCCTAGTCCCGTGGAAGCACACTGAGGAAACACCAGCCAGAGATACATAGGCCACTTGTAGTAGATGAGAGTGACCTGGAGATATACTCCTCCTATTACTCTAGAGTCCAGAGGCTGAAATAATCTGCTTTCCATGTAGAAGCGGAATAAAGCTAGAAGTGTCGTGCCCAAAGCAAAGCTTTATCTTTGTTGAAAAAAGAGTCATAGGTTCCTAGTATTTGATTCATTTATAGCCCACTTCATCCCAGAGGCTCAGGGGAGCTTTCCCTAAATGTAAATAGCCTGTAGGGGCTCACCAACCAAGGATAACTTCCAGTAAATTTCCTTAGAATCCAGTTATTATATTGCACTTTGTTTCACTTCTTCAGCATGTCTTGGAAGAAGGAGCTCTAGAGAATATCAGATATAAAATTTGCAGAAGTTGAAGAAAGAGACCCCAAACATTTATTGGTCTGTAATAAGCAGATCAAGCTCACCCTCTGCGTACTGAAGCTGCCCGCATTCACAAAGGAACACCAACAAGGTCAGGCTGAGCCACTACATGGCAAGTGTAGCTACCCCATCTACACAGGAAGTGGATTGGACTGTGAAAGACAACCCAAATTGTGTTTGCATTTTGACAAATTTGTAGGGCAGTCCAGTATCTCAGAGATGAGGTCAGTTCTCCTGCTCCCTTTGCGCATTCACTATAGCTGCCCAATTTCCCTGCTTTTAAAAGTTGGATAGAAATATCTGTTGGCTATAGATACATTCTTAAACTGCAAGGTCTTTTTGCCTATTAGTCAATTTCTCTGCTTTTCAATCCGGGAGGTAAAAAATGGGATCCTGTGTAAGCTTGCTGAGAATGGATTGAGCATGCTTATTGAATTCAGTGGGATTTACTCCCCTGCAATCATGCGTAGGATAGGTGAAGCTGACCACAGGGTCAGCTAAAAACTGCATACCTCATCCCTGCAGGCAAAGGAATATAGACTGGGAGGGGACTTACAGATATAATCCATATCAACCACACAATCCTATAACAATGCAAAACTTGTGCCAGTCTTTTTTTTTAATGTTTGTTAACAACTGCCTTGACATTTTGGCCTTTTATTCTAACTGGAAGCATCTGAATAATGAACTTCAGGGACCAGATGTGAGTAGAACAAACAATTTGCACAGCAATGTTTAAAAGAGAGGCAACAGCTCTGATATACAAAGAATTCTTTTGAAAAGAGGAAATGCTGATTATTTTAATTTGCAGTGATGCCAGGTCACACAGCTTTCTCATGATGCTACTTTCTTTTTCTCTCATTTGATTTCTCACCATGTTGAAAATATTCTTAGGCTTTTAAATTTACAAAAGGAAATTTGGCAGGCACATACTCTTTGATGGAGTAATTTGTAATCTGTTTCTGTAACCCCAGAGCATATTTTAATAAAGAGATTAAAGTCTTCAATTTTTCCTCTTTGCACTGGAGAGGACAGCTTGTGACTAATTGAGAGCTCAGTTTTATTGCATCATACTAGATGCTAATTAGGCCACTTAGACCCCAAACTTTTATGAGGCAAAAAGAATGGTCGCAATAAAATAGTTTGTGGGACTGAACTGGAGAAAATCATGAGAAAAATGTCAAAGAGAAATGAGAAAGAAAGAGCTGAAAGTAGCTTTAAAATAAAGAGGATCACTGAACTTAATTAACTCTGAATCATTAATGCTGAGGTAAGAAATCATGTTGTGTATGCATTACAAAATATATCTACTTTTCTATCAGTGGAATTATGGTGTATTTTGCTTTACAACTACTTTCGCAGAAACTTCTTTACATTTAGGCCTACAAAAATATGCTGATTCTCTAACCCTTATCATAAGGTCAAAAGATTTCAGAAGGCTTTGGATGTCACATAGGGCAGAAGTGTAAATGACTTGTGTTTCCTCTCATCACACTTCTGCATACCTTCTGAAGCCTGGAGATGCATACATCTCCATGGGAAATGCATCTCTCTTCATACATCACATGACACATTGGAATATGTTAAGGAAAAGCATCAGTCACTCATGTGTCCACTATGTTCCAGTTCAGGCATCACATTGCAGTTTCAACAAACCATATATAGTAATTGCCCATTCTTACCCTCCTCTCTGCTTTCCTCTCCTTTTCCCTTTATATGTCTGACTTAATAGAAGACTTCATGGTTTGTCTACCAGGAATCTGATTTATTTGAACCAGCAAGCACTCTCCACAGACCAGGAAACCATGGCTTCTGATCCTGGTTTGTAGGTAATAATAATAATAATAATAATAAATTTAATTTATGTGTCGCCTATCTGGCCAATGGCCACTCTAGGCGACGTACATACAATAAATATGGCAGAATACAATATAAAAATACAGTGAAATATATAAATTATAAGAGCAAACAATACATAATAGGAGGCATTTAAAACAGAAGAATATTAAGCCTCCCCAGAAGTCCCGAAAGCCTGCTGAAAAAGCCAGGTCTTTAAGGCCTTGCGGAACATATTCAGGGAAGAGATGTGCCGAAGATCTTGTGGGAGGGAGTTCCAGAGGGTGGGGGCCGCCACTGAAAAGGCCTTCTCTCTAGTGCCCGCCAACCTAGATGCTTTGGTTGGCGGGACTGAGAGAAGGCCTTGTGTGGCCGATCTTGTCAGGCGGCATGATTGGTGGCGTTGTAGGCGCTCCTTTAGATAAACTGGGCCGAGACCGTGTAGGGATTTAAAGGTTAAAACGAACACCTTGAATTGGGCCCGGAAAACAACTGGAAGCCAGTGTAGATTGAACAACACTGGCGTGATGTGGTCCCGGCGACAACTGTTTGTGAGTAATCGAGCCGCCACATTTTGAATAAGTTGTAGTTTCCGGACTGTTTTCAAGGGTAACCCCACGTAGAGTGCATTACAGTAATCTAATCGAGAGGTGACCAGGGCATGTACTACCAGTGGGAGCTGATGAACAGGAAGGTAGGGTTGCAGCCTACGTATAAGGTGTAGTTGGTACCAAGCTGCCCGGCTCACAGCCGAAATCTGAGCCTCCATGGACAGCTTGGAATCAAGTACAACCCCGAGGCTGCGGACCTGGTCCTTTAGGGGTAAACTCACCCCATTGAACTTCAGGTCAACGGTTCCCAACCTTCTCTTGTCCCCCACGAGCAGTACCTCAGTCTTGTCGGGGTTCAGTTTCAGCCTATAGGTAGCAAACATATATTTCTCTGATTACATGCCATTGTTAACGGCGGTTTGACAAACTAAAATGCTTTGTATTGTGTGAGAGGGTAGGAGAAAAATGGAGGGGGCAGACAAGAAGTTCACAGGCATGGGGTTATTTCTACTCTAAGAAACCATGGTTTGTTGAACCAGGAATGTGACATCTAAGCTTGGCCTTTGTGTCATGCCCAAAGTCAATTAGTGACCAACTATATGGGTTTGATTCATATATAGTTTGGGATGGTTTGGATAGGGGGATGTTTAATGGAGCCAGAATGACTATAAATGTTCCTGGTCAAGTTGCCAGCCACATCTGTTGCTAGGGAAATTACAGGTAAAATAGCTAGCTTTCAATAACTAGGAAATAGCCTGAGACACCTCTGAAGGATGTTTATATTATTTTAGCTAAGGAAGACCTGGACAGCAGTCCTTATAAGGAAGCACTCTGCTGTTACATTTGAAAGTCCCTGTGCTGTAACATAACAGCAATTAATGTTTTAAACCTTTCTCATAAGCATCCAGTGATTTATTTCCATATCAATGCATCTCCATTCTTTCAAATCTATGCTTTGGCAGATATTAATAGCATCTATTTAATAATGCTACAAGTGGGATTTATAAAAGTTTGTTTTTACAACATTTGTTAGAAGCCATCACTGAAAAGGTCTGTTTTTCTATACCTATTGTTTAAAGTTTAAGTTACTGTATATTTAAAAATGCATTACAAAAATTTAGACAGTCACTCTGAAATAATAAAAAAGACTTTTGTATGCAAATAGAGAATACTTCATAATGACATGTCCAGTAATGCTATATAAAAAGCCTTCTGAATATTCTCAAATGAAAAACAGTGATTCACTGATGCAATCCTGTCACAGTAACATCATACAGTGCCATGAAAAAGTATTTGCCCTCTGTCTGATTTTCTGCATTGTTGCATATTTTTGGCACTGAATGTTGTCAGATCTTGAACTATACCTAATATTAGGGAAAAGGGATCCCGAGTGAACAAACAACACAAAATGTTGATACTTCTTTCATTTGTTTATTAAAGAAAATTAAGCAACACCCAATGCCACCATGTGAAAAAGTAATTGCCCCGTTAGACTCAAAACCTGGTTACGCCACTTTTAGCAGCAATGACTGCAACCAAACACTTCCTGTAGTTCTTGATCAGTCTCTCACAGTGCTGTGGTGGAATTTTGGCCTACTCCTCCATGCAGAACTGCTTTAACTCAGTGACATTTGTGGGTTTTTAAGCATGAACTGATCCTTCCAGGCCTTGCCACAGCATCTCAATGGGGTTTAGGTCTGGACTTTGACTAGGCCATTCCAAAACTTTAAATTTCTTGTTCCTCAACCATTCTGATGTAGACTTGCTTGTGTGTTTCGGATCATTGTCTTGCTGCATAACCCAGCTGCGCTTTAGCTTCAGCTGCAGCTGACGGACAGATGGCCTGCCATTCGCCTATAGAATTCTCTGAGACAAAGCAGAATTCATGGTTCCTTCAATGATGGCAAGTTGTCCAGGTCCTGATGCAGCAAAGCATCCCCAAGCCATGACTCTGCCACCACCATGCTTGACTGTAGGTATGAGGTTCTTCATGTGGAATGCAGTGTTTGGTTTTTGCCAGACACAATGGGGCCCATGTCACACAAAAAGTTCCATCTTTGACTCATCTGTCCATAAAACATTGTTCCAGCTTGAGGATCATCCAGGTGCTTTTTGGCAAACTCTAGGTGAGCATTCATGTTCTTCTTAGTGAGCAATGGGTTCCGCCTTGCTACTCTGCCATGAATCCCATGTTTGCACAGTGTCTTTCGGATGGTGGAATCATGAACACTGACCTTGGATGAGGCAAGAGAGTCCTGCAGATCCCTGGGTGTTGTTCTGGGGTCCTTCATGACTCCCCAGATGGTTTTACGCTTTGCTCTTGGAGGGATTATGGGAGGACGGCCACTCCTGGGAAAATTCACTACTGTACCAAACCTTCTGCATTTGATCACTGTGGCTCTGACGGTGCTCGTGGAGTTCCAGAGCCTTAGAAATGGCTTTATCCAGACTGATATGCATCAACAACTATTTTCCGGAGGTGTTCAGGAATCTCTTTTGATCATGGCATGATGTGGCTTTGGAGTCTGTGTGCTAGCAACTTCAATCTGATGGCAAGGGCCAAAGTTAGTCAGATTTATATTGGGCAGGGCTGGCCCAAATCAGCCCTGATTGTTTACCAAAGTATTCAAACACCTGGCCCTAATAAACCCTTTCATTGGTTTGAGTCCATAGGGGGGCAATTTTTCACACAGGGGCATTGAGTGTTGCCTAACTTTCTTTAATAAATAAATGAAATAAGTATCAAAATTTTGTGTTCCAATATTAATTAAACAGTGTTTTGAACAATGGTTGAGTGGTTCAAAAATCCCAATACATTAGATCTGCAATCTAAACCAGCACCCCATATATGTGTGTGTGTGTGTATATATATACATATATACATACATATATACATACATATATACATACATATATACATACATATATACATACATATATACATACATATATACATGCAGAAAGTCACAAAAAACTACAGGGTCTCTTTTATTATGCTCTTTCACAGGAAAATGCTGGCAGAAATGGGAATATGAACTTCAATTAAGCATTTGGCTCTCATAAAAATGCACACTTTGCCCATTTAATTAAGTAAACCCCCAAAAGTCTGGGATCATTTTATAAAATGGCTAAGAAATATAAGAAGTAATTATAAAAAGATCAATGACATTTCTACTCCATCTGCTATGGAGTGAATTAATCAAAGTAAAGTCATCTCATCTACTTGGCATGAAGAACAATGACAATGAGGAAAAGATATCATTTGGCAATCTAAGCCTGGCCTTTCTGTTAAAAACAAAAACAAAATGCTGCCTGGGACAAAACTGGAGGGTATATGTCGCAATAGCAGCCTTGAAATAAGACCACAGAAGTTACACATTTCTTTAGAAAAATACCCTCCTGTCCGTACGTGCTTCCATTGGATATTTGTGGCATAAAAGGTGAAAAGCTTGGATCCTAATGTAATTTATTTGGGAAAGTTTACAGAAGCTAAGGAAGTTCATGGAAGGAAAGCTTCCCACCCCCTCTTCTCCACTGCTGACAACTGTGTTCTCTGAAAAGCCTCTTTGGAGACCCTTCTGAACAATATGGCATGAGGCACAGGAGCTATTGAGCGGGAAACACCCCAAACTGAGCTTGGATCTTAAGATAAATTAACTTAACTAAGTTCATGGAATTAAAGTTTACCATCCCCTGTTCTTCCTACCTGTAGCCCTCCAGATGTTAAATCCCATCATCTGTGGTGACCATTGGCTGGGATTGATGAGAGCTGGAGGGCTATAGATTCCCCACCCTGCACTCCAGCATGCATTGTTCAGGACTTGGAGAGGCCTTCAACCCACCAGAGAGGCTTTTCAGGGCTGCAGGTAGCTGCAGGGGGAAGGAGGAGACAGGAAACTTTTGTGAACTTCCTGAAGCTAACATCTTAATATACAAATGAAAAGAATTTTATTTTTTAAAGATTCACTACTGTATATGTGTTGTTATGCTATTAGCTGCCTTCTGTTGTTACACTTCATGTGCAAGATGACAAAGAGAAACCTAAGTGGCTCATGTGATGTTTACCATTTAGGATCCACAGTGTAGTGGGAAATTCAGAAGTGCAGGGTCCTTTCATGGTAGTCATGCCACACACCCTCACAGCCACATCCCCATTCCGCTTTCTCTCATCTCCCTTGCTCTCCCTACAACAGATGTCCCTAGGAGCCAATCAGCATGAAAGGGCTGGCTCTGTGGTAGCTACTGAAAAGTGTCTTCTCAGTGGCTGACTTACCTTCTTTCACTCTGAATGGCTCCAATCTGCATGAAATCTTCTCAGTTGCTAACACACTCCCTTTTCATGCTGATTAGCTCATACCTAGGGACCTAGCTGGAACCCTGCTCCCAAAAAAGTAATGGGTCTATGAACCCCCATGACCCCAGAAGTCTACACCCTTGCTTAGAATGCAAAGAGGATCTAGTGGACCAAACTGCATCACATTGTCCAAAAGAGACTTCTGCTAATAAGAGAGGTGAATCAGATGATATTACTCCAACGAAGTGAATTGTGTGCTTTATCTATTTTGGAGATGCCAGGACCTACCTCTCACACTCTTTATATGTTCATTTCCCATTTTTTTAAAACCTAAGTTATTTTTACTTACATATTCTGGGTTTCTAAAGTACTCCAGGTTATGACCCCTCCCTTACTCCTTTTTGCTGCTGCGCCATACAAAGCTAAACGAAGGTGCCATTCAGACCGGGACTCATGGTTAAGCTCTCTCCACAGTAATCAGTTAGTACTGTCCCCATCTAGGAAAAGACAAATTGGTCAGTTTTGGTATCTCTTAGTTTTTAATTTTTTCCACTTCTAAATTCAGAACTTCACATTGCCATAGCAATTTCCTTTAAAAAAAAACACCTCATGAACATTTGTCAGAATTTCAGTGCAAATTCCTTCTAATATACACATTTTTGTATGCAGGTTTAACTAAAAACAGTTACAGTTCAGTACAAATTCCTTCTAATATACACATTTTGTATGCAGGTTTAACTAAAGCCAGGACTTAGACTCCAGTCTTATAGCAGGTGAATCAAGTGGGGTATCCAGAGCACAACCTTGTCCCGATTTCTTGGATGAGTTTCAGTTGGTACAGCATGAGGACATTGACAAGGTACTTGGACAGGTTCGTACAACCACTTCTGTGCTGGATCCTTGCCCTTCTTGGCTAATAAAAGCTAGCAGGGATGGAACAGCCGGCTGGGTCAGGGAAGTGATTAATGCCTGTCTGCGAGAGGGGGCGGTTCTTGGCTGCCTGAATGAGGCGGTAGTGAGACCACTCCTGAAGAGACCCTCCCTGGACCCAGAAAATCTTAATAACTATAGGCTGGTAGCAAATGTTCCATTCCTGGGACGAGTGGTGGCAGGTCAGCTCCAGACCCTCTTGGATGAGACCAATTATCTGGATCCATTTCAGTAAGGTTTCAGGCCTGGTTTTGGCACAGAAACAGCCTTGGTCGCCCTGTATGATGACCTCTGTCAAGAGACAGACAGTGAGAGTGTGACTCTGTTGATTCTTCTTGATCTCTTATCGGCTTTCGATATCATTGACCATGGTATCCTTCTGGGAAGACTGGTTGAGTTGAGAGTGGGAGGGACTGCATGGTGGCGGTTCCGCTCCTACTTGGTGGGTCAGCTCCAGAAGTTGGTGCTTGGGGAGCATTGCTTGGCACCCTGGACTCTCCAGTATGGGGTTCCACAGGGGTCAGTTGTGTCCCCCATGCTGTTCAACATCTACATGAAACCATTGGGTGCGGTCATCCAGAGCTTTGGACTGTGTTGCCATCAGTGTGCTGATGACACACAGCTCTATTTCTCCTTTTCATCTTCTTCAGGTGAGGATGTCAATGTGCTGAACCGGTGCCTGGCTGCAACAATGGATTGGATGAGGGCTAATAAACTGGGGCTCAATCCAGACAAGACTGAGATGCTGCTAGGGGGTGGTTCTTCTGACTGGATGGTGGCTGTCCAACCTGTCCTGGATGGGGTTGCACTCCCCCCGAAGGAGCAGGTTCGTAGCTTGGGGGTTCTCCTAGAATCAACTCTGTCACTTGAAGCTCAGGTAGCCTCGATGGCACGGAGTGCCTTCTACCAACTTAATAATAATAATAATAATATTTAATTTGTTTGTTGCCTATCTGGCAATTAGCCACTCTAGGCGACGTACATTAAAAGAGATAAAATACAATAATAACAGATGTAATCACATTAATAACAATAGGTAAAATACTGGACAGTCATCAATACATATAAAAGCAATTATATTAACAACATACGAAAAATGACAGAATCATGGTGATTTACCCAATGACCTCAAAGGCTTGCTGGAATAGCCACGTCTTCAGGGCCTTGCGGAATACATCTACGGAAGGGGCATGTCGAAGATCACATGGGAGGGAGTTCCAGAGACTGGGGGCCACCACAGAAAAGGCTCTTTCCCTAGTACCCACCAACCTAGCTGTTTTGGTTGGCGGGATTGAGAGAAGGCCTTGTGTCAGCTCTACACTGCATCAGCAGTGTCAGGGGGGGGTGGAAATTCCTGGGTCTTCGGCAGGGAAGGAAAGTCCTTAGCCAGCAGTCGGGTTGTAAATCTGCCAGGCCTATCCGAAGCATACTTGCCGAGTCAGAAGTCCAGAAGCGAGGTCAGTGGAGGTCCGGGATCAATTGCCAAGGAGGTCAGTCAAAGAGATGCTGCAGAGAAACTACGTCTACACAAAGCCACGCCTGACATTGCAGTCAGCAACAAGCTGCAGCCAAGGTGTGCCTTATAAAGAGCAGGATGGACAGCAGGTGTGAGCCCTCAGCGTTTGGGCCTTAAGGAGACAGGCCTGCCTCTCTACTGCCTGACCTTCTGCTGTCTACGTTCTGCAGGTGAGGGGGGAGTATCCTGTTCACTGTCTGTGTCTGGCTGCAGGGCCTCTGCTGTCCCTGGGGTGCTCTGCAGCTGAGGGGCAGAAGGAGCTGGATTCTCAGGAGGCTCCTCCATGTCTCCTGCTGCTCCTGGGTCTGCTGCTGTTACTCCCGAGTCATCCTCATCTGAGGAGTCCTCTGACGGGGCCATGACACCTTGTGTGGCTGATCGAGTTGGGCGGCATAATTGGTGGCGGTGGAGGTGCTCTTTCAGGTAAGCTGGGCCGAAACCGTACAGGGTTTTAAAGGTTAAAACCAACACCTTGAATCGGGCCCGGAAAACAACCGGCAGCCAGTGTAGGTCAAATAATACTGGCGTGATGTGGTCCCGTCGGCGACTGTTGGTAAGTAAGCGCGCTGCTGCATTCTGTATAAGTTGTAATTTCCGGGTCGTTTTCAAGGGTAACCCCACATAGAGCGCATTACAGTAGTCCAATCGAGAGGTGACCAGGGCATGCACCACGAGTGGGAGCTGTTGAACAGGGAGGTAGGGTTGCAGCCTACGTATAAGGTGTAATTGATACCAAGCTGCCCGGCTCACAGCCGAAATCTGAGCCTCCATGGACAGCTTGGAATCAAGAACAACCCCGAGGCTGCGGACCTGGTCCTGTAGGGGCAACTTCACCCCACCAAACACCAGGTCAACATCTCCTAACCCTCCCTTGTCTCCCACAAGTAGTACCTCGGTCTTATCAGGGTTCAACTTCAACCTGTTCCTGCCCATCCATCCACTCACAGATTCCAGGCACTTGGACATGGTCTCCACAGCCCTCTCCGGTGAAGATTTAAATGAGAGATAGAGCTGAGTGTCATCCACATATTGGTGACACTGCAGCCCAAATCTCCTGATGATCTCTCCCAGCGGCTTTACATAGATGTTAAATAGCATGGAAGAGAGGATAGAACCCTGTGGCACACCACAATTGAGAGGCCAAGGGTCTGAAACCTCATCACCCAATGCTACCTGTTGGTGCCTATCAGAGAGAAAGGACTGGAACCACCGTAGAACCGTGCCTCCCAATCCCAAACTCTCCAGGTGATCTAAAAGGATACCGTGGTCGACAGTATCAAAAGCCGCTGAGAGATCCAGGAGGACAAGGAAGGTGAATTCTCCCCTATCCAGTGCCCTCCTCATATCATCAACCAGAGCGACCAAGGCTGTTTCAGTTCCATGTCCAGTCCTGAAACCCGATTGGTATGGATCTAGATAATCCGTTTCATCCAAGTGTGTCTGCAACTGATTTGCTACCACTCTCTCTTTTTTTTTCAATTAATTTTTATTCAAATTTTCAAAACCAAAACAATACAAAAAGAAAAAACACAAATCAATAACTAACACAACAAGAAAAGAAATATATATATAAAAATATTGACTTCCGATTTGTCATAGTTCAGCTATAAATCTATAATATATAACAAGCCTGTCTCTTAATAGATTATAAAATCACCTTCCTCCAGTGGTTATCTTAATTGGTTTCAAATCTCATTAACATCATATCATTTTATTCTTCCACAAAAAGTCAAAGAGAAGTTTCCAATCCTTGAGATATATGTCCATCATTTTTTTTTCTAGATAAACATGTCAATTAATCCAACTCATCAAGTCTACTAAGTCCAGTAATTTCAAATTGCTCTTCTTCCATTATCCATATTGGTTCCATCTTTCATCTTTACGCACCCAATAATCTTGCTGTCATAGTCATATAATAAGAGTCTGATAGGAATTTCCTTTATCACAGATATTTTCTTGCCATCAATTCTGAACATATCACCGAAGTATTGTTGCAAAGCCGCATCTCTGTTCCTCTTTTTTACATGATACACTAGCACATCTCTTGAAGATTTTTCCATTGACACAAAACAGGGATTAAATCTGTTAACTTTCTCCATTTCAAGTTCCATCAAATCCTTCCAGTCCAGGAATTTTTTTGAACCGATAATATCTTTATCTCCAATCTCTTCAATTCCTTCAGAGACAGCGCTGAGTTCCAAACCGTAATATTTATCTCCAGGATCCATCACAGCCAGGAAATCCAAATCTTTTTTCATGTCCATATTTAATCCAATCTCCATAGATTGAACCTTGCCTTTAATTTCTGTTTCATCCTTTTTTGGTTTTCCAGATCTATCTTTATTCTCCTTTCTCATAGAATCCTGAATTTCTTTCAGCTCCTGTCTCATTTCGTCAAATTCAATTCTCAACGCTTGACTATTATTTCTCAGTTCTTGTTTTATTGACTTAATCCCATTAATTATTTTCTGAAACATGTCTAAAGATAAAGTCCCTTCTTGTACATCCATGATCTTCTTAATTGTCATTCTTAAAGCCAAAGGAACAAAACTCCTTCAATTTTCAATGTCCCAAGCAAAGAACAGTTTATTTCTTTATCCAGTTACAAAGGAGTTAATCTTTCAAACCAACTGACGTCACACTCTAGACAGCCCTTATCTCTTATATGCCCAGAAGTGCAAAAACAACTTTAGTTCACAGCGTCCAAATAACTAGTAGCAGAAGGAAAGAGCAGATTCGTCAAAAAAAGTAGATCAGAAAAAATAGTCCCAGACATGTGTTACACAAAAGTCTTATAAATCAAAAAGATTTTTCCTTTCTCTTCCAATCAGAAACCCCTCATCCGTTGAAATCTTTATAATGCTATTTTCCATGTCAGCTTTTTGCAATAATAAAAAAGATAGGCTATTTTTATTTTCTTCCCCCTTAGTTCCGTGAGTAAAAGATAAGGAAAGTTTTGGCTCACCCAGGTTTTCTTAATTGCTGTTCCTTTGACAAATCTCTTTAGCTGTATAGATAAGAAAATAATAAAGCGTAGACAGGAGAATGCTTGGCTGTTAGTCTGTCTTTCTTTAAAGAAAAAAATGGGTCACTTATTCAGCTGAGCTTAGCTAGAAATCCTCGCTCCGTCCGAGCTGCTGGAAGACCTTCTTTCACAGACAATTCTGACAAATTCCAGTCTCCAACAATCACAACAAAGCTGTGTGGGAAATCTCACGTTTCTTCCTTATCCGGAAGAAATTATCTCCAGTCAAAAAAGACCCTTCTGACTGGATTTAAAACTGAAAAAGTTTCATCCAAGACGGGAGCCGTCTCAGAGCTGCACAGGCGGAGGGATCCTCCTGGGAAGTCCATTTGCTACCACTCTCTCAATGACCTTGCCCAAGAATGGTAAGTTTGAAATTGGGCGAAAGTTGTTTAAAATCTGGGGATCCAAGGAGGACTTCTTTAAGATGGGTTTAATAATAGCCTCCTTGAGGGCTAGTGGCATAACACCCTCTTGCAAGGATGCATTAACCATTGCCTTGATCCCCTCACCCAATCTCTCTTTGCAGCTCATAAGGAGCCACGATGGGCAAGGGTCATTTAGACAATCTGTATTACAGATGAGAGCACCTTGTCCACATCCTCAGCAGGAAGAGGCCGAAATGGATCCCATTTGACTGGTTTGCAACTGGTTAACTCTAGCTCACTCACTGTATCCACGGCGCACGGAATCGAGCTCCTCAGGCGTTCGATTTTATCAGCAAAGTGCTTTGCCAATTTGTCACAGGAGGCCTTAGACTGTTCCAAGGGTTCCTGAGTAACTGGACCGACCAGGCTTCGGACCACCTGGAACAACCTCCTGGGACAGCACTCAGCTGATGCAATAGAGGCAGCAAAGAATTCCCTCTTTGCTGCCCTTACCGCCACTTGGTAGGCAGCTATTGCTGCTCTAACCTGTGTCCGAGCATCTTTGGAGCGCGACTTCCGCCACCGGCGCTCTAGTCGTCTCACCTCCTGTCTCAAGGTACGCAACCATGGTGTGTACCATGGTGCTACTTGAGTTCTGTTCAGGGGGAGAGGACGTTTTGGAGCCACTCGGTCTAACGCCCCGGCGATCCTCTCATTCCACTCCATCACCAGGGCATCGACCGGGCGACCTTCAGCAGGTTCCAATTCCCCAAGCGCTGTCAGGAAACCATTTGGATCCATCAGGCACCTGGGGCGGACCATTCTAATAGGACCTTTACCCCTGCGGAGGGCATGCAGCATCGAGAGATCCATCTTTACCAGATAGTGGTCTGACCATGACACAGGGGTAAAAGAATTACCCCTAACTTCAGCACACTACCCTCCCCTCCCGGGACAAATACAAGGTCAAGAGTAGGACCTGCTACATGGGTGGGCTCAGTATTACTAAGGCGCAGTTCCCAGGAAGCCATGGTTTCCAGGAAATCCCGAGGAGCTCCAGTGAGAGTGGTCTCAGCGTGTATGTTAAAGTCACCCAGAACTAACAGCTCCGGGGACAACATTCGCACGTCTGAGATCACCTCGAGCACCTCAGCCAGGGAGTCTGCCGTGCAGCGGGGCGGGCGGTACATGAGTAGGATCCCTAAACTGCCCTTCGAGCCCAACCTCCAGTACGCCCCTATCTGGACAGGGACAACCTGGTTTCAGTTGTCCATGCTCTGGTAACTTCCAAGCTAGATTAACTAAAACACAATTTTTCAAGCAATTTCCCCTAATGAAATTAATTTTTGTATGCAATATTCACTCATAAAAGCATTTTATGCACACTTTCCTATAATATGCACATTTCTGTACACATTGTTTGGTTGGAGAACTGCATCACAAGATTCAGTGATGAGTGAATTTCAAAGTATAAATGTGTTTTGGCTCACGTATTTGAGAAGAGTGCACTGGATCGTGTCATAAAAATGCAAACAAAATTGATTTTTCACTCTCAACTCACTCCACCCAGCTCACTCCACCTGTGCAGGTGTGTGTGCTGTCTCTCTCACACAGATACTTCTCATTTTAGTTTTAATTAATTCATTTTAATGCCCCTCAGGCATGAAATTTTAGTCATCCACATATATTACAACAGGCTTACCCAACCCAGTGCTTTCCGGTTATCTTGAACTACAACTCCAAACATCGTTGGCCATTTCCCATGCCGGCAGAGGTTCACCAGGTTGGAGAAGACCATATTGTAATATACTGTATTGTACAACTGCGTTACAGTATATTACAACAAAGAAAGGGTATCCTTTAAATATTATAGTAGCAGTGTAGGAGGTGCTTTTCATGTATACATACTGTAGCACTGCTGTGACATTTGTGAGAGTAGCCCATCATGCAGGTCTTTACCATGAAATCATTGCTTTACTTGTTTTAGGGTGATGTCATGGTAAGGAACCACACAATTTGCCCTGGTCACATGGTTTCAGGTCATTAAGGGAATTTCAGTCATCAGAAAAGAAATCACAATAGTAGTAGAATCTTGAATTCAGTCCAATAAGCAGTGATACTAGCTGAAAGGATTTGGCTGCCAATCTCAGAATACATCACCTTGCTTGCTTTCATTATTAGTTTGCAAATAAATATGATTACAATTATTTACTCTCTTCTTTTGAATAAGAGTAATCTTTTGTGCTGTATTCCTTTCTATTGACATTTAGAGGTATGAAGGACTAATAACCTAGCATTACACAGTCAGCAGATGATTTTGGGAGAAAATACATTAACATTCCTCATCTTTATACAAATATTTGTATGCTGCTATTCATAAGCAGCCATTTTTAATTTTAATTTGCTTTTTAATTCATGTATTTACTTGTGAGTGGGCAGGCTAGTAAACTTTTTGCTAGGCTAATAACTTGTGCACATGCATTTGCAAGGCTCTCTTCACTCCCTTTGTTGTTTTTTACTTTGAACCACTTTCATCTCAATCCAAATGTCAGGGCTTGTACATGGCAGAGATGCTTCCACATGCAAGCCATTTGAATGTAAAAATGGACACCCAGTAATAATTCCTTTAAAAATGCCCTGTGGCAGAATATTCCACAGGACTGGGTTGATGGCACTAAAGACTCAATTTCTTCTTGTGGTGGTTTATACCTAAATTGCTAAACAGTAAATATGTCAGAAAAATAATTTGACATCTGATGCAGACAGATTAACTGTTGTGTAAAAATCATTGCGGAAACAAAACATTCTATAGAAAGATAAGTACTATAATTATAACATTATATATGCTTAGTTTTCCATGCGCGCGCACACACACACACACACACACACACACAGATTCAACCAATGACCCTAGAAAGCAAGGTTAAAAGTAAGTACTGTAAAAATCCAGAGTCATGTCAAGATTGCAATCCACACTAGAGATTAATTGAACAGCCTGTTTCCACTCCATGTCACTTTCCAATCTGTCACTTTGTGTGCATTCATAAGTCCATTCCATTTTATTTCTGTGTTAATCTACCAGTTTTTAAAAAAAGGACATAAATGTGTATTTCAATATGTATTTCTGAATGTTTTAAGCAAATTATGCATTTCTTAACACATTTTCTCTCAAAACATGAATTTCTGAATATAATGCATTTTGATATGCTCTTTGAGCTGACAACTACATTGTAAAATTTGGAGAAGCACAAAATCCAAATGATAATTATGTTCTGATCCACAAGTAGACTGAGAGTTGCAGACCAAGTTAATTCATATTGGTATTTGCAAAGATCAAATTCCTCCAGCATCCCTACAGCTACAGAGCTGAAATCAAGTTCAAGTTCTGGATCTAAAGTAAAATTATGCTGAATGTTATTCTACATAATATTCAAATTATACAATCATTTTCTCCTATTGCCTTTGTACTAGGGAATGTCTTTCCCTTTGCCATAAGTGAAGGAGCAATCATCAGTTACTTCAGATATCTCATAAAGACGTATCTTTTTGCCCAGGCATTTCCTGACCCATAAGATTTGAGTTTTTTAATATTTCCTTGAATCCCCTGAATCCCTGTTTTATATTTGTGCTGCAATCATGCTGCATTTAATGATATTGTTTATTGTTTATATGTTATACACTGTGATGTTCCTATATTAATGTATATATGGTAAGTGTTGTTGTTTTAGAAGATACATGGTAAGTGGAGTGAAAGAGGGGGAGTGAATGGGCAGTAGAATGCGAGATGATTGGCTGAGTGTTTAAAATGGCTGAATGTATAAAAGGAAGAGTGAGAGTGGAATCTGGGGGGAAGAAGAGAAAGAGTGGATTGCTTGGTGGGGTTTGAGAGAGTTGTTTGCCAGGAGAGAGTGAAGAAGGAGGGGGGTGGAGTTCGGATTAGTATTGAGTAAAACCATATGCTTATGTGCCTTAAGAAGAAATCTTGTTAATCTTGTTAGCTTTGTTATCTGTAATAAATACTTAATTTGGTTTACCAAAGGCCTGATCCTTGGCTGGAGTTTCACAGACCAGAAGGGAGGGTAAGGTAATGACCAAGGCTGAAGGGGAACTGTAACAAATGGTGGCAGCGGTGAAGAGAATAACAATACCAGTATTCAGAGTCTCTAGGAATACTAGTATTGGGACGTTACTGGTGGTTGCCTAGCAGGGGGATCTGTTGAGATCTGTGCTAGAGCGGATAGGTAAATCATAAGAGAGTGCGGTCCGGACTGGTGGAGTCCCTGGTGGTGCCTAGAGACAGGCAGTAACCACGCGCAGGTAGGAACCTGACAGGGAGAGCCAGGGAAGGACGCATCACATGTGGTGTCAGTAGCGGTGGGATACGAACAACAGAGAATCCAGATACAGTGGTGTGGCAAACAGAAATAACAAAACAAGATTACTTGTGAGAGTGACTGGCAAAGAGTGTGTGGCAAAGAGTGAGTGAACTCAAACACCATGGCTGAATACATAAAAATGAAAAGAGAGGAGCTGGTGGAGAAGTGCATAACATTCAATTAACCTCACGAGGGTAAAGGGGTAGATGAATTGAGGGTAGCACTTATAGGATTTGCAACTGCCCAGCAAAAACAACCTGTCAGAGAAGAGACCCCAGAAGGATATTTAAGCAATCCCGCTTATATAGAGTACTTGAGAGAGAAGTTAAGATGGGAGGCTGATGAGAAAAAAAAGCAGCGGGTCTTTGAGGCTGAGGCAAAAGATAAACAGCGGGAGTTGGAAGCTGAGAGATTGAGGATGGAAGGTGCAGAGAAGGAAAAACAGAGGGAGTTGGAAATTGAGAGAATGAGATTGGGGTTTGAGGAGAGGGAGAAGCAACGAGCATTGGATGCTGAATTACAAGTAGAAAAGTTAAAATTTGATAGAGAGAAATTTCACTCTGAGGAGACAAGGAAGGAGAGAGATGGAGCAAAAATAAAAATTACTCCAAAGGACTTTGCTGTCTATGAGCCTGGTCAAGATCCTCAAATTTACCTCAGCACCTTTGAAAAAGCAGCTCAGTTGTGGGGGCTACCTGAAGATAAATACATGCAGTATTTATCAAACCTGATTAAAGGGGAATTGGCTGAGGTATACCAATATTTCCCCTCAGACAGGCCCATCACCTACGCTGAATTCAAAGAAGCAGTGTTTAAAAGATTCAGACTGGGGCCTGATTATTTTAGAAAGCTTTTCAGAAACTGCCAGATACAGACAGGGAGGTCTTTTGTGGAACTGGGAGCAAAGTTGATGGATATATTTGGAAAGTGGATGAGTAGTGCCAAAGCTCAGTCAGTGGAAGAGGTGAAAAGCCTCATGATACTGGATCAATTATACCATCAGTTACCACCAGAAATAAGGCTCCTGGTCAAAGACCGTTCCCCTACATCTGTGCAGGAGGCCGCAGAGATGGCGGATCACTTCGCCTCCAATAGAACTGGCTGGGTGGGGAAAACATCAAGAGAGTTTAAACCCAGACCATATAGTGCTGGCAGAAGGGATGTGGTACCACAGCGAGTGAGTCCTCCAGTAAAATCTGAAGGGCACAGGACACCCCAGAGTGGATCTGTGTACCCTAAAAGTGAGGAGAAATTATGCTACAAATGTGGTAGACTGGGGCACCTACGTTTTCAATGTGAGGTTGCCAACCCCATTAGTAATCCTGCTCAGACAAGGGTAGTGATAACAGAGCCCAAGGCTTTAGAAACAGCGAAAAAGGTTCAGTTCTGCCAGATAAACTGGACAGAAGTAACAGACCTTGATTCAAGTCTGAGAGAGGAAGTGAGTGTACAAGGGGCAAATTATTGGGCATTGCTTGACACTGGTGCCGCTCAGACGTTACTGAGGCCAGATTTAATAAAATCTGAAGAAATATTACCTCAGGAAATGGTGAATATCCAAGGAGTGAGGGGTCAACCAGAGAGTTTGCCTGTGGCCCTAGTGAAAATGGAATGGAGAGGCCGAAAGGGCCAATATAAAGTTGGTATTAATGCCCATCAACAAGAACCAGTAATACTGGGAAGGGATGTAATGGGCGCCCAAGGAAAGATCTATGTAGTGACCAGACAGCAAATTGGCAGAGAAAAAGAACCCATATTAAGGGGGGCTGAAACAAACAGGGTGGAATCTGTTAACCAGCCTCAGGTCACCATAGCAACCACTAGCAGGCCTGCTGAAGAAGACAAACTGTATCAAGTGGTCTCTGGGGAAGAAGCAGATCAATTCAGGGAAGAGCTGCATAAAGATATCAGTTTGAAGCAGATAAAGGAACAAGCCCTGACCCGACAGATTCCTTTCACTGACAAACTGAGGAATCAAGTTGTGTGTGAGAATGGGATTTTATATAGACTGTGGATGCCTGCTGAGAGAAAGGATGAATGTGAACCAGTGAAGCAATTAATAGTACCTAGCAAATACAGAACCAGATTGCTAGAGGTAGCCCACAATGTTCCATGTGCAGGACATCTGGGAATAAAAAAGACCAAGAGGAGATTGGCTGCACATTATTATTGGCCAAATATCTCCAAGGATGTAAAACAACATTGTCTATCTTGTGGAATATGCCAAAAGGTGGGAAAGAGTGGAGTAAAGACTAAGGCACCCTTAAAGCCCCTTCCTATAATTGGACAACCCTTTTATAGAGTGGGAATAGATTTGGTGGGCCCTTTTTCCAAACCCACAAGGCATGGCAAGAAATATCTAGTGGTGGTGGTGGATTTTGCCACCAGGTACCCAGACGCAGAAGCACTGAGATCTGTAGAAGCCCCTGTAGTGGCAGAGGCTTTATTAAAAATCTTTATGAGGCTGGGTTTCCCTCATGAAGTGCTGACGGATCAAGGCAGTGTATTCATGGGAGAAGTGATGCAATGTATGTGGAAATGTTGTGGTCTAAAACATCTAAAGACCACTACTTACCATCCCGCCACTAATGGGCTAACTGAGAGATTCAATGGCGTTCTGAAGGGCATGATAAGAAGTTATGTTCAAGATCACCCACAAGACTGGGATGAACGTTTGGGATGCTTCTTATTTGCATATAGAGAAGTTCCTCAAGAGTCAACAGGCTTCTCACCCTTTGAACTCATGTTCACTAGAAAAGTGAGGGGACCTTTGGAACTATTAAAAAATTCATGGGAAGGAACTCTGGGAGAGTACAAAACTTCTGTAGTAGATTTTGTATTGGAATTCCGCAATAAATTAACATCAATGATGGAAGTAGTGAAAGAGAATTTGAGTCATGCACAGGAGAAGCAAAGTTACTGGTATGACAGAACAGCCAGAGAATGTGTGTATGATGTGGGAGATATGGTTATGGCGTTCATACCCAGGAAACATGACAAATTACAGGCTAACTGGGAAGGACCATATACCATCAGAGAAAGGCTTGACACAGTGACATATGTAATCACCACAGACCAATTAAACAAAAGCAAAGTGGTTCATGTAAATATGTTAAAGCCTTACCATACCAGGGATGCAAAGGTGTTGCAAATTACCTTATTCCCTGAGGGAAGTGGGCCTGAATTTCCAGATTTGGTACAGGAAAGCAAAGACAAAGGAGGGGTAGATCAAGTGGAATGGTCAGAGGAGGTGAAGGAGGAAGTAAAAGAGGAGATTCTGAGAGTTTTGAAAACCTATAGGAATCTCTTTAGCAACAAACCTGGCCGAACCAGTATAGTTATACATTCCATTGATACTGGAGATCATGCCCCAATCAGATCTGTTCCGTATCGTGTGAATGGGAAAGTTTTGAATGAGATCAAAAAGGAGGTGGAAGATATGCTGGAATTAGGAGTGATCAGGGAATCCATCAGTCCCTGGGCCTCAAGTATTGTCCTGGTTCCGAAAAAAGATGGAACGACAAGGTTTTGCATTGATTATCGGCTAATCAATAAAATTACTGTCCCAGATGCGTATCCTATGCCTAGGGTAGACGCTATGTTAGAGTTATTGGGGGCAGCAACCATTATCTCTACACTAGATCTCTGTAAAGGATTTTGGCAAATGGAACTAGACGAGCAATCCAGAGCCAAAACTGCCTTCAGTACACCAGATGGGTTATATGAGTTTGTGACCTTACCCATGGGACTAAGGAACTCACCAAGTTCATTTCAGAGGCTAATCAATACTGTGTTGCGAGGCATGTCAGATTTTGCAGTGGCCTATATCGATGACGTAGCCATTTTTAGCAAGTCGGTGCCTGAGCATGTCCAACACCTGACAACAGTATTGGAGGCCTTAAGAAAAGCAGGCCTCACAATAAAAGCTAAGAAATGCCAGTTTGGACTAAAGGAAGTAATCTATTTAGGACATAAGGTGGGGAGTGGGAAAATCACCCCCTTATGGAGCAAGGTGGAGGCAATACAAGCGTGGCCGATCCCCTTAACCAAAAAACAAGTAAGGGCATTTCTGGGTTTGGCTGGATTTTATAGGAAGTTTGTGAGAAATTTTGGGGAAATAGCAACCCCCTTGCATGAATTAACAAAGAAGAAGTGTTCTGAGCGTGTGGTATGGACGGATGAATGTCAGAAGGCTTTTGATCTACTGAAGCAAGCCTTGTGCCAAGGACCCATATTAATAGCACCAGACTATGAGAAACCTTTCATCGTGGCTACAGATGCGTCGGACCTCGCGCTGGGAGTCGTCTTGCTACAGGAGAGAGAAGGCACTAGACGTCCAGTGGCGTACCTGAGTCGCAAGCTGACGCCGAGGGAGAAAAACTATTTGTCGGTCCAGAAGGAGTGCCTAGCAGTCGTGTGGGGACTGAACAAGTTGCGCCCATACATGTGGGGACGAAGATTCACAGTGACTACGGATCATCGGGCCTTGTTATGGTTGCAGACTATGAAAAACCATAACACTATGCTGCAGAGGTGGTCCTGGGCCCTACAGGACTATCAAGTGGACTTCCAGTTCATAAAAGGCAAGGACAATGTACTGGCCGATGGACTTTCCAGGCAAGTGGCTGGGACTGCAGTGACGTGACCAGGCAGAGGAACAAAGAAAGACATTTTCCCCATAGAGACTTTTATTTGTTAACGCGACGTATAAATCCTGGAACAGGAATAATACTCTGCTGTTGTTTAAGGGGGGGGAAATGTGATGTTCCTATATTGATGTATATATGGTAAGTGTTGTTGTTTTAGAAGATACATGGTAAGTGGAGTGAAAGAGGGGGAGTGAATGGGCAGTAGAATGCGAGATGATTGGCTGAGTGTTTAAAACGGCTGAATGTATAAAAGGAAGAGTGAGAGTGGAATCTGGGGGGAAGAAGAGAAAGAGTGGATTGCTTGGTGGGGTTTGAGAGAGTTGTTTGCCAGGAGAGAGTGAAGAAGGAGGGGGGTGGAGTTCGGATTAGTATTGAGTAAAACCATATGCTTATGTGCCTTAAGAAGAAATCTTGTTAATCTTGTTAGCTTTGTTATCTGTAATAAATACTTAATTTGGTTTACCAAAGGCCTGATCCTTGGCTGGAGTTTCACAGACCAGAAGGGAGGGTAAGGTAATGACCAAGGCTGAAGGGGAACTGTAACAAATGGTGGCAGCGGTGAAGAGAATAACAATACCAGTATTCAGAGTCTCTGGGAATACTAGTATTGGGACGTTACTGGTGGTTGCCTAGCAGGGGGATCTGTTGAGATCTGTGCTAGAGCAGATAGGTAAACCGTAAGAGAGTGCAGTCCGGACTGGTGGAGTCCCTGGTGGTGCCTAGAGACAGGCAGTAACCACGCGCAGGTAGGAACCTGACAGGGAGAGCCAGGGAAGGACGCATCACATACACCACTTAGAATTTTTTCAAATATTAAGAAGTTTATAAATGCTTTTTAAATAATAAACAATACAAGGTTTGGGTCTGAGTGTTTTGTAAGACTACCAGAGATTTTTGCACGTTTGTCTATTCCCCATATCATGCAAGCTAGTAGGCTACAGAAGCAAGAAGAGACCTTTTAAAACAGAGTAAGACTAAAGCGAATGGAGAGAAAATATTGATTGAGAGAATGGGATTTTCTATCTATGGGTGAGGAAATATTTTATAGCTAGATGAACATCTCAACGAGGCATATGCTAAGGAAAAAAGCTAACATCTCATTAATATAGTTATGTACTGCAGATATATTGCTCCCAATGTTAGTACATTTCCACACAAAGGTAATATTTTCAGGAAGAACTGTCACTTTGTAATATACATGCCCGTCTTTATGGACAAAATCCATGCCTAATAAAATGTCCAATTGTAAAAGAAAAAAATGACTCAACAAAAGTACAATGTAGGATCTCTTCTAAGAACATTTCATCTCTCTCTTGTGAAAAGCAATCTGTGAAAATAGGAACAGTGGAACATAAAACATTTATACTGCATGAGAGATTTTGATGCCTTACTTTATCTCCTTAACTATAAATCAGTATGGAGCAGTCTTGCCACAGCACTAACCACCATCCTGTGAGTTATGAATTTATCAAATATTACTTTTGAGAGGTGAAATATCTTTTTGGTAAATGTAAGTAATGCCTTTGAACATCTAACATAAATGAATATGACTAACTCAAAAACTACTCATACACTGTTTCTTTTTTTGCTTTCTGAACATTTTATAAGGCTATCGTGACATCAGGGACCACTCTGGAAACAAAGGGAAAAGTGACAGACCCACCACCAGCTTACATTTTACCAAATTAACAAAACAGGCTGCTAAAGCAGGCTTAAGAGTAATCATGACTTAAATGATTACATTTATATTCCACCAGTTCCTTAATAAAGTCAAGGCACCATACCTCCATTGTGTTGTCACAACAATCCTGCTAGGTGGGTTAGACTGAGAGCTGATCACAGACCCAAGGTGATCCATTGAGCTTCATGGCTGAGTAGGGGTTTGAACCGCGGTCTCCCCAGTCCCACACTCTAAGCACCACACCACCTCTATTAATGTGCCCCGTTGTAGGTGGCAGATATCCAGACATACATGTTCTTCATCCTCTGCTTCTCTTAATGCACATATACTTGCCTTTTTTCTTGATAGCACCAGATGGAAGTTGGTGGTGGAATGACATGGCTGCTAAGAGGCCACACAATAGTCACTGCATGTTTAACAGAAGGCAATGCCCTCAGGTAGGCAGTGGTGGCTGGTGCCCACTGGGTGTCAGGCCCAGGATGTGACTCAGGAACCAGACCAACGATTGTAGTTAATTCGTGTTTTATTAGGGTAATGTCCAAACAAAGACTGCGTTTTCTCATGAATCAATACAGGGATACAGGTCCTGCGGCATTGGGAGAAAGTTGACAGAGCAAGGGACTTCTTCCCACCTGTTCTTTAAGAAGGGGCCAAACGGGCGCGCAATCTTTCGCTCCTCCTTAACTGCCCCTCAGGTACTGCCCGCCTTCCCCCCTTCTCTCCTGTCTTTTCAGCTGTCTGCGTGTGCGCGGTGAGGGGGGAAGCATCACCCCCTCCTCTTCTGAAGTTTCCGATTCCAGGATGGGGGATAGGGGAGGGGCTGATGGTAAACTGCCTCCCCGCTTTTCGGCTGTGAGCAGCCCTCCCTCTTCCCCCTCTTGCTCTGAGCCTGAAAGAGGGGGAGGCGTGAGAATGTCCAGGGAGGGCTCAGGCTCCCCGTTGCTAAGCGACCTTATCACTGGCAGTTCCTCTGTTTCGTCTTCGCTCCAAAGGGGGGAAGTTCCTCCCCCTTCCCTCTGCCATCCATCCGAATACTCTTCTCCCAACTCTCCGGGATCCAGCTCCCCGGATTGGGACCCCAGCTCTGCCTTCCGACACTGGGGCTAGTAGAAGGCAAGGTGGCCAGCTGCAGGAAAAGACAGAGCCAACGATCTAATCACTAGTGTAATCTGCTTAAAAATTCTCATAAGCCTTATTAAACCATTTCCAGCTTGTCTGTCCCTCAAGCAATAATGTTTTGCACTGCGGGTAACTAGCTATATATTGCAAAAGTGACAAATGCTTAAAGTAGACTAAGGCACTAGAATGAGCCTTAAAATAAGTAACATGTGGGGTTTTATATTATTGATTTGATAGAAATCAAATAGATGAACATGACATATTTGGTGTAATTGGGACAGCTTCCACTTCTGGGACTTGATCCAAAAACTGCTGATGACAATGGAAGCATGCTTATTGGCCTTTGCAGAGACTCCATAGTACAGAATCCTATAATTATAAATAGCATAAATAATAGTATATCCACTTGCAGGAATCTGGCTTATCTATAGCTTTAACTAAATTGGGTAAAGGGAGTTTTGTAGGTGCCCAGACCAGATACTCTCATTATCTGTTCATTTAGAACTGCTGGATGAAAATCAAATTGTATAACAATTATAAATGTTATAGAGAATATATTTAATCAGATGCAATCAAAACCAATTGTCTGCTCAGAAAAGTTCAAATATATCTGAGCCAACACCATTACAGAAGAATGTAAATCCACATAAGGCAGGTAAATGTATAACTTAGTAACAAACTACAATTGCTTTTATCTACAGGTGTCACCTATACCTATACAAGAAGTAAATTACACAACTAATACCTAACTTGTAGCATATTACAAAACAACAATTGTTTTGTAATCCTACAAACCCATCTGATTTATGCCCTTTAAACCAGGGGTAGCCAATCTGGTGCCCTCCAGATGTTGTGTACTTCTTTCACACTCAGACTTCAAAACACACTGGGAATACTAATAACTTGTGACCTAAACACTGTGCCAAGAATAGGGATGTTGGAGAATTCCGACAAAAACAGGAGCAGGAATTGCTGATGTTCACTTATTTGGCTCATGTCTGCAATGGCAATCAATCCAGTGAATGTGATCTGAATTTGCTGCTATTGTTTTCAGCCTGCAAATGATATGTAATTGATTACTTTATCTCCACTTGCATTTCTTTTGCATTGAAATGAATGGTGTTGAATAACATAATAATTACATAATTATCCTTGGTAGTTAATGAATTAATTACATAATTATGTAAAATTTCACCACAGCAGATTGCGAGATGAATAATGTTGTTTTTGTTGGAATGGAAACAGGGCTGCATGTAACGGAAGCAGTCCTGCATGCAATGAACATAGGTCATAATGAAAATTGAAACCTTCATATACCTGTAGCCAGGAATATGGGACAAAGAAACTCCTGCAGTAACATCCTTGAATCCATCTGATGTGGCCGTGACAGTGTCTATGTGGATTGCTGTTGCTATATCACTTCTGCCTGGAAAAGCCAACAATATCAAAACAATTCCTAACTGATGACCCCAATTAAGTGCCCCATTTAACCCAACTTAGCTCAGCAGAAAATGAGACAGAGTGCGAGCAGAGCTCTGCTTGTGGCATCATTCAGATTCTGCCCCAAGGAAGCATCCTGGTTATGTGCCACAGAGCAACAAATATTCCAAGCACATACAGAGGATTGTCAAACCTTTAAGTTAGATACGGCAGTGAGTTAACGGTCCAAGCCAACTCAAACTAATTGACGTGGAGCTCTTGTCTTCCAGTTCTGGGACCATTAGTAATTCAGTCCATCCTAGCTTCTTGATAAGAAAACTCCAGCCCTCCTGAATTATATTGATTTATTGATTTAAATTTGGAAAATATCCTTTCAAGGAGAAGACCAAGGGCCTCAGGAAGGATTGAATCTCCCTTTTCTTTTCTCTAATCTGGGGCACTCATAGTCTCTATTTTAAGATAGAAAGGACATCATGAAAGTGGTGTTTGATTTCCAGAATGGCCACATATACTCCTGGGCTGAAGGTAATTGGAGCAGCCACAATCGGTTCCTGTATTGGCTTCCCTGAGTAATGCAGCTCGCAAAGTACCGAATGGCTGGAACTGCTTGTTGTTGACTCCATGGAGATAGAATATAGAGAAGTAATTTGCAGAGTCCTGTTCCTTATTTTATAGTCCAGTAGGTGCACAACACAAAGGTCAGTGGCCATAGTTGATTAGTAATAACTTGTTTTTATTGATAATTTGAATTTGCTTGTCTTTAAAAAAAATCAAAGCACAGATGTGAGGGAATATTATTTTAATATGCATCAGGCAGGCTTAGGGATAGGGAAAAATCATTTAAGTTCAGGTTTAAAGCCACATTTGCTTGCAAAATTTGCAGATTTAAAGTCAAATTTGCACTTTCCAAAATTATATGAGAACCAAACCCAGCCATCCTTCAAAATTTGCACAATGTTGACAAAAATGCACATATTAGAAAATGTGCATAAAATGAATATATTATTGAAAATAGCATACAAAATGCATTGTATTAGGAGAAATAGCTTGCAAAAATGTGTACATTAATCAAAACTTTTCTTAAGGATTTTTTTTAAAAAATGCAAATGTAAAATATTTGTGTTGCTTCTGTGTTTGAAGAAACATCAAGAACAGATTCAATTTGTTACCCTGGGAAGGAATTCATGAATTAGTAAGCCCACTTAAAACATCACAAATACAATGTTGGGGCAACATTCTGAGTAAAGTTAATTCAGAACTGTTCCATGTATCCTAACTAGATTTTAGAAATGCAGATGGACAGTCATACTGGGGTTGGCCAATTTCCCCTTGTTCTTTTTCAGAAATCAGCAGAACTTTACCAAGATCTTTGCGCTCTACAACTGAGGACTGATATAAATGAAAGCCTATGATGTTACTCCCTTAGATATGCAGCAACCATTCTAAAAGGTACCCACCTGTTGCTATTAGTCAGGCTTCATTTTTTCATCTATACAGTTCTGATTTGCATTCTGTACACACTTGAAGAGAAATGGATTTGGTGATCTCAGTTCATATCTAGTGGACAATGGTCTACATCAATCTTAATCAACTGAAACCTACAAGTTCTAAATGAAATGAGGGTTTTTTTTATCTCAGTTCAGTCTCCAGTGAACAGCAGTTCTTATCAGAAAAGCACCACACATAAATCATCATAATTCATTGGAAAAAGGTCTGCTAGACTGAAAGAGAAAAGCACTAATTCAATATGGGGACTTGGTGCGTTTCTTTTTTCTTAAGTAAAAAAAAAATGCGCCCAGCTTAATACATTGAAAATGTGTGTATTACACTCACACAAAAATACATATGGTAATTCTAAAATTCTAAGCAAGCCAAATGCATCAAAGCAAAGTGGCCTGAATGTCACCAGTTCAGTTGCTTGCATAATATGTGGCACATATATCTCTGTTCTTATTTTAATGGCATTTTATATCCATCTAATAAAGCCGATATTATAGTTCACCAGCCTATGTTCTCATTCCTCTTTGGAGGGTCACACTTGATGTGATATTAACAATCACATTCTTTGTTCACATGATTTCCTCTTTCATTTATAAATCAGAGGTGAAGGAGTCAGAGTTTAACATCAAAAGGGGCATTCAGGTAAGGAACTCTCTTTTTTCTCAGCCTGGCTCCAATAAACACTTTTATCCTACCTTTCCTTGAAGGATTTCAGGACAACATGCATGGCTTTGCCCATCCCATATTCTACCCTGTGAGGTAGATTAGGCTAACAAAATAATTTCTGGCACAAAGTCACCCAGTGGACTTCATGGCTGAGTGGAACATAAGAAGCTGCATTATTCTGAGTCAGACCATTGTTGTATCTAGCAGTGTTGTCCACGCTGACTGGCAGTAGCATTTTAGATTTTCAGAAGGAGGAGTTTTCCAGCCCTACCTGAGAATGCTAAGGATTGGACATGGGACCTTCTGTATGCAAAGTGCTCTGCCTCTGAGATAAAAGTGCCTGGGGAGATACACTGTTGATGTGCAGGCCACCCACCTGCCACAGTACAAGTGGAGACAAATTTGTGTGTGTCAGTGACAGGTGGCACATTATTGTAATGTGCTGGTGCGTGATAGGCCAGCAGATGCATGAGGGATGAAGTGGGCTATAAAAGCCTGTTCTACCTGGCCAAAGCACATCAATTTTTTGGCATCTCCCCTCCCCCCCCGGTAGCAATGTAGGTTTACCAGTTAATTTGGGGCTGAGAAGGACTATTTGGCCCACAAGCAGAATCGGCGCACATTGGTGGGTTTTTCTGCTTACTGTGCACTGCACCATTTTGGATGGGTAGTACATTGTTTGCAGGCAATGCTGGAGGGGCTGCCATTTCATGAGGCTAGGTTGGTCACAGTTTGGGCAGGGTGATGTGGGAAAAGATAGCAATAGGTAGGAACTTTGTGCACATTCAAAGACAACTTTAATGTGATGGGGGACTCTAGAGACAAGCCTGTTAGGGCTATAGGACCCAGAAGCAGGGTAGGGGTTCCCTTTGGGGCTATCTACCTAGAGCTCTGGGATGAGAGGTGGGGTTCAGGAAAGCCTCCCTCAAAGGTGTGGCTGTTGGGGAAGGGGTAATCAGCACTTTCCTGGATCCAGGGGCCTTGCTCACCCTACTTATAAACGAACTGGGAGCTAAGATATACCACACCACACACACACACACATAGTTGAATTGTTGAATTACAGATCCTGTTGTAAATACTTCATAAATTGTGGCCCTACCTCAACGATACCTTGTGTCTTGTCTCATCTCATCATTCCTGCTATATGCTTGCAAAACAGTGACAGAAGAGTGAGTTTCACCCCACTTCAATGTGTCCCAAAATTAGATGAAGAAGAAAACAATGCCTCCCTTTTAGACATAATGAACAGGAAACTTATAATAATGAATGTAGCTGTCCCTGTCCCAACTAGTTTGGCCCCATGACAAAAGAAAATTGCTCCACTGACTATTCATAAAAAATTAAAGAGGTGATATATCTAGTGGAAATGCTGGAAGGCCAGACTCTTTTGAACCATGGTGACAATAGTGATAAATAAAATATTTTATCTAAGCCTTATAAACTTCCCACTATTATGCCTGTTAAATAATGCCAAGAATGTGTGTGTCCAAGTGTTGTATATTTTAAAATAGCCAGCTTCATGTATGTAGAAGTTTGGAAGCTAACAGGAAGCCAGGAAAGACATACTTAATAGAAATATATGGGAACAAATAGCAATTGTAAAGCTAGCTGTAATGCTAAAGAAACCAAGAAATTGTTAAGAAAGATCTCTGAGCTGGAGGCCAGTTTTAGTAGGAAAAAGTAAGCTGCCTTAAATTGAGTCAGACTATTGTCCATTTAACTTGGTACTGTCTATACCGACTGGCAGCATCTCTGCAAGTTTTCAGTCAAGAGTCTCTTTCCACCCAACCTGGAGGGGATTGAAATGGGACCTTCTGCATACAAGGCAAATGCTCCACCACTGAGCTACAGCTCTTCCCCAATATATAATTGCAATGTATAAAAAGAGAAAATGCAATTGTAAACATAAAAAAAAGCATTCTCCAGCAGTGATACAGTAAACGCTCAAACACTGAAGGGACTTATAATAATAAGGTTCCAATCTTAGGCATGCTTGTGTGAGAGTAAACCCAACTGAATTCAGTAAAAGTAACTTCTGAACAAACAGAATTGGGCTGCTTATGTTTTAAGGGAGTATTTTAATTCCATTAGCTGAAAATGTTACAAGTCCATATACGACCTGGAATCATTCAATATATATTATAAAATATAATTAGATTTTTTTATTAGCAGATATTTTACAATCACTGGAATCCCTACAGAGAGCAAGTGAATAGTGCCTGAAGTGCAAAATTAAATTAAATTGAATCAGCTTGCTATGCTACCCAATATGTTTGGTGAGATTTATCTAACATACCCTACTACTCTTAAATCAGCCTCTATTTAATCATGATTGACTGATTAAATAGAACATGTTAATGTGTTGATGTTTTGTTTGTTCATTTCTGGTATATATCATTTAGGTCCATTCTGTTTGGAAAGAGATGGGATGCAAATTGAATAAATTGATAATAATTGAATGAACAAATAAATACAGTACCCAATGAGACTTATATGGTAAAGGTTAGTAACAAAACAAAAACAGCCATACAAAAGCAATACATTCACAACTAAAAAGAATAATCAACTATAGAACTTGTTTATTACCTCTACAGAATGTTAATACAAGCTAAACATATTAGATGAATCTGGAAATAAAGAATGCTATATAACCGGAGAATGCAAGACTCTAAATATATCAATATATAATTCACTAATAAGCAAAAAAAACCACTTGTGGTTTAAGAACGTACCTATAGCCAACAGATATTTCTATCAAACTTCTAAAAGCAGGGAAATTGGGCAACTATCATGAATGCACCAGGGGAGCAGGAGACCTGACCTCCTCTCTGAGATATAGTACTGGCCTACAAATTTGTCAAAATGCAAACACAATTTGGGTTGGTCTTTCACAGTCCAATCCACTTCCTGTGTAGTTTGGAAGAATTTGGTAACATGTGCCTTTGAGCATATGGTGAGTGGTGGCAACACCTGTGAATTACATTTTTGTATGTTTATTAGTGTTCTTACTTTGTTTCTTTCCTGTGTTACTATTGTTTCAACAGAGAATCTAACCTAGAAAATTATATTTATGTCATTATTTATCCTAGAAATGATTTATTAATTTATTAATATTGATTTATTTATCCTAGAAATGATTTATTAAAAGCTGTTTTACTGGTCAATGTCACATGACAGTGAAAACAACCTTTTGTGTTTCAAACTGGAGGTTATGTTCTATTTCTATTTTGGGTGCATTAACAGTTGAATCTGAAACTGCAGTTTGATGTAAAATCAGACTGATTACAATATGTTGCTACTTAAGCAATGACTCTAGCTGTTGGGGGGGGAAGCTTGGCCTGCCCAAGATGTATGTTTTCAGCCTGCTATGCTTAAACGACTCCACTTAAGGAAAGGTGGGCATGGTCAATTAAAAACATAGAGCACACCTAGAATTTTGCTAGCATATATTTAACCTCCCACTGTTTTGTCTTGTGCAAACTGAGACACTCCTCATGTCTGTTGGAACCTATTCTGCAGAATAGTCAGTGCCATTATTCCACAATTGTTTTTGGAGTTTTTTTAGTGTTGTAAAATTTTGCTGTACTTCACATATTCACAAAAACAGAAGCAAAAGAAAATGATTTATTACAGGAAACTTCAGTAAAATTGCAAAGTAAATCAAATATTTAAAGTGACTATCTGAGTTATATCAACTGTCTTAATATTGTTGCTTCCTCCCTGCTAAAATAAGATCAGCACAGCACATGCCTTGTTTCTGTTATTTGGGCTGATTGCAGGTGTTGCCACCACTCACCTAATGCTCAGAGGCACATGTTACCAAATTCTTCCCAGCTACACGGGAAATGGATTGAACTGTGAAAGCCCAGCCCAAATGAATGTTTGCATTTTCTCAAATTTGTAGGCCAGTACAATATCTCAGAGAGATCAGGTCTCCTGCTCCCCTGGTGAATTCAATATAGCTGCCCAATTTCCCTGTTTTTAAAAGTTTGATAGAAATATCTGTTGGCTATAGGTATGTTCTTAAACCACAAGGGTTTTTTTGGTCTATTAGTGAATTTCTTGGCTTTTTAATCCGGAAGATAGGAAATGGAATCCTGTGCAAGTTTGCTGAGAATGTATTGAACATTTGCATGCTTATTGAGTTCAATGGGATTTACTCCCATGCAATCATGCTTAGGATAGGTGAAACTGACCACAGGAGATGGAGATGGGAGGAGGAGGAAGGGCAAGGGATGGGGGGAGGGGGGGAGGAAGCGCAGAGGGGAGGGGGAGGGAAGCAGGCAGGAGGGAAGGAGATGGAGGGCAGATTTGCATGCTTATTCAGTTAAGTGGGATTTGCTTCCATACAATCATGCTTAGTATATGTAAAACTGACCATGGGAGGAGGAGGAAAAGAGGGAGGGAGGGCTGGAGTGGGAAGAGGAGGAGGAAGAAGGAAGAAGGGAGGAGGAAGGGAGAAGAAAGGGGAAAGAGGGGAAAGGCAGGTCTGATCATTTGCATGCTTATTGAGTTCAGTAGGATTTGCTCCTGTGCAATCATGGTTTGGATAGATAAATTGACCATGGGGGAGGAGCAGGGGGAAGGGACAGGAGACGGAAGTAGAAAGGGAGGGGAGAGGGGAGTGGAAGGAGTGGGAGGGTGAAGGAGGGGATTAAAAGGGGAGGGGGAGGGTGGAAGAAGGGGAGGGAAGGGGCAAATGGGAAGTCATGGGAGGGAGGAGGGGGGGAGGGCAGGTTTAATCATTTGCATGCTTTTGAGTTCAGTGGGATTTACTCCTGTGCAATCATGCTTAGGATAGGTGAAACTGACCTGGGGGAAGGGCAGGGATGGGGAAGAGGGAGGGAAGGGGAGGAGGAGAAAGGAGAGGAGGAGGGGAGGAGGAGGGAGGGAGGGTAGAGGAGCAGATTTGGTGGGTGGGTTGGCACTGGACATAGGGAAAGTCCCTTTCCTTTTCAAAAGAAAAAAATTGTGAACAGTATCATCGTTTTTCACAGTTTCCCTCACCTTTTTATTCTATACACATGCACATGTAGTCTTCCACCCAAATTTAAACCAAAGCTGACCCTGGCCACATCCACAGCAGACCTTTATTTCATTTTAGACAGTCATGGCATCCCCCAAATAACTCTGGGAAGTGTAGTTAGTGAAGGGTGCTGAGAGTTGCTAGGAGACGCCCTGTTCCCCTCACAGACCTTCAATCAGAGTGGCTGACTATTAAACCACTCTGGCCACTGGAGCTTTGTCAGGGGAATAGGAGTCTCCTCTCAGCACCCTTCACAAAGTACACTTCCCAGGATTCTTTAGGGAAAGCCATGATTGTATAAAGTGGAAAGAAATCTGGTGTGTGTGTGGCCCTCTAATTAGCCAAGTCAAGCAACTGTGAGTCTGGCTTTTAGAACACTGACAATTGCTTCTTACTGAGCATGCCCGGCTTATCATTGACTTTACTGTTAAATTTCTTAAATAAAAGTTAAACCAGAACTGTCACTAGAAGCTAAAATGATGAAACTGAGGTTATCATACCTTTGACACATCATGAGAAGACATGATTCACTAGAAAAGACAATAATGCAGGGAAAAACAGAAGGGAGTAGAAAAAGAGGAAGGCCAAACAAGAGATGGATTGATTCCATAAAGGAAGCCACAGACCTGAACTTACAAGATCTGAACAGGGTGGTTCATGACAGATGCTCTTGGAGGTCACTGATTCATAGGGTCACCACAAGTCGTAATCGACTTGAAGGCACATAACAACAACAGGCATATTTTTACTTTTAAACTGCAGAAGATGGAGGTCAGTGTATGGGGCAAGGTCAGTAATAATACTCTGTGAACATGGCTGATTTTTAATTAATTTCAACAAATTATGAAAACACTGACAGAAAAAAGTCCAACCGGGGTCCTGTTATTTTTTCTCTCTTTTTACACTTTGAACTCTCGATTCTGTCTGCCTGTTTTGTGTATCACCATGAAAATTTAGACAGTTAAGCAAGCATTTCTGAGTTCAGGACTATTACGTTTTGTAATAATAATAATAATATCCCTCCTTTCCCCCAGAATTGGGACTCAAGGTAGCATAGAAAAATTAAAACTAGTTAAAGCATATAAATAAAACTTAGAGAAGTTTTAATTAAAATGTAATTAAACTAACTATAAAATTGAAACCATTGAAAACTTTGCATACTCCTTGAGGTTTTTTTTTTCCTTACTGAAATGGACTCTGATAAGGCCTCTTGTTTGTCTGGATTGAGGATAGAAAGGGGTGTGTGTAGGGACTAGCCTACCGTACAAAAGTCAAATTGATATTTGTTGTTCCACCCACTTCTGTCTCTGGCCCTGCCCACCACTGGGCACATGCCTTTTGGAAGGTTGCCCAGAGGGGAATACAGTCCTCATGCTGAAAAATGTTCCCCATCCCTGGAGTACTAAAATAGGGCAATAGACAATAGAGAGTAGACAATTGTGGCATTTGGAATGGATCACAGTTGAGACAGGTCACAACTGAGACAGGTCACCAGGGTTCAAGATCACAGGAGTGGGAAAAGGAAAGAAACAGAAGCATAATGGTTAGAGGCTAAATAGGGAGAACTAGATCATAACAAGGAGCAGAGCACTGAATTAGTTGGGGAGCTATAGAGTGGAGACATAATCAGAGAAGATGCTGGAGAGGAAAGACAAGGCAGACAATGGACCATTAGTGTGGATACCAAAGTGTTGATGGGTCAGAATGAAACATTGGTAAGAAAGAAGAAAGGAAATGTTAATAAAAATTAAAAGAGTCTATATCACCAGTTTATGACACACACACATATATAATTGGAGTGATGAAGTCACCACTGCTACCTGCTTGAAGAAGGCATAGACCAGTTGTTAGAAACCTTTGGCCCTCCAAATGTTGCTGAACTATGGCCACATCCACACCAGACATTTATTCCACTTTAAACAGTCATGGCTTGCCCCCCCCCCAAAATTCTAAGAAATATAGTTTGTGAAGGGTGCTGAAAGTTGTTCCCCTGGCATTAGCTCCAATTCTCAGAATTCTCTGGGAAAAGGGGCTGACTGTTAAACCACTCTGACCATTGGAGCTCCGTCAGGGGAAAAGAGTCTCCTAATCAGCAACTCACAACTACAACTCACACCCTCTCTGGCCATTGAATGTACTAGCTAAGCCTGATGGGAGTTAGAAGTTCAGCAACATCTGGAGGGCTAATGTTTTCCCCACATCTGGCATAGATAGTGTGCAGCTTAGAAGAAGACATAAATAAGGAATGCTGAGACAATGGTCTGAAAGCAACACCTTTCAGAAAAGAGGAAGCCCACCACTCTGCTGCAACTAGTTCTTCCCTCAAACTAAGGAATGCAGGAAAAAATATAGTATGCATTACTAGATATAGATCTGTAAGATCACTTAGATAACCTGGGGAACAGGGCTGATGCCAGGCATGCCTGGACCCTTGGGTACCAGCCTGCCCCAGGCCCGCAGCACTGGAGCGCAACCCCTCCATACAGGCCACGCGGGGCTAATAAACCTGCCTACATGTCCCACCTACCTCTATTGCTCCTGTAAATGACATGTGCAATGTGCATGCATGCCTGCCATCAACTAAGATAGGGGAGGGGACATCAGCCCCTTAGGGAAGCCTCTGCCCCCATCCTGGTTGATGGTGTGCATGCATGCACAGTGCACACATCATTTACTAGAGTGATAGAGGTGGGGCATGCATGGCCTGCACTGACTATATTAGGGGAAGGTGTCTCAAAGCCCCCTCTCCATGATCTGTGGCAGGGTCGGGAGCTGCCACTGCCACTGATCTCAGACCAGAAGCACTACCCTTCCACCCTGAGGAGGGATCCCTCGGGGGCCCTTTGGCCAGGGCCCAACTTGGCTGCCTCCTGGCACTGGCCCTGCTAGGGAACTTTTACTCATGGTACTGCATTCTACAGAATATCATAGGACAGAGAGCCAAAAATGGGAATTTTCCGCTATTGCCCTGTACTATGGAATGCCTTTTCCTCTGTCATACATGAAGCAGCAATCATCAGTTGCTTAAGACATTTCGCACAGGCATACATTTTTGCCCAGGCTTTCCGTGACCCAGAAGACTGGTCCCTGTTTTTATTTGTTTGAATGTCCTGAATTTCTGTTTTTATTTGTTTTTACATGCTTTTATACTGCTGTTTTACTGCTTTTACGATGCATTTTGTATATGTTTTAATGATATTGTTTTTATGGTGTGCACTGCATAGTGATATTTTAAATCTTAAACAGTTTATAAATGTTTTAAATAAATAAATATTGGAACATTGGGTAACAAACACAGGAAGTTACCTTATACCAAGTCAGACCACTGATCCATCTAGCTCAAGAGAAGTACAAGTAGGGAGCCAGTGAAGTTATTTCAGCAGTGAAGTCGCATGCCCCTTTAATGAAATTCCATTAATTTCAATCAGCCATACGTTTTAGGACAAATATGGCAGGGCAATAATGTGACAGTGTTTGATTGTCATAAAACTGAAATTCTGGGGAGAAAAAGTCCTTACACAGAGGCACAAACTTTAAAGCAAGATGTTTTCAAGGGGACATTTATAATAGCATCTACAATAGCCTCAACAGTTATATACAATATAACAGAATATTGATATAAGTTTCAAGTTAAGTGTTGCTTGGGGAAATGGAAAGGAAATAGCTATTTGCAGCTTCAGGTTGTTACACTGAAGTGATACATTGCATTATACAGCACATTATGGTGAATTACAGCCGATATACTCACAGAAGTTCACACAGAGATATCTATGGAAGCAGTCCCTGTAGCGGCAAGAAACTGCATGAAGTCTCTGTCCAGTATGAAATAGCGTGAAGTCCCTGCTGTTCATGTGACACTTTTCTCCATATGAAAACTGTGTGATTACAAAAGGAACTGCTGAAGGCTAATGAGGTTTTAGTCAATGTTGACATAACATCAAAAGAAATATATTCTTCACAGAAATGAGAAGTGGGAGTTCCAGCAAGGCCAGGTTTTGGAATATAATTACACAGAGCCCACAGTTGGTGCATGGATGGCTAAGAGATTGTGCTGTGAGTCAGGAAGTCCCAGTTCAAATATATCTCACTACAGCTGGGATCTCCTTAGGTGGCTTTAGTAAATCTAGTCCCAATAACACTGACCTAATCTCAAAGAGATGATGTAAGCATCATTTTGATAATGCACATGACGTTCTTTGAACACTCATGAAGAACCATATACTTTTTGATAACAAAAAATATTGTGATTTATGATGATGGTGGTGATTTGTTTCAAATAAGATATACACCAATTAGCAAACAAAACCCCATACTGCTTTTTTTTATTTTACCCACTGATCAACAGTCCTCTTACTGACAGCTTAAACATATTTTTAGTCTCAGTCCCATACTTCAGGCAATTACTCTAGCCAGTTTTTGTTACTCTAGTCCTAAGATAGATATCAATATAGTAATTTCCGCAGGTGTCCTAAATATAGCACACAAGAAATAATTATTACATGTAATAAGGCTTTTCTTTCTTTTTTTCTTTTTGACATTAATGTATATTCCTAAAGCAGCTCAGAACTTGCAACAGCAAGGATAGCTCCAGGTTAGCAGCTTATTTATTATTTATTTATTTATTATTGTTGTTATTATTATTGTTATTGTTATTAAATAGCAATAGCAGCAGCAGCAGCAGCAACAACAATAATAAACAATAACAACCTGAGAGTTTATCCTAAATCTAAACGCTTGCTTTCTTACGTTTTGTCCTTCTCATCACAAAATTCCCTGCTCTGCAGTCTCTGGATTAGATGTGTCCCTCTTCCCAGCTCTACCAGCTAAGCTGGCTTTCCACAAGACACCACTGACCTCTCCCTTTCACCTGCTGAATTTGTGGGCTGAATATATGAGCAGTAGGCAGTGGAAACCACAGAAACAGGGTGTTCAAAGGGGGGGACTGGGGGGACTGGGGCGGGATGTGAGTCAGACAGGGATTTGTTGAATCCTTAGCCAGTTTCACTGATGTCACATGATGGCTTGGCCCAATCAGGACCTGATCACTGCACCAGCTCCAAGGTGTAATGATCTTCTATGTGTGGTAGGGCAGCAGATGCAGCAGTTTCCCCACCAGTCCATACAACCCCACCAGATAGCAGCCAGGGTTTGGACTGCAACCTTTTTTAACCTGTCTGGATTATTTTACTCCATGATTCTCAAGGCTGTTCTGCCATGTCTTATAACTAGGGTTGTTTTTATTTGTTTGTTTTCCTAGTAGGGCTCCACACATTAAATAGTTATATAATAAGCAGACATTTGACCTAAGTAATGTTCCAGAACCTTGTCTCTCAATGCAAGAAATGGATTTCTGGCTGTCACACACCTCTTAACCATCCTCTCTTGCTGTTCTCTACTTAGAAAAAAATAGACATGTATGTTTGCTGCAGCTAGAAAATGCTAGGCAGAGTTTTAAAAATGTTATAGTTATAACTTTCTTGGATGTAAATTTTACTGAAATGATAAGAACATAAGAGCTCTGACAAATCAGACCATCTGCTCAACCATCCCATTTCCAACACAGCCCACAAGCCAGGTATGAAGATAGCAACCATTCCCTATTCCTGACAGTGGCAGCTGGCGCCTCCATGTCAGTGCGGCAGTGAAATCCATTGTGGGTTTTAATCTGAACTTTCAAGGAGCTGTCCAAAGTGCTTCACCCCCTCCAGTTCTGAAAATGGCAATGCAAATGTAATCCAGTTTTCCTTCCATATTGCTCCATACATCCTGTATCATCTCTATTAGATAAAAACATTGCATAACTATTGGGCTGCAAGTCTACATGCTGTTTTTGGTTTTTTTTAAAAAACACCTTTAAATATTTAAAAAATTATTCATGAAAATATGTCTCTCATTGTCTAACTGGCTGAAGTCTTTATAGCTGTTCTTTCTGGAGTAATATAAATAATGTATGTGTTAAAAATGAAAGCTATTCTATTTTTAAGGAAACTCCACTTATTCATCACCAACTGTAGGGTTATGAGGGCTGTCTAAATTCCATAGTCTAAATAGTTCTCAGAGGATCATTCTTAGCCACTTTCTGAACTGCCAGCCATCTCCGTTCCTTCATGTTGTCTACTTTTGTCACAACTGCTATCTTCACTGAAGTGAAGTGAAGATGATAGAATTATTAATAAAAAGTCTGGGGGAAGCAGCATTGAAAGCTAAGTGTCGTAAATGCTTGTGGTGCTTAGATAGTACTCATGAGGTCCACTCCCCACAAAGAGACCATATGTACTGGTACTAAAGCAGATTGTGCTAGGACATTTGGGGCAGGGGAAGGACCTTCACAACTGGCTCCATCCATGTGACTGCTTCATTCATGCATCTTCACAATTAGGAGAGGATTGCACCACAGAGTGCCCTACACTTCCATCATACCACATATAGAAACAGCTGGTTCCATTCCTAACAAAAGGTTACAAATAGATCAAATAAAGCACACAACGTGTTTTAATGGAATTGTTTTACTGTATATGTTAATTATGGATGCTTGTATTTTAAGGTTTTAATGGGGTTTCTTATTGTGTATTTTAATTATGAAGGTCTGTGGAAATTTTAAGGTTTGTCGACATGTTCTGTATATTTGTAAACCACCTAGAATTTTTTTTTCATTAAGGGATTATATATACATACCGTACTATATAATATTTTTGTAAGCCTTCACGCCATCACACTGTCATGACATCACAGTGTGATGGCAGGGGAAGGGCAAGCGGCTGAGCTTGGGAGCTTTGGTGACTAGTGTGGGGGGGAGCTCTGGAAATTTATGGGAGGGGGGACATGTGGGGGAAGGGGAAGGGTTCTGGCTACCCATTAGGGAAGGGAGAAGGATTTTGCAACCTCTGTGGGGATAGGGGTGGGCTTTGGTGAAAGCTGTGGGGAGGAAGGGGGTAGGATTTGGTAACCCATGTGGGGTGGGGGAGGCTTTGGCAACACCTGTGGGGTAAGGAGGCAGGCTTTGGTGACTCTGAGGAGTGGAGGGGAAGGTCTTTGGTGACTTCTGTGGGGAGGGGGGCAGGCTTTGGTGACCCATGGAGGGAAGGGGGATGGCTCTGGCAACCAGTGGGGGGGAGGGGCAGCTTTGACAACCCATGGGGGAGTAGACAACTTTGGTAATCCATGGGAGGAGTTTTGGTGATGGTAGGAGGGTTTGGTGAGTGAGGGAGCAGGGATAGTAGCTCCTTTGTGTGTGTGTGTGTGTGTGTGTGTGTAATCTCCATCTCTTAATGCATCACACACCACCAGACAGAAGGATTTTCTGAACATCTAAACTTCAGCGTTTAACTAGAATTTCTCACAGTATCAGGGATAACATATTAAATTGCAATATTCTGTATTGTTTTTGCTTTACTAATATGCCCTGAAACAGACAAATATAAATTATTCTGCCTGATCCTACCCCTGTTCTGCCTGTAGTGTAGTGGCTAGAGTGCAGTAACAGGACCAGGGAGACTCAGGTTCCCATCCCCTCTCAACTACAAAGTTGACTGGGAGACCATGGGCCAGTCATCATTTCTCAGCCTAACCTAGCACAAAGCAGTGTTGTGAGGACAAAACGAATGGGAGGTGAACTACATATGCCACCCTAAGCTCAGTGGAGGAAGGATGGGATATCAATCGAAATAAATGAATAAACAGGAAAGACTGAGTCCAAAGGCAAGAATTAAAATGGTGCAATCAGTCACGGTAGTGTTGTTTAAAACATTTTTTTTTAATCCCACAACATTTTTCAATAAATTGGAGTTGTGGCTGCAATTCTATGCACAGCTGTCAAATAAGATTTATATACATGTAACTGGGATATGTTTACCTTTCATCGCCCCATCTTTCCCTGAAAGCACAGAAAATTACAATCTGTCTAGATATTCATAATAGAGTTTATAACCTAGTCTATCAAACTTCGTACAACAGAGTGGTTGCATTCAGCTTGCAACACTGCACTTTCTCTTTTATTTTAAATGATCCCTTTTCAACATATTGAAACATCCATGCAAGAGGAGGTTTATTGTTTTACAGATAAATTATTTCCAGCTATAGATTACTGTGTTTTACTTGTTTGAATTCAGCCTTTCCATTCCAGCTCTCTTGCCTGCTTTGAAATGCCTATTTGCCATAATTGTTGTAGGAGCTCTGAAATCTAATATATATGTTGATCCATTATCCGGACAATCCCTTAGGCAACTCCATATTTACTTTGTTAGAAGTAGTCATTTGATAAATTGCAATTCAATCTTTTTGATGTTGCTTTGAATTCAAGGAAAATGTAGGTCCAGAACAGACTTGTCAGGCAATTTTAGAGACATTCAAATTTCTCTAAAGGTTCAGCATTTATTGCCAGAACAGAGGCTTTGGATGACGGCAGATCTACAATGCTCAGTTAGGCAACTGGATATAGAAAGTGGGCCAAACTTGGATACAAATGTAATTTGTTCTCAAAATAAGCTTGCCAACTGTAATCAATATACTGCAGAGATAATTAAACATGATCACCCCAATCCAACAAAAGAGATTCACATGCCTAAACAAGCTTCTGTATGCGCACACCTTGTTAAACTGAGAGTATATCTGATGTGCTTCCAAATGGGCATGAAAACATGCATCCAAGTGTAAATGCCATCTATCTGCACTGCACTAAATTGCATAGGATGTGTATTCAAAATAAGGCACATTCCCATCTACATACACATCAAGAGAAGCTAGAAGCACAATATATAATACCAGTTAAATTTACAGTATTTTTAGAGTTGGATCTAGGCTTTTTAAAAAATGAAAAAACAAAAACAAATCACAAATCAGCAATATATAAAGGAAAACAGAAACACAACACTTTGGAGTGGTTAAAATAACTTGATCATCTAAAACCAAACTGTGAAAATATTCAGACTGTGAAAATGTGAAAATATTATTCCAACTTCAGAAGGGATGGGAAATCTCAGGTCCTTTAGGCATAAGAACACAAGAAGAGGGCCCACTGAGTCCAACATCTGGTTCCCATAGTGGCCAACCAGATGCCCATGGGAAGTCCCAAGCAAGACTCAGTAGAAGAGCATTCTCTCCTCCCGTGGCTTCTGGCAACTGATTTTCAGAAGCATACTGCCTCTGACTATGGTGGTAGAGCACAGCCATCATGGCTAGTAGCCACTGATCACCTTATCACCCATGAAATCGTTAAATCCTCTTTTAAAGCCATCCAAGTTCGTGGGCATCACTCCCTCTTGTGGGAGCAAATGCCATACTTCAACTATGTGCTGCATGAAGGCATATTTTCTCTTGTCTGTCCTGCATCTTCCAACATTCAGTGTCCTTGGATGTCCATGAATTCTAGTGTTATGAGAGAGGGGGGAAAATCATCTATCCACTTTTTCCATGCCATGCATAAATGTATCAATTTCTATCATGTTGCCTCTGAGGTGCCTATTCTCTAAACTAAAAAGCCCCAAATGTTGCAACTGGCCTCTCTATCCAGACCTCTGTGTTCTCTTCAGGCTTCTCTCCTTCCCCAGGCCACACTCCTCTCCAGTCCTGCTCTACGCCTGCCTGGTATCTCCCTGAACTATGATAATACTTCTTGCTTCCCTACATGGAGAATGCAGAGACATGTGGGTGGGGAGGGGGAGTGTAGAAACTTCAGACTTTTTGTATGGAACCTACTGTACAAAAGGAAGAGTCACATCTGTTGATCTGCTCCCTTTTGCCTCTTGCCCTCTTCACCACTGGAATGTGGACCTCAGAAGGTTACCCTTAAGAACATAAGAACATAAGAAGAGCCTGCTGGATCAGGCCAGTGGCCCATCTAGTCCAGCATCCTGTTCTCACAGTGGCCAACCAGGTGCCTGGGGGAAGCCCGCAAGCAGGACCCGAGTGCAAGAACACCCTCCCCTCCTGAGGCTTCCGGCAACTGGTTTTCAGAAGCATGCTGCCTCTGACTAGGGTGGCAGAGCACAGCCATCACGGCTAGTAGCCATTGATAGCCCTGTCCTCCATGAATTTGTCTAATCTTCTTTTAAAGCCATCGAAGCTGGGGGCCATTACTGCATCTTGTGGGAGCAAATTCCATAGTTTAACTATGCGCTGAGTAAAGAAGTACTTCCTTTTGTCTGTCCCATGACAGAATGAGGCCCCTGGACTGAAAACGCTTCCCCACCCCAAATTACAGTAATAACCACTGGTGAATTCAGTATCTAATTTGTATTAGGGATGAATTTGTTTGGAAGGGTTTCCAAATATGAGGCTGCAGTCATAAATATCTTTATTTGAAATCCATGGAACACTTCTGTGTAAGTGTATTTAAGATTTAGACCTCAAGCTGCATAAAGAGAAACTCACAGCTGTGATCCTAACAGTTCATGAACAGTATATTTATTTATTCTATTTTTATCATATTATTATCATTTTATTCTGACCTTCTTGCGGTAATCCATGGGTTGTTCCCATTTTCTTCACACAACAACCCTGGGAGGTAATCATCACTCTAGCACACACAATAGTTAAGATGTATTGAACTTTTCATATTATAGCTGTCTTCACTGTCTTCCAGGGTGTCTCCATCCCCTAAAGTAGGAATAAGTTGTAAAAAGGAAAAGTTGCTATCATCACATGACTTTATTAAATATGATTATCCTTGTGGTGGGGAATCTCTAGGCATGTGTGAGAACAGCAGCCGGAATTCTCCTAACATTGTTGTATGTTATTTTCACTAACGTATTTATTTGTGTGCACACTTTTACCCAATATATGCTTTTTTGTAAACAATAGCTGGTTGGAGAACTGCATCACAACATTCAGATACATGTGAATTTCAAAGGACTGCTATGTTTCAGAAAGTGCAGATTTAATAGATTCAGCTGTAAATGTGAACTGAATTCAATTTCTCCCCCATCTCTACTAGGAAGACAAAAATATTTGCACTGGGGCATTTGATTCAAAGGATAAGAACAGCAGAGAGGGTAAAATCTGCAAACTGGAATATTGAACACTAGCTTGATTAACCACTCAGGATTGACAAGCTGAATATAAGGTCAGTTATTATGTTATAGGAGTGGAATATTTTGCCACATGTGGTGTGCCACTCTGATAACATCTGATATCTGGAGGTTACATTGGAAGGACTGATGAAATGATACCTTCCCAACCCAATGTCATGCACATTAGCAGTGCAATCCTATAAATGTCTACTCAGATGTAAGTTTCATGGGGCTTACTCCAAGGGGAAGAGAGCAAGGCTGGGGCCAGACTTCAGAGGGCTCTTTGCAATTTCCTCATTACACTCCCAACACACATTAATGGGCCATGACGACACAGCAGGCCAGCAGCAACACCATTTACTGCCCTCCCTGCCAGCTTCCCAGATAGCATGTTAATGGAGGGTGGGCAGTGGTGCTGTGTTTGAATGGGAGCCAAGCTTGACTACCATCCTTGGTGGCCTCCTGCTGTACTAATGACTCCAAAATAAAATGCCACCCTGGGCTCCTGCTGGGAGGAAGGGTGGAATATAAATAAAATAATAAATAAATAAACAAACAAACAAATAAATAAAAAATAAAGAAATAAAATCCCCTCGACTATAGATCTATAATCATATCCAGCCTATTAATCTATGAAACCTGTAGATTTTATGGATCTATACACTAGTTAAATTAATATGGTGGGCAACCAATGTGCCAATATTCAACCCCATTCAAAAATGGCACAGCTGCCCGCTCACCATTAAAACAGCCATCCAGGGGCCTGGCAGGGGTGTGAGGAATGCAACATGCCCAGGTCAGGCCAAAGAGGGGTCTTCTGAACCCCTTGAATAGTGCCTAACCTGGCCAACCACTTGCATCAGACCAGAGAGAATGGGTGAGGGAGAAAGAGAGCTCTAACTTCAGAATGATCCAATGACATATTCCTCATTGCCACAACTGTAGAAAGCTCTGGGGCCCTTGTCCTAACAATGTGAGAGTTCTGGGCTCAGCAGAGCCAAAAGGGGGCATGCTAGGGGCAGATTAGAAGAAAGCGGGGGATGTATCAGGGGAAGACAATAAATGAAAGGCCCATGGCCTTACCAGTCCTCCAAAACCTCCTTGCCCCCTTCCCCACTAAAAACCAGGGAGAAAACTACAGGAGGGGAAATGATGGGATGGAAATGGTTAAAGTAAACAACAACAACCAACAACCTAAAATGCAAGTGTTCCACCTTACTTCTCCCCTGCCATCAAGAGCTTAGCAGAGCACCGATTGAAGCAGGTCAACCACCCTTTAGAACTGGGTTAGAGTTTTGTTGCACTTAACTCAAGCGAAGAGTTATGCAGCTTGATATTACTCTGCTGCTTGTGAGAGAAGGTTTGGCATTAGGGTTTTTAATGAAATAAACTCATCTATAATCAGATAATGAATTATATATTTATGTGGTGACATTTTTTTAAAAAAAGTCAAAAGCAAGTTAATTTTCAGAAATAAAAATGAATAGTTTTTTTAATAGTCTGTAGCTTAATTAGTTTAATTAGCATTCTGAATCTGCATAGGGATGGTACATCAAAGGAAAAAATGTGTTCCAATAAAACTAATATTAGATACGCAGGGTGCAATAAAAAAATTGTTACAACTAAGTACCAGTTCTCACAAACAGTGGATAGATGTAAACCTCTAGTCCTACTTAGGCATTAATTAACTGTATCCATGGAGAAACTAAGAGATCACATGTACAGAATTCTGATTGTGGAACAGACTGCATCCATGTTCAGCTGAATGCAATCTTCCTTTGGACTTTCATGCTCAACACAGGGAAGTCTGGACGCTAGAGGAGGAGCCAATGCACATGATCACACTGCCCACACTGCAATCAAGAAATGCCTGGATAGGGCTTACATCTGAGGTGCTTCACTGCAAATTATAGATGAAGTTCAGTTCTCCACATTCCCACATTAGTCCTCATGAATATTAATCAGCATTCAAGTGTAAATTTCTTCTAATACACACTTTTTGAATACAAATTGCCTAATCTACACAATTTTTCAAAGCATTTTTTCAAAGCATTTAATAAAGCCTTTTTTGTATGTTAGCTTCACCAATATGTGCATTCTTATGCACATTTTAGCATATGCATTTTTGTCCCTTTTGCTTTGCATTGCAAAATTCGGAGAAGTGCAAATTTCAAACGATTGCTTTGTTTCAGTTCATGTGTAGCTTAGGGAAGTGTGAATTAGGAAGGTTTGCCTTTGAATGTGAACTAAATCAAATTTATCCTCCATCCCTATAAACATGTGGTTGAAGCCCTGCAGGGGATGAAAACCAGATAGGTCAGGATGTTTTGGATTAGAAGTAGCAGACCAGGAGAGGGCTAGATTTAACAAACAAACAAACAGACTTAGACCAACCCCTCTTTATTCTCAGTCACCCATCCAGAAGCAGTTTTTCCTATTTTGAAACAGCTATTGGTACAACCAGGTGTATCATGTAGTTCGGGTCTCAGGCTATAATCCTGGACTTTCTTCCTACGATGTTGTCAGGACCCCTTCCGTGTGGTCTCCACCTGTCATGGTCCCACCTCAGGGTCTTGCTCTCAAAACGGTTCTCTCACCGGCCCTAGCAGAGATCTCTCAAGATCCCACTGGTAGGTACCACCACCTGACACCCTCTGTAAACAATATTGCCTTGAGACTGTGCCTTAGTTTCCTCCTGGCCTATTGCTACGTTGTGTCTAGTGCACTTACAGGCCACAACCCCCCTGTATCTTTGTGCCTATAAAGATTGACAGCCTTGGATTGTTTTGCATACCTGCTGATGTTACACTATCTCTTCACCACTGCCACCATTGATACTGTTTCCCAACCTTGATATATGCCCTGCCCACCCTTCTGGTCTGTGAAACCCAGCCAAGGATCAGGTGTTTTGGTACACCAAGAACTATTTATTTATATACACAGGGAATAACAAGATTACTTAAAGGTTTAGTCAACATGCGTGTGGTTTCATAAGATGTTACTCTTTATATTTCTTAGTCATAAATAACCTGCCTCAGTACCCACCTAAATCCAATCCACCCCTCCAAAAACCCCTCTCAGCACTCGAACCCCCTCACAACTGTCATCCTCACTTTTATACCTTCAGACACCCAGACACTCAGCTAATCATCATACAACATTCCAACCCATGGACTCCCCCCTCTCACTCAGTCTACTTACTACATATACTCTAATAAACCCGCACTTACCATATTTACAGTAATTACATTTACAGGGGCATCACAGATGTCATTTTCACTGCGGTTGTATTACGCAGTCATCACTAACACCTGGCTTGTGTCTTATATTATCAACCCTCAGTTATTTTTTAGAAGATAAAAATTATTAAGCATTTTATACAGGATTCTTATTTACAATCTTCACAAGCAATATAATATACATGATAGGTTTCAGGTGACAAGGCCATCACTCAGTAAAAACATGCCCACATCCAGTTACGTTGTGAGATGCAACATTTTTAACTTTAAATACTTTTAAAACCCCAACAAAGCTAAATTGCATATAACTGGACAAGACTATCGCCTCCAGAGCTTGAGTGTTTATCACACTATAGAATAATCTCCAAGTTGTCCCCATTGTTTTATTCCAACAAGACATTGTATTTAAGTGATCAAGTGGTAAAAGTCCATTAGAACCATCATAAGTTTTAGGAATTACCGCAATCTTGTTGCCTACAAAGTCTGGGAGAGAGGCTCTAGCATAAACCTTTGTCTACTTTTCTCTAACATAATGAGATTTGGGAGATTTGGGGGAGGAAATGCCATCCCAGAACAATGTTATTCATTGGAAGTGGTTGAAGCAGCTTTAACATAATTTTATTTTATTCTTATATGTAAGCCAGGGACGGGGTATCTCAAGTCCAGGGGTCAAATGTGGTCTTCTAGAATTCTCTGTCTGTGCCTTGAGACCCTCCATAGGCCAAACCCTTTCCCCAGCCACACGCTATCCTGATCCTGTTCACACTCTCCTTCAGTGATTGTAATACTAATTGGAATGTGTCCTTGAACTCTAATTCTTCTTGCTTGTCTAGGCGGAGGATAGATAAGGGTAAGGGTATGCGAGTGTGTGTAGAAACTAGCCTACTGTACAGAGATAAGATTCACATTTTCTGCCCATTTTTCCCTCTGCCCCCAACCACCCCTGGTATGCAGCCCCTGGAAGAGAGCTCAGAAAAGAATGTGGCCATTGGGCTGAAAAATGTTCCTCACCCCGATGTAAGCTGCCTTGAGGGTCCTTCTGAAAAGGTGGCATGGTGGCATGGAAATCAATACATTGTGATAATGAGCACCAGCCTCCAGACCACCGTGTGATACAGACCTGTTTAAAACAACTTAGAACTAATGAACATAAGAACATCAGAAGAGCCCTGCTGAATCAGGCCAAAGGCCCATCTAGTCCAGCATTCTGTTTTCACAGGGGACAACCAGATGCCTATGAGAAGCCCACAAGCAGAATCTGAGCACAAGAGCACTCTCTTCACCTGTCATTGCCAGCAACTGGTAGTCAAAGGCATACTGCCTCTGACAGTGGTGGTAGAACGTAACCATTGTGGCTAGTATCCATTATAATCTTATCCTCCACAAAGTTCTCTAATCCTCTTTTAAAGCTATCCAAATTGGTGGCCATCACTACACCTTGTGGGAGATAATTCCATAGTTGCACTGTGTGAAGAATCTCTTTCGTCTGTCCTAAATCTTCCAACATTCAGCTTCATTGAATGTCCCTGAGTTCTAGTATTATGTGAAAGGGAGAAAACTCCTCCCTAGTCACTTTCACTACATCATGCATAAGTGAATATACCTCTGTCTTGCCCCCCATTCACTTTTTTCCCCTAAACTACAAGCCCCAAATGATGGAACCTTTCTTCCATAGCACAGTTATTTCAACCTGTTGATCATTTTGCTTGCCCTTTTCTGAAAAATTTCCAGCTCTACCATATCTTGTTTTTCAAGTGTGGCATCTGGAACTGTACACAGTATTCCAAGTGCAGTCACCATAGATTTGCATAAAGGCATTACAATATTGGCAGTTTTATTTTAAACACCCTTCCTAATTATCCCTAGCATGGAATTTGCCTTTTTCACAGTTGCTGCATACTGGGTCAACATTTTTATCGAGCTATCCACTATGACCCCAAGGTCTCATCCCTGGTCACTCACTGCCAGTTCAGAGCCCATGAGGGTGTATGTGAAATTAAGATTGATTGATTGATTGCTCCAACATGCATCACTTTACACTTGCTTATATTGAATTGCATTTGCCATTTTACAGCTTAGCAGCAGGAGTACTGCTTGGCTGGGTAAAAATAGTTCTCAGTGCCTATGAGGAAAGAGTAGGCAAAATGCTTGATGGGAATACTGGTGGATTTTAAGCTGGAAAGATACAGAAACGTATTTTCGCACAACTCAAAATAAAAAAAAGGTCTCAGTCAGACTTGCTTTCCTCCCATGACTCATTCTTAGGAGCTAGTGTTTTATTGCATTGTGGAATTGGAGGGTGATTTCTTGTTGCTTTTTAGAATTGTTGTGTCTATGTAGCTGAGCTGGTATGACTTTCTCTTTTGGATGAATGAGCTTCCACTCTCTGGATAAAATGTGTTTATTGACTGCATTTTATGAAGTGTGCTCTGTGCTATCTCTTCTGTTCTGCTTCTAAGTCTATTTTTTAACTTTCAAAACAAATTTACTTTCTGGTCTGACTACCAGAGTATGTGGCTGCCAAATGTTGTGGTCCCACCCCCCCCAATTCAACAGAGAGTGCTCTGTGACTGGTGTATTGTGTAACTGTATTTACATCTCAGCATGTAGCCTTTTGTTTCCTGGCTTCTTGGATCATTTGTCAGCTGCTCCATCCAAATATATTTTTAAAAACTGGTGTCAATATATCCTCAGGATGAAAACATTCACATACTCTCTTTGCTTTCCAAGTTGCTTTTTGTTCTGTAATGCTAACTTTCTTTCTTCTGCTTCCTGGGGAAAGCCACATTTAAACTATTTTATTATACCTTGGCATTCACAGAAAACTGAAAGTAAATGACAAAATCCCCAACCCCCAAACTGTTATTGCAATGAATCACTCCTTCAGTTGCAGCATCCATCTTGGTGAGGAGTAAACTTTATCTCATTTTCTGCCTGACACTAAATAAATGAGATAGGAAACAGACTGGGCAGAGTTGCAGGACAGTTTATTCTTGCAAAGAAAGGAGCACAACAAAGTAAGTGCCAGATGATGTATCAGCGGAAAAAAGATTGCTGGGTATTACTGGGGGTCAGTGATGACCTGTGAGGAGGGATGGGGGAGAAATTCTATTTGGTTTGCTTTTATAGCCAAATTTATCACACTTATCCAAATTTTGTGTTGCAGTTCTCCAAACAAGCAATGTTTTAAAAAATGCATATATTGGGGGGAAATGTACATAAAATTGATATATTAGTGAAAATAACATTGAAAAATGCATTATATTAGCAGAAATCGCTTGCAAAATGTGTACATTAGTCAAAACTGCATACAAAATTGTGTTTAGTAGGAGAGATTCACACTAAAATGCGGAAGAATTTTCATGAGGATCTTTTGTTAAAAAACAATTCTCAGATTGCTGCAGAACTAACAGAGCAATTCAAATGGTGGGAAGCTGGCAGAGGAGGAGCTGGTGAAAAGCTCTGCAGCATCCAGTTCCCATTCGGAAGCCACCGGCCCAGCTGAGCACCACCTCTGTGGGGGACCTGCACACATGAGCAGGAAGGAAGATGCTGGCTTCCATGAATCGGGCTCCCAAGGAGCAAATTGCTCTCTCTAGATGGGCATTGCCATTTTCTTTACTACGCCAGCCTTTTGGCCGGTGGAGTTTCCAGGTGGAGTGGAACCCAGGGGAGGGCTTTGAACATGAGGAGGATCTCATGTAAGTCCCCCTGCAGCTCCACCCTTGCCAAGACTCCAGAACACCCCATTTTTGGGACTGCCCACTGTCCCCTGGGCTGGCCTCCCCTGACACACACCCAGTGGCACCAGCAGGGTCATGGTGCCGGGAGCCTGCCAGAGCAGTTGTGGGCCCATGGCATCCAACTTACTCCAGCCTAGCAGAAAGGTGAGTTGGATTGCACCCTAAGACTGGAAAAATGAGAAATCAAGGCTGCTTTCACACATGGGGCTTATTGCATCAGTTTTGCAGATTAAAATGGTAGCACTTCTGTCCCAATTTCTAAATTTCCTTTCGCACTGAAGTACCTGTTGCGTTAAGAAACTGTGGCTTTTTTGGCCAATATACTGGCATTTCATGCAGCTGGAACAACAGCTTGTTTTCTTCCCTCACCCATTATACACATGAGCACCGTAGCTCCCCCATAATTCGCTGCAGAAGTTAGTGTCTGGACACAGGGGGTGGGAAAAGGAGGAAGGGGAAGCTGCTACCTGTGCCTATGCTGGAATACCATTATAATTTTAATTGGGGGAAAAGGCAAAAAAATTGATATGTACCTGATGGAAATGTATTGCATGCTGGGATGCCTGTCATGTGAGCAGCTGCAGCTAGTGCAAAACTCCTGTGATTTTCTGGGTTCCCAAGCATGCAAATAGATTATTTCTGGAAACATTTTTCACAAAAATGACCACTAAAGTCCCATTATACTCCATTAGATTTCCAGAACTAGCTTTTATTCATGTGAAAGATCAAATAAAATGTGCAAATTACCAGGTAGTAAATTGTCAGAATAAGGGGATAAAGTGCAGTATGAAAAAAGCCTGAGAGAACCAAAATTGACAGATCTTTCCATTTGTACCTATGAGGAGGGAAAGAGACAGGACTGCTGTCATAAGGACAGGGGTGGGGTGGGGCAAGGTTGGGGGAATGCTAAGGCAATGCCACCTTACTCTGCCATCAGGATGAACTGGTTTGTTTTGTAAAGAAATGCGTGTGAATTGGAATTAGTCCTTTTTTTGACATCTTGAACTAGAACTAGTTCCTTTTTAAAATGAACTTTCCTATTCTGTATGTAGCTAATCAGACGTAGATATGTGCTGACCTCATTATGGGCAGATGACAGAGTTATACCTGATGGAACGCCTTTCCCGACATGAACCCACCCGTACACTATGCTCAACATCAAAGGTCCTCTTCCGGGTGCCTACTCCGAGGGAAGCTCAGAGGATGGCAACAAGGGAGCGGGCCTTCTCAGTGGTGACCCTCAAATTATGGAATGATCTCCCTGACGAGGTGCACCTAGCACCAGCATTGTTATCTTTTCAGCACCAGGTCAAGACTTTCTTCTTCTCCCAGGCATTTTTTAACAGCATTTGAACAGAATGTGTTTTTAACTTGCCTGTAGGTTTTTATGGATTTTAATTTTTTTTAAATTTTTTTAAAAAAAAATGTTTTAAAAGTTGTATTTTAAGGTCTGTCTTTATGATGTTTTGATGCGTTTCTAGCACTTTTGTTTGCAGCCCTGGGCTCCTGCTGGGAGGAAGGCCGGGATATAAAATAAATAAATAAATTTGGTACAGTTTTAAAGTTGCATACTTGTTTTTATTGTTTTTAATTGTTGTAAACCACCCAGAGAGCTTTGGCTATGAGATGGTATATCAATGCAATAAATAAATAAATAAATAAATTATAAGCTCCCAACAGCATTATAGCTAAGATTCCAATAGTGGTCACATGAACATTCCAAGCTAATCAGCAAAATGAATAGTTTCTCAGTCCTTCTGAAACAAAACCATCAATAAGGCCTCCCACTCAATTCTGATTAACCTTTTTTGGGGGGTCAAACTCCGCATTCTTTTTGGCTCAACATTATTGTGACAGATGAATACTATTCATTTGACTACCTTCCTGTTATAGATATTTGGATTTATTTATTTATTTATTGGTTATTATCAATGTTTCCTAAAGCTCTCACAAATCTTGTGTATAAATGTGATAGTCCCAAACTAGAAATCCTAGTGGCAAACAGTGACTTGTATACACATGTATCTTCTTTCCTAGTTGATGATTAACACATCATTTTTATGTGTACTAATAAAATAACCTTTTAGATGATTGGAACAGCTGATTTTGCAGATAAGGAGATTTTTTTAAAAAAAAAATAATAAAGTCATATTATATCCCAAACTTCTCTCCACTGTTTGTGGACAGATATACCTCCTGATAGTGGTGTCACTGCCACTTATCAGGATAGGGTTATATTTTAAAGTTTGTTTTTGTTATGTTTTAGAGTGTTTTTAGTGTTTTTGTTTACCTCCCTGGGCTTCTGCTGGGAGGAAGGGATATAAATCTAATAAGTAAATAATAATAATAATAATAATAGTGTTAGGCAAGGGATAGGCAAGGATGGAGCTGTGTGGATGCACTGCTGGACCTAATCCAGTACTTTTGCTGGGGCAGCACCTGTGGCTGCCTTGCTCCCACAACGTCCCAGTAAGCAGCAGTGACAGTGCTGTGAGGGAGATGGCAATGCAACACTCCCCCATCATGCCAGCTGCTTCTGGCTTTTAGAACATGTTTTAAAACAGGAAGAGTGAAAATGTTCTGAAAAAAGAAATTTAAAATAAAACAATTTCATAATTTAAAATGAAATGGTAAGACAGCACCCTTCCCAGAAATTTATATAAAAGTAAAGAAAACTATGTAATGAAACGGATGTAGTTATATTGAACAGGAAATATCTTAGCTAACTCTCTGTGGGAGGCTTCAGACATTAAAACATACAACAAAAATGTGCTTCTGCTTAATTAACTGGAACGATGCCTCTTGCAAAACTAATCTTAATATGTAGAGGAGGTATTCCTTGTGAAAGGTATTCAGGCAGAATTTATAGGTCAGCTTGTACAATTAAGCTGTGCTTCATAATTATTCTCAACATTTCCTGGAAAATCTCTGTGAACAAACTTTTTCTACCACTTCAGATTAAACTGGCCAAAATAAAATTAAAAACTTGGAGGCAATAAATAAGATTCATAATCACTCGGAGGGTAGGCACCTCTATTATTGGTAGTTTACTGTCTAGAGAAGCAATTTGGCAGATATAAATCTGATCATATTCTTAAAGTAATTGCAATTTACTCAGCTTAGCACCCTTTCTATTATCAAGCAATGACAAATTAAATTTAAACGCAGGTTTGGAGAGGCAAATGTCAAATTCTGACAATGATATACAACTGGCACACTTTTTATTTTGTACCTTCTATTTTGTACCTTCAATAACCCATCAAGACAGATTTATCTTTGAATCTGTTGTCCTTCAAGTGTCTTTAATACAGTCAAAAATTATTCTGAGTCATTACTGTCTAGCATTGTTAAAGGGCCTCCTGAAAAAGTGTGCAATGATTCATTTTGCTTTCACAATAATTTTTTTAAAAAAAGTAGAGCTCATACACGTTCATTTTCACTGCAGAAGTGCTCATTTTTGAGTGCTGTTTTGGTGACCACAAACACTGTCTCAAAAAATGTGTTTGCTGCAAAATAGTTGCTTTCTACTTGCATGCTTGGAGCTCTGTTTTGGGGAGTACATATTCTATAATACACCAAGTTCTTTTTCAGAAACTTACTATTTCCAATATTGTTTTGTGTGAGAAGAATGTGCCATATTTAAAGGTGTGCAAAGGAGCTGATCTCTAGAGCTGAAGCTGCTGTCATCTCAGGCTCAACCTTTTTGCAAAATTTACTTCAATAAATGGAAGAATAGCATGTGAAGCACAGGTATGTATTCCATGCAGCATGTGATGATGTGAAGCATGCTTCTATCACTTGGTCATGTAAGCATAAACACCCATGAACACACAGTTGTGTGATGAATTAACATGCAATTCAAATGTGGACAAACACAAAGACATGGGGGGCCAGAGAAATGCATTTGGAGGAATGGTGAAAATGGTGAAACATGCTGACTTCTTTAATCTTAACTCTAATTTTTAGGAATTTGCTTTTTCTTATCCATTGCAAAGGCATTCACCTTAATAAGTATTCTGATAAGTATGTTTGACATACTGTAATATTAGCTGCCCAAGAATTTACTCTTCAAATGTCCAGAGCTTTCAGAAAGTGTGTGTGTGTGTGTGTGAGAGAGAGAGAGAGAGAGAGAGAGTGAGAGAGAGAGTGCAGGCATGTGACAGAGCTTCCTTCTGACCACCCCACCTTCTGGCCATTGTTTCAGTTGCTGAGATGTTATGGAATGTTCATAAATGTTCTAGTTCAGTGGTAGCCAACATGGCATCTGTTACATGGGTAAATATTTTGGGTGGGGTCTTATTGGTTCAAATGGATGGATCTTGGCATAAGTCTGGTGGTTCCTGGTTGTTTGTTACTTGCTGGAGTCAGAACAGGCTTCCTGGCCCTAGAGGTAATGTTGTTGTTATGTGCCTTCAAATCGATTACAACTTATGGTGACCCTATGAATCAGTGATCTCCAAGAGCATCTGTCATGAACCACCCTGTTCAGATCTTGTAAGCTCAGGTCTGTGGCTTCCTTTATGGAATCAATCCATCTCTCATTTGCCCTTCCTCTTTTTCTACTTCCTCCTGTTTTTCCCAGCATTATTGTCTTTTCTAGTGAATCATGTCTTCTCATGACGTGTCCAAAATATGGTAACCTCAGTTTCATCATTTTAGCTTCTAGTGACAGTTCTGCTTTAATTTGTTCTAACGCCCAATTATTGTCTTTTTTGCAGTCCATGGTATGCGCAAAGTTCTCCAACACCACATTTCAAAGGAGTTGATTTTTCTCTTATTTGATTTTTTCACTGTCCAACTTTCACATCTATACATAGAGATCGGGAATACCATGGTCTGAATGATCCTGACTTTAGTGTTCTGTGAGTCATCCGGACATCCACATATCACATATCAACTGTGAGCAGGAGAAGTGCCACCACATTCCTCTACAAATTCTCTCATGGATAAAAGAGCTTATAAAATAACAGCATTAGTAGCTATTAGGTTTTTCCTTGCAAGCACAATTATTAGTCTTTGTTCCTCTCTCTTTCCAGAGCTTTGCTCTTGATATTTAGAGTTCCCACTAATAAGTTCAAAGATGTAATGATACCATTATAGATAATTAGTTGGTGCCATTTACAATGCTAATCTGTTTAATTACAGCAAATGATAGGTGCTTCAGCTAATGCAACTTGAAGAGTTAAGTAGTCCAGGTATCAGGAAACTGGAACTGAAAAATGACAGCTTTCAGGTAATCAGCTAAAAGCCAGTATTTTTTGCATTAACCTTCTAGGCAAAAAGGTTGTGTTTCAAATAAGCAGACTAAATTGTTCCAGAGACTCTGCTGCCCTCAGAAAAGTGTGGTCTAATCAGGACTGCTACAGTTTCAAACAAGAGAAAAACATTGCCAAGGAACCTGGTCAAAATCCATTTGCCATTTGTACAGATATGGAAATAAATTTGCAATAAGTTGACAGCAGGCAATATTTCTCAGAAGAATGTTGGTACCTCTCCCATTTTCCACCTGTTGCCCCGAAATACAAAACAGCTGATAAAGCAGATGCAGTTATTTAACCAAGATTTATCTTGATGCAGGTATTTAAGCAAGAGTTATCAATCAAGTATGAACAGGAGAAAAATGAGATTGGAACCTTACACTTTTTAGGTAGCTGAGTTTGGGAGCAAAGTTTTTATACAGACAGAGAAGTATTTATTTACTTCACCCTACAGCTAAGAACTGAGTCACTAGAAGCTGAGATGTCTTCTTGATTTAGGAATAAATGGATTCAAGTTATAATAATGATTTTAAAATGAACACATGCAGACACCCCATCTTCTTTCTTAGAAGAAATTTATTTCCAATTATTGGAAATGCTTGAGGATATCATTTCACAATATAAAGGGCATACATTTCAATATCATATCTTTAAGAATCAAACTGCTGTGAACCCTTAAAGTAAAACATCATGTTCAGGGCTTTGGGCATTTATTCTAAACTAGTGAAATGTCTATCTGGCAGAAACTGTATCAAAATTATCACAAAGTTTAACCTGTACAATGTCCCCAAATTTTAGCCAGTTACCACTTACTGTTTTCCTTCGGGGAGGGGGGGACACTGGGTCCAAAAATACCCCAGCAAAAAAGCCCTGGGGGCACATTTCTGCCTTCTATTGTGTAATTTACACATGAGTAGACCTACAGGTCGGTGTGACAAACTGTCACCCATACAACGTTCCCAAATGTCAGCTAGTTACCACTTACTGTTTTCCTTCTGGAAACAAAAACGAAACCCAACCAGGGTCCAAAAATACCCCAGAAATTGTGTTGTTTACTCAATATGCATGGAGAAGGGGCCAACATATACTGCTCATAAAAATTCTGCCCTATCTGAATAAGCATGTTTTGGCTCAAGGTGCTTTGGTAGTGTCAAGCACACTTCTGGTGATCAAAAAAGGGAGGGGAGTACAAAGTGATCCCATCCTTCCACTGGAAATTTCATTGGGGTCCAAATGTACCCCAAAGTCAGCCAGTGACAGTGTGCACTTGCCCTCACAGCACCATCATCACTGTGGCTTAACAGAAAGGAGATGGACAAGGTTGTGAGGAGGTCAGCACTGTGTGGATGCTGCAGCAGGAGATTTATATTGTTTCTGCTGGTGTCTCTGCACACCTCTGGTCTCCCTACCACCTCCCTCCCCAAGTAAGTCACATAGGCTCTGGTGTTTGGAGGCCACGTGCACCACCACTCCTCTCTGCCAGATGCTCCTGCCAGCTGATAGTCAGCGTAGATGATACTAGTTAGTTGGACCAGTGGTTTGAGTCAGTATATAGCAGGTTCCTGTGTTGCTGGGTACATTCCATCCTCTTGCAGTTTGGTTGGAATAGAGGGGAAGCACAAGCAGTCCAGTCTGAATATAATCAAATATGACTCACTTATGTCACCACTGCTGACATCAGCAGTTTGTGCCCATGTCAGGGCGGTTGTCTAGTTAACAATGCAAATGGATAGTGCAACTGTGACACTCCTGTCCCCTCCACTGCCATCAAGAAGCACATAAAGCAATGCCACCAATACCATGCTAGAGTTTTGGTAAAGGCTAGACCATGGCAATGACAGGATTGGGATGATCACTGTTTGCTGCTTTAAATGTACCATTTGATCTTCTAATCAATGATGTGTAGGTTCTAGTTGCATGACACATCAAATACCATTGTGTTCCTGCATATTGCATCTACCAAAAAATCTGAGGATTAACGCTGTGTGACCAGAGTCCACAGACCAAAAGCTTCCTACCGTGAAGTTTTAATCAGTGACCACATTGTTAAGAGGTCATCCATTTACATCTCATTCCTAAATAGGGAAATTGTTTTATTGAACCAACATAACTTGAAGACTCCATCATAATCCATCCAACATCATGCTTTCTTACATTAACATAAAAAACATCTTGATGTTACTATCTACATATCAAAAACTGTAAATATCTTCTACAGATATTATATCTTTCTTTGCCTGAAGACTCACCAACTTAAAAGTGTTGCCTTACCTTTTCATTTGCTCTGCCTTTTGGTTCCATGATAAAAGTCTGAGCATCTAGAAATGTATCTGTGATGGACAGGGCTAGGGTCTGCCCTTTCCCATCATTAGCCAATCCTGGAATTGGAATGTTCAGTAGAGGGAGAATGTAAAAGACTCTGCCTTTTTTTTCTGTTAAGAGAAGGGGAAGAGCTGAGGGAGAGATGAGATCAGATTGAGCTGGGGTCTGGTGTGTTCAGTTAGAGTTAGAGTAAGCAAGGGAGGAGGAGTCAATAGAAAATTAGAGAAAGAATGGGGATAGACAGAAATGGGAGATGTTATGAGTTACTAGGAAAGAAAAACGGTTAGGATGAAGCATTGAGAGATAGAGTTCAGGAAAAGGCCTACATCTGTAACTGTGTAATAGTCATGCTCATGTGCCAGCTACACATGCTTTTTTGAAGAAGTTCTTGCTTTAAAAATAATGGTTTTCTCTATACCACAGGCTGGTTCTGGTTAACGTTGGAGTTTAACAAGGTTTTGGAATAAGTGGAGAACCCAAACAGAACATGTTACACACTTGGAGTCACGATTTACATTACTACTCCTAGTTTGGGTAGTCACCTCATAGGCTGTCAGTGACCTAAGGAGGATTACAAAAGGCAGGCGAGGTGGGACAGCTGGTGCAACTGGGAGGGGGGAGGATTGGAGTGGACCTGGTTTCCCTCATTCGGAGGTATTAAGTGGGCTGTCACAGTATAAAGTATTGTTCTATTCTGATTTCATATGGATGTGTCTTATTGAAATTATAATCAAACCTGGACTCTGAGAAATTTTAAAGAGAGAGCAGCAGCCCATTGTAAAAAGAAAATGTATGCTTAAAAGAAACTAATTAAAGCAACGAGTAATATTAAGACAAAGACAAAAACAGGACAAAAAGTAATCTCAGCTTTCTGAGATAAAGTTTTGTTTCCCTTTGGGGAATTGACATCCTGTCCATCACCCAAAAGAGTATGTCAATAAAAACATGAATGAGACATTGTTCACTGAAGAGGACTTTTCTAACATTGTTCCGTAACTGCTTCCTAAGAATGAAACACACACTGCCATGGTTTTCTTCAGGAAGAGGTCAGCCAGTACCCACCTTTTCACAACAGAAGAAAAAGTTCAGTTAAATGCACACTTGTTCTGTTATCAAACCTTCTAAAAGATATGTTTGTTGATTCCATATTCTTTGAAGAAAAGTTGGGAGACAAAGTTGTAATCAGTAATTGCAGGCAGCTGGATTTTAAATCTTTAAATCAGCTAGATGAACAGTGGCATTGAACATGCTACTTTACAAATCAAAGGTTTGATCCATACTCGATTAAACAAGACAGTGTGAGACAAATACTGTTTTCAACTACTTTGCTACTTGTAGATCCTGAATAATCTGAAAGCAATGGAAATATCTTCTTAGCATGAAAAGTGAGAGTAAAATTAATAGCCTGGTTTTATAGCAGTACTGAATCTTTTTATGATTAATCATAGTTGCATCTTTTGTTTTAAAAGTGAAATATTACTCCTTTGCTCTGATCACAAAAAAGTTTATCTAATTATATGAACTAATTCTGTCTAACAGCTATCTTTAATATCACAGTAATTCATATAAAAATTAATATTAAATCTAAGTGAATCAGCAATAGGAAAATCTCCAAACAGTATCAGAAGCTGTAGTTTTCATATCAAAGAGTTCCAAGCTTATTCAGTCCTAACATGTTTTAATAAACTTGGTACTGCTTAGAGATGGGCAAGCTTTCCATGACTCCCTCTGAACTGCCTGGATTTCCAGGAAAAATATTGGGGGAAATCTGGCAAAATGTCCTAAATCAGTCCAAGGGCTTGGAAAGTCTCTCTCTCTCTCTCTCTCTCTCTCTCTCTCTCTCTCTCTCTCACACACACACACACACACACACACACACACAATTCCACAATCCTCCACCACCCCAGCCACCCCCAAGTATATTTTTCCCTTCCCTCGTCAGCTCAGCAAGAGCAGGAGGAACCATTGAATGCCAGATCTCTCTCTATATAACTGTTGCTTCAGGTCTGGTTCCTTGTTCTAAGAAACTCATTCTACTGAATAGCCACACAGACTACCTTGCATCACCCGGCTGGTCTTAACTACATTTTCTGCCTCTGGTCCTTGACTCTTGCATGACTGTTCCAGAACCTGACCCTCAGCCTGTTATTGTCTATATCATGTGCCTTGGACTCTTTGGAATTTGGTTTACCTATGCCAGAATTGGGCTTCTATTGTCTTGGAGCTTTGGTGACGCCTGAGAGTAGCTTACTTCCAAATTAGTGTGCATAGGATCACAGTGTTATTTACTCACTTATTTCTTTATATCCCACCCTTCCTCCCAGTAGGAGCCCAGGGCAGCATGTCCCACTTATAATGGGAAAATACATTGCAGGATGCCCAATTACTTAGTTTGTTTGGAGGTGGAAGGGAAGAAAAACATTTTCAGATACATTCATTTTGGTGAGATACCTGTCAGCAGAATGACACTGTGTTGGTATAATATATTTGGTACATTGCTTGACTATCTGAAACTTCTTTTCCACTGACTTGAGGGACTGGACATTAGTCTTCAGATCAGATTAATAGGAATGAAAAGTGTGTATTTATTCTGGTCTCAAATGTAGTCAAGTTTTCATGAATATATGCATAAGTTTGCTGATCCTGCTTATGTTTTTAGTAAATAAGCCAGACTTTTAAAAGGAATATTCATAAAGGTAAAAAATATTGATTAGGTATTTCTATTGTACAAACACTGATGAATTGAACGTCTACTATCTATTTAAATAGGAAAAAAGTTCCTAGTAGATTGCAGGGGTGTGCAAGAATGTGTCTTTGTTTGATTCATTATTTTGTGTTGGAGCCTGGATGGGTTGTGACTAGGGATGGAAACATCTGTCAATTTCAGTTCTCATTATTCCAATTTTATATCCAGTTCTCCACATTTCTGCAGCAATCTGTGTTTTTGTCTTTTTTAAAAAAAAGCCTGATGAAAATTCTCCAGCATTTGAGTGTGATTTTCTCCCCCAAACACATTTTTGTAGGCAATTTTTGCAAGCCGTTTCTCATCATATAAATCATTTTATATGCTATTTTCACTCATACATTCATTTTTATGCACACTTTCCCCTAACATATGCATTTTTGTAAACATTGATTGGTTGGTGAACTACATTCTAAAATTTGAATAAGTGTTCATTTCGAAGGATGGCTGCATTTTGGTTCTCATATTGTTTCAGAAAGTGCACATTTGATAGATTCGGCTTGAAATGCGAACTGTATTGCATTTCTCACCCATCCCTACTTTCCTTTTAAGTCAAAGTTTGAACTTCACCTTAGGTGAGAGTCTTAAACACTCTCATTGGGAAGTAAGCTCTGTTGTGAACACAGGAACACTTACTTCTGAGAAAGCATGCATAGGATTGCACCATTGATCTGTCAAAGCAAAAAGTCTAAGCCAAAACTGATGAACTGAGCAGCTGGTTCTTTGAGGCAGCAATAATAAATTTAGAATGATTTTAGGAACTTGAATTATGCCTAACTGATGACAGTCATCACACCCCTATTGTTTCTCTTCCTGGAAGCAGTCTTCTGCAGCTGTAATGTGGAGCCTTACTGAATAGCAACTAACCAGCATATTGGCCATTAATGAGCTCAGAGTTGCCACTACCAATTGACTCCTTTTAACTCAAGGATGCAAGAAAGGCTTGAAATTGATTGCTTCCTAACAACCCTTTCCAGAACAATGCTGTCCTAAGCAGAAGGTTGGGGGAAAATGCAATCAAGTATTCCTCCAAAGAAGATTAAACAGAAGCATTCGGGGAGGGTGTCTAGTGAAATTCCAAATCCATTAAGATGAACTATACACAGATCCCTTTTTGGAGATCTTATACACAGTTGGTGTATAATTTTTTTCATCTTCACAGGATCCAGATCTAAAAAGTTCTCATCATTATCATAAACAAGTCTTTTGAATTATATTTATAAGGAAAATCACAAACTATGTTATTATTTTATTGAATTAGATATACAAGGAGACTTGGTGTAAGCACAGTTTTAATATCTCAGAAATTTGATACAAATTGTACAGCTACTTTTGTCACTAGTGTTTTTTTTTAAGAAATATGTATTTGGTTTCACCAGTGATATCTAGATTTTCCAGGTAATATTACTGTGCCACATATGGGTGTGCCCTGAAGATGTGCTATGTAAAGAAACAACTTTGTTGCTGGAGGCATGCAACAGAGGGTTGCAGCGTGGAGAACTTCTCTTCAGGCTTCCAGTGACTCCATTTCATCCACTTTCCCTCATTTTTCCTTTCTTCTACCTTCAACAGCCAGTCAGCATTCCATGCCCACTGATCATGCTCAGTCCTCATTGGTCTGTTTTGAGAGTTATATTTATTCATTTCGGGTTTTTTGGAGACTGGGTGAGCACACATGTGCCCACCCTCAGATACGTTACTTTAAAAAAAAAAGAAAAACCTCCACTGATATTTACGGACATCTTTTCCAGCCCTGGGGATTTGTAGTAATAAATGTGACCTATCCAGAAAATGAAATAGCTCTTTCTATGCAAGCCTGGGGTTCCCTGCCCTACTCTCTGGACTCTGTCCTGTAGGTAGGACTGGAAGTACCGTAACATGGTGCCCCCAATTCCCGTTATATAATATATTTGCCTTAAACCCATCAGCAATCAGGCAACTGCATTCTGCACTAATTGAAGCTTTAGAACCATTTTCAAATACAGCCCCGTGTAACACACGTTGCAATAATCCAACCTTAAGGTTACCAGAGCATAGATTACTGGAACCAGGTTATCCCTGCCCAGAAAGGGTTGCAGTTGGGCCACCAGCCTAAGCTGATGGAAGGCACTCTGTGCCACCAAGACCACTTGTGCCTCAAGCAACAGCAATGGATCCAGGAGAACCTCCAAACTATGAATCTGCTCCTTCAGAAGGAGTGTGATCCCATCTAGAGCAAGATGCACACCACTCATCTGGTCAGATGAATCAGCCACCAACATCATCTCAGTCTTGCCTGGGTTAAAATTCATTTTATTGGCCCTCATCAAGTCCATTATCACAACCAAACACCGATTCAGCACATCTATTGCCTCACCTGGAGAAGATGAAAAGGAGAAATAGAGCAGCATGTCATCAGCATACTGATGACAACAAAACTCTGTATGACCTCACTCAGCAGTTTCATGTAGACGTTAAACAACATGGGAGACAGAACTGACCCCTGCAGGATCCCATAATGGAAAACCCATGGAACCAAGCAATGCTCCCCAGGAGCCACCTTCTGGAGCCGGCCAACCAAGTAAGAATGGAACCACTGCAATGGGTGCCCCACTCAGACAGTCATCCCAGAAGGATATCATGGTCGATTGCATTGTAAGCCACTGAAAGATCAAGGAGGATCAACAGAATCAAATCCCCACTGTCTCTCTCCCAGCACAGGTCATCATACAGGACAACCAAAGCAGTTTCCATACCAAAAACCTTGCTCAATGTGTGACTCTATCATGTCCTGATAGATGGCCTTCTAGCCTCTCCTTAAACATCTCCAGTGAGGAAAAGTCTGACATGTAGAAGAAAAAGTGTGGTATAAAAGCAAATGCTAAATACTGAATGGGCAGACAAAATACTTGGTATCTGCTCCACCAACACTTTGCAGCATCTATAAATGAGTGGGGGGGCACTACTTTTCTCTGAACAGGACCTCTCACAAAGAGAAAACAGCTGTTTTGACTGACTGAATGGAAGCAACACTTAATTGGGATCTGAATCTTGCAGCAGTGTTATCCCTTTTCAGTATATGTGTAAGAATAATGGTTTGGAAACTGAAAATAATAGTATTCTTACTATTATGGGTATCCAAATGGTCTGATTAGAATGATTTGCAAAAACATAAAAAGTAAGGCCATTAATTTTCTCAAGTAATGAAAATCCAAAAGTAATTTCACCTGCAAAGAGGAAAAAAGTTCAATTCTTAATGCACAATGCACAATATATTGAAGAAAAATTGGACTATTTATATAGCTTGCCAGATAAGACACTCAGAAAAGTAAAACAAAGCAAGTGCATTTGAAGTTTGAAAGCAATTCAGATTTAATTTGAATTGGCTGCTGAGCCTTTTCAACTTTATCTTCACATATATTTTAACACAGAGGAATCCCCTTGAGAAGTGGTCTAATCTGCATAAGCACATTATACGTGCTCCAAAATCTTTCATAAGTAACACTGCAAATGCTTCAGATCTAGCTTTTAAATTGTATTTTGAAATTCATGGCACAATTATTAAAGACAATGAAGAAAGGTAATGAATAAAGGGGAGAAAGTTGAAGGACAATTAGGAAAAAAAAAGAATCCCCCTAAACTGAATGAAAATACACTGAGAATTAATTGTTCACAGACAAGCATGCCATGAGATACTAAGATTGCTTTCTTTTAAAGAATATGAATTAGCTAATTTCTCTGACAGATGGCATGTTCCTTCAAAATTCTATCATCTTAATAAAGAAAGAATCTAATTAAAGTATAACTATATACAAATTATTCTGGTGGACACTAAAAATTCCCAGGAATATCTTTTTAAAAGGTTATTGTGTGCTTAGATGTCTATTTTGATGAGATTATCTCAAACTAATCCAAAGGCATTAAGTAATTTAGTCACACATAATGCCAGGCTTTTGCCCTGCCTTTTTATATAATAGCTCAGATAGTGTATGCTTATTTCACTTGACAAAAGGCAAACTCATACATTACCCAGTAACACAGGAAGCTGTCTTATCCTGATGTACAATCCTAATGTACATTGGTACATTAAATTCAGTATTATCTAAACTGATGGACAGCAGCTCCCCAGGATTTCAGGTGGAAGCTCTCCCAGCCCTACTTGAAGATGCCAGTGATTGATCCTGAGACCTTTGGCATGCAAGCAATGTGCTCTATTCTTGACATTTCTCACATTTATTCTCATGACAGAAGAAGGTATTATTTATTTTACACTTGAATGTGTAAAAACTGCTATAACTTCTGTATATTTACCACAGCCCCATGCACTTCTGCATCAGACAAGATGGGGTAAAATCAACCCTGGTGCACTTTTTAGTGCAGAATTTACACAAAAGTAGACATACAAAGTAGTTCTTTTAGCATATTGTTGCCTGCATGGTAATAAGCAGTGTCCCTAAATTTCAGCCACTTCCATTTACAATTTTGTTTTTGAACTGTAAACACAGAATCATAAAATAATAGAATTGGAAGGGGACTATAAGGCCACTGAGTCCAACTTCCTGTTCAATGCAGGAATCAACTTAAAACATACCCAACAAGTGGCTGTCCAGCTGCCTCTTGAATGCCTCCAGTGTTGGAGAGCCCACCACCTCCCTAGGTAATTGTTCCATTATCGTATTGTACTAACAGTTAGGAAGTTCTTCCTGATGTTCAGTCGAAATCTGGGTTCCTGTAACTTGAGCTTATTAGTCCGTGTCCTGCACTCTGGGATAATTGAGAAGAGATCCTGGCCCTCCTCTGTGTGGCAACCTTTCAAATACTTGAACAGTGCTATCATATCTCCCCTCAGTCTTCTCTTCCCCGGGCTAAACATGCCCAGTTCTTTCAGTCTCTCCTCAGAGGGCTTTGTCTCCAGTCCTCTGATCATTCTTGTTGTCCTTCTCTGAACATATAGCTCCTAGGATTTTTTAAAAAAGTATTTGCATGGGGGATCTATCTCAGATACTCAGAGGGAAGAGTTCTGCATTACTCTCTGTACTAGTTATTTCAATTTGTTAGCCTTGGAAAACGTATGAAGAAGGCTCAAATCTAAAGGATTGAGTTAAGAAAAGTCTTTTCGCTCCAGGCCTGTCTAGATCACTGGGTTCCTCCCAACCCAATATTTCCCCCCAGTAATATTTTATTTATTTATTTATTTATTTATTAAATTTATATACCGCCCCATAGCCGAAGCTCTCTGGGCGGTTTACAACAACCAAAACCAGTAACATACAAGTAAAACCACATATCATCAATTAAAATAAGATTAATTATACAAAAGTTAAGACATAATTAAACACATATTGAATGCATATTAAATACTAAAATGCAGGAATGTTAAAATGCTAAAATAGTAAAAAATGCTAAAAGCTAAAAATACTAAAAATGCTAAAAATGCTAAAATGCCTGGGAGAAGAGGAAGGTTTTTACCTGACGCCGGAAAGATAGTAATGTTGGCGCCAGGCGTATCTCATCAGGAAGAGTATTCCATAATTCGGGGGCCACCACTGAGAAGGCCCTTTTTCTTGTCGTCATCTTCCGGGCTTCTCTCTGAGTAGGCACCGGGAGGAGGGCCTTCGATGTTGAGCGTAGTGTACGGGTAGGTTCATATCGGGAGAGGCATTGCATCAGGTATTGTGGTCCCATGCCGTACAAGGCTTTATAGGTTAAAAACAGCACCTTGAATCGAGCCCGGAAACATATAGGCAACCAGTGCAAGCGGGCCAGAATCGGTGTTATATGTTCGGACCGTTTGGTCCCAGTAATCAGTCTGGCCGCCGCATTTTGCATGAGCTGCAGTTTCTGAGCCGTTTTCAAGGGCAGTCCCACGTAGAGTGCATTGCAGTAATCTGATTTAGAGGTTACTAGAGCATGGACAACTGAAGCAAGGTTCTCCCTGTCCAGATAGTGGCGTAGCTGGGCCACCAGCCGAAGTTGGTAGAAAGCACTCCGTGCCACCGAGACTACCTGAGCCTCCAATGACAGGGATGGTTCTAAAAGAACTCCCAAACTACGAACCTGCTCCTTCAGGGGGAGTGCAACCCCATCTAGGACAGGTGGAACATCCACCATCTGGTCAGGAGAACCACCTACTAACAGCATCTCAGTCTTATCTGGATTGAGCTTCAATTTGTTCGCTCTCATCCAGTCCATTATCGCCACTAGGCATCGGTTCAGCACCTTGACAGCCTCACCTGATGAGGATGAAAAGGAAAAGTAGAGCTGCGTGTCATCAGCATACTGGTGACAACGCACTCCAAAATTCCTAATGGCGGCACTCAGCGGCTTCATGTAGATGTTAAAGAGCATGGGGGACAGAACTGACCCCTGCGGAACTCCATATTGGAGAACCCAGGGCGCCAAGCAATGCTCCCCAAGCACTACCTTCTGGAGACGGCCCGCCAAGTAGGATCAGAACCACTGCCAAGCAGTACCTCCAACTCCCAAATCCGCGAGTCTCCCCAGAAGAATACCATGGTCGATGGTATCAAAAGCCACTGAGAGATCAAGGAGAATCAACAGAGTTACACTCCCCCTGTCTTTCTCCCGACAAAGGTCGGGACCAAGGCCGTCTCCGTGCCAAAACCGGACCTAAAACCCGATTGAAATGGATCCAGATAATCGGTCTCATCGAAGAGTGTCTGGAGCTGGTCCGCAACCACTCTTTCTAGGACCTTGCCCAGGAATGGGACATTTGCTACCGGCCTATAATTATTAAGATTTTCTGGGTCCAGGGAGGATTTTTTCAAAAGTGGTCTCACTACCGCTGCCTTAAGGCAGGCAGGGATCTCTTCCTCACACAGTGAGGCATTAATTACTTCCCTGGCCCAGCCGGCTGTTCCATCTCTGCTAGCTTTTATTAGCCAAGAAGGGCAGGGGTCCAGCACAGAACTGGTTGCATGCACCTGTCCAATCACCTTGTCAACGTCCTCGAGCTGCACCAATTGAAACTCATCCAAAAAGTCATGACCAGGCTGTGCTCCAGATATCTCATTTGATTCAACTGCTATAACACTGGAGTCCAAGTCCTGACAGATGCGAGAGATTTTTTCCTGAAAGTGCCTAGCAAATTCATTACAGCGTGCAACGGATGGTTCTACCGTGTCCCTAGGGCCAGAGTGTAATAGCCCTCTGACAACTTTAAAAAGCTCCACCGGACGGCAGATAGAAGATTTAATAGTGGCAGCAAAATATTGTTTCTTTGCTGCCCGCACAGCCCCTAAATACAAATTGGTATAGGCACTTACCAGTGCATAATTGCATCCATCAGGAGTTCGTCTCCATCTGCACTCAAGCCGTCTCCTATACTGTTTCATTGCTCTCAGCTCTGAAGTGTACCATGGAGCCGTATGAGCTCTACATAGGAGAGGGCGCACAGGAGCAATCATGTCAACTGCCCTTCACCTTTTATTTTGAAAATCTTCCAGCATGTCCACCGGTTACCCAGAAAGAAATAATAGACCTAATTGGGGGCTTAAAATCTACGAAGGCCCCGGGCCCTGACAATATACCCCCGGAGCTCATGAAGAGTCACCAAGACTGGTGGGCCCCCATACTGGCTAAACTATTTACTCTTATAAATAACACGGGCCATTTTCCCAAGGCCTGGCATAAAGCTATAGTTATTCCTATCTACAAAAAAGGGCCGAGAGATGATCCCACTAACTATAGACCAATTAGCCTTCTCTCGGTAATAGGGAAACTGTATGCCAGCTACCTGAAAGGAAAATTAGTCACATGGATAGAGGAGGATAATATTTTGGGATGGGAACAGGCAGGATTTAGGAGGGGAAGATCTGTTCTAGATCACTGTATACTTTTAAATCACCTGGCAGAAAAGTACAGGAACCGAGTGGGGAACGGCCTATACGTCGCTTTTGTGGACCTAAAATCTGCGTTTGATTCCATCCCGAGGGACAAACTATGGGAAAAATTGGCAAAAACGACAATTGAGAAAAGATTGCTTCTTCTAATTTATAACCTCCATTTGAACACCTCACTACGCGTCCGCTGTGGACATGATGGGGGTCTGACCAACCCGATCCCCACAACAAAAGGGGTTAGACAGGGCTGCATCCTGGCGCCCCTACTTTTCAATCTTTGTTTGAATGATTTGAGAACAAGGTGCCTCTCCCCAAATTTCCATGCACCCAAAGTTAGTGAACACAGATGCCCTATTCTGCTTTATGCAGACGATGCAGCCCTTTTATCATTCTCTAAAGTTGGCCTTAAAAGCCTGCTGCGTGTCTTTATGTCATACTGCACTGATAATCATCTAACTATTAACTTTTCTAAAACTAAAATTATAGCATTTACAAAGCGACCTATAGTATCCGAATGGACAATTAATGGCCAACAAATCACTCAAGTTTTGTGTTACAAATACCTTGGCATTATGTTCCATTCCTCCCTCTCTTGGGCTCCACACATTCGAGCTGCAGTTATGACTGCCCGGACCACAATGAAAAATATATTATGTTATTTTTACACCAAAGGGGGGCAGTTTATTCCCGCAGGTATTCAGGTTTTTAGAACTAAGATCATTCCACAATTACTCTACGGTGCCCCTCTCTGGATCAGTGCCTACAAACCCTCAATAGAACCAGTATTTTCAAAGTTTTTGCATCAAATTCTGGGTGTACCAAGATGTGTTTCAAACGCTGCACTTAGGTTAGAAGTTGGCCTAACTTCAATTGAATGTCAAGCATGGTCTCTTGCATTCAGTTACTGGACCAAACTTACCTATAACTGTCCAACTGGATATTTAGCATCCCTATGGAAAGATTCCTATCTCTCCACGTGGATGAAATCCTTTCATGCTAAACTCCCTAGGTTAGGCTTCTCCCTAGAACATTTAGCCTTCCTAGACCCAGCAATGGTTAGACATACTATTCGAACTCGACTTAAAGATATAGATCATCAAAGATGAATCGCTGCAGCATCCAAAATCTGCTCCCCCTTGCATCACAATCTGAGTTTCGACCCTTTGAATCACGCCCAATATTTGGACTTCTTAATAGTTCCCAAATATCGACATGCATTCACCAAGGCTAGATTCAACTGTTTAACTTCAGCAATATTGGAAGGGAGATATCTGGGAATAGCATATGACCAACGCATTTGCCCTTGTAATGCAGGTGATTTAGAAACCCTCTGACATGTTTTTGTTTGTTTGTCCACTATACTTACCTGAACACAACAAATATGTTATCCCAATTACAAAAAAGTATCCCAGTAAATCTCCTGAGTGGCTCCTAATTTGTCTTTTGAATGGCTCAAACAGGTCCCATACGTGGTCTGCTGCCAAATACGTATATGCAGCCCAACTCAAATGGTTTAAATCTTTTTTATGAAACTTTTGGCACAGTTTTTATTTCTTGTCCTATTTTATGCAGATGTATTTCATTTTATTTACTGTGCTACTATACATATGTATTTTTGTCATATTTTATGCAGGTTCATTACATGTTACTCAATGTATTATTTTACATATGTATTCTATTTTTATTTTTTTCTATGGGTCTTTGACCGCAATAAATCTAAATCTAAATCTAAATTCATTGTTTTCCATTCACATAAGTAGGCCTTCCACTGGGAAGGATTACTATCACTGTTTCCTTGTGGCCCTGCCCTCTCATTTTACATTTTTACTCCCTCTGGTTGCTCAGTTACTGGGCATGTGCAAATATTTTTGACCTGTGCAGTATTTCATCTCCCTCCTGCCCCCACAGCTTCCTGAAAGTTTGGCAGTTGAAAAGAGGTGCAGTCATCTGCCCTCCCTCTCTACACTGTCCCTTGCTTTTTCTGAGTTAATTTTTCCCAGCTGGAAAAACAAATCAATATAATATCAATATTTTAAATAAAATATCAGTATCAATATCAATATTTTGAGAAAATATCAATATAAGTATTTTTTTACAATAATTTTTATTCAAATTTTCATAAAACATACAAAACAAAATCATAAAACATTCAAAGACAAAAAACAAAACAAAACAAAAATGATTAAACAAAAAAATAAAATGTTGACTTCCCATTTGTCGCAGATCAAATCAGTTATAGGTCTACAATATATAACAATCCTGTCTCTTAAATTATATTATAAAATCACTTTCCTCCAGTAGTTATCTTAATTAATCATCAAATCTCATAAACATTACTTTATTCTTTCCACAAAAAGTCAAAGAGAGGTTTCAATTCTTTAAGAAATATATCTATCAATTTTTCTCCAAATAAACATGTCGATTAATCCATCTCGTTAATAATAATAATAATCTTATTGTCATAACCATAGTCCAAATAAACATATCGATTAATCCATCTCATCAAAATCTGTTAGGTCCAATAATTTCAATGGCCATTATTCCATTATCCCTATTAATTCCATCTTCCATCTTCAATAGTCCTGTTAAGTCCAGTAATTTCAGTGTCCAATCTTCCATTATCAGTATTCCATAATAATCTTGCTGTCATAGCCATAGTCATATAATAAGAGTCTGATGGGAATTTCCTCTATCCCAAATATTTTCTTGCCATCAATTCTGAATAAGTTGCTGAAATATTGTTGTAAAGTCATATCTGTGTTCTTCTTTTTTACAAAATGCACTGGCTCATCACTTGAGAGTTTTTCCATTGTCACATGGCTGCAGTTAATTCCATAGATTTTCTCTATATCAAGCTCCATCACGTCATTCCAGTCCAGAAGATTATCCAAGCCATTGATAACTTTATCTCTAATATCTTCATTAATTTCTTCAGAGATAACGTTAAATTCCAAACAGTAGATTTTATTTCTAATATCCATAAACTCCAGATCTTTTTCCAATTCCACATTTGTTCCAATCTCCAGGGCTTGTATCTTCCCTTTATTTTTTCTTTTCTCATCTCTGATCTCATTCTCCTCTCTCACAGGATCCCCTATTTCTTTAAGCTCCTGCGTCATTTTGCTCAGTTCAATTTTCAGCTCCTTAGTGCCCTGTCGCAGGGTTTGTTTCGTTATCTCAATCTCATGCATTATTTTCTGAAACATAATTACTTCCAGATTCTCAGCCACTTTCTTGATTGCCATTTTTAAAACCACGAAAACAAAACAAAACAAAAATAAAGAAGAACCACTTCTTATTTCAGCAACAATTGGGTTAATATTCCAGGCTTGATGACATCACAGTATAAACAGAGCAGCCTGCCTTATCTCTCTATGTTCAAGAACACAAAACAAATTTAGTTCCCAGCATCAAAACAGTTAGTGGCGTCGTGAAGAAGCAGATTCGTCAAAATAAAATAGACCAAAAAGAGAATAGTCCCAGACAATATAATGTTCCTCGGAATAGAAATCCCTCTTCTGTTTATATCTTTAGAATGCACTTCCAGGACAGCTTTTTGCAATAGAAACAGAGATAAGCTGTTAATTTCGTGAATAACAGAGAAGAGTTATAGCTCACCCAGAAGTTCTTTAAAGCTGATTCATTTGACAAATCTCTTTTTGCTGCAACAATTTAAACCAAGTAAAAAAAATAATAGAAAGAAGGGTGCTTGCCTGTTAGTCTGTTTTCTCTTATATAATATATAATATAAGTATTTTTGAGGTGGCTTTTTTTTTTAAAACCACTTTAGATGTTTTAGAAAAAAACCCAGAAACCAGGCATGGAGATATGTTACTTCAAAATTCTTTCCACAAAGATGGAGAATATGAGAAAGAATGATAAAAGCCAGTGGCAATTCCCATCACTAGTTACAAAGAGTGAAGGAAGTTTACTCAGGAAGAAAGGGAGGAAAAAAGAGAAGGCTGCAGCAAACTGTGGGAAAGGGAGGACAGAGCAGTTGGAAGTGGCTAGATTAACCACCAAAAACAAAATGGAAGAGTTGGTGGGTGGAGAAAGGGGAATAGCTGAAAGTAACGATTCACCCACCCACTAAAAACCATCGAAGCAAACCATCTTCAAAGACATGTGAATGGAGCTGTGTTGTAAACCTTTCATATTATCTGGGGATTGGGTTAGTATGTATTTACAGGGGAAAACTGCATGATAGCTTCTGTTTGCCAGTAATGTTATGTGAACCATGCAAACTAAAAGGAGATGTGAAATGTAAGTAGCACCAAACACACAACCACCCTGTAGATGAGCCATTCTCCAAAGGAGGACTGAAATTCTGACATTTTAGCTTAGCTCTATTTTAAACTATGAGGATTGTCCCTCTGAAGTATTTGGGGGAGGGGAAGCTGGCTGATATCTATGTGAGTTTAGTTCAGTGCTGGCATCAGTGGGATGCCTATCCAGCCCAAGGTGTATTCCAGTGAAAGCAAGGTCACACTGCAGATGTGCATTTGGGCACACACACAGGGAAATAACTTGGCCACTGCAGGCCATGCATTGGTAACCTCAAGACTGCATTATTGCAATGTGCTCTATATGGGGCGGTCCTTGGGCCTGGTACGGAAGCTCTAGCTGGTGCAGAATGCAGCAGGCAGACTGCTGATGGGGGAAGATGGCCAACAGCATATGACATCTCTTCTAAAACATCTGCACTAGCTGCCTGTATCCTACTGGGACAGGTTCAAGGCTCTTGGGTTGATATACAAAGCTCTGAACAATGTGGCTCCAGGATAACTTAAGGTCTTCCTAAGACCTTCTATCCCAGCTCAATCACTGAGATTATCCATAGGAGCACTGTTAATTATCCCCCATGTTACAGAGATCTGACTGGCCTCAACTAGAAATTGGGCATATAGTGTCAGCAGTCCCATGCTGTGGAACACTCTTCCAATTGAGACGTAGCAGGCATCCTTCTACTGGATTTTCATATGTCTCTTGAATACTTTTTTATGCCAGCAAACCTATGCAGGTGCTTAAAATGTCTCTTGAGTAACCAGTCATTTTAATTATTTTTGTACTGCTTTTAAATGTTTTTATGTTGCTATATACCATCCTGATATTTTGCAAGAGGATGGTATATGAATACTTTTATAAATAAATAAATAAAATTAGTACAAGTGAATAGTTAGTTGGTTCAATGTCTCCCTATAGAGGTTATAATTAAAGAAAAGCTCAGTTTCCATGTTTTTAAAGCATCTGTTGGTTCAGGTTAAGTACATGCAGCCTGGTATGTAAGCCTTCACATTGTGCTCCAAAATTTAATATGGCTCCCGCACATAGCCTGGACTAAAAACTGAAATTGAGATGATTGAGTTCTTAGTCAATAAAACCTCGAGAACCTCCTTGCAGGCCCGTTTTTTATTACTAGAAAAACATACTCACCACCTTGGATCTAGGAAGACAAATAAAGGTTTTCGTCTCATCATAACCTGAACTGGACCTATTTCCCCTATGACAAAGGCATTCAGCATTGTAGATTGACTTTTCAGTGTGGAAACAGGGATGAATGAAAGAGCTCAACGGATCTAGAAAAGACATTTCCTGTTAATAGAAAAGAAAGGAGTGCTGATTTCCCCTGATAAGTAGAGGAAGAAGATAGACTCATTGTCTGACAATAAACAGAACTCCTACTGACAGTAACCAACTTTTTCACACCACTCCAATGTGTCATAGAATTGGTCTGGTGAGGGCTATCTCAGGCACTGCCAATAAAGTACCTGCACACAACAGATCTTTACAACATTCCTGTTCTACCTTCCATATTAGCACCTTCATTGATTATACATCTTATATAAAATGTTGATTGATTTTCCCCAATAGTTTATTGTGTGGTATCCATGTTTCTCTGTCTCTCTCACACACACTGCTGTATTGGCTCAACTGGTCCATGTGCACACTCACAACCTTCCCCACTGCCTTGTCTCTCCCACTTTCCTTCCTGTTAAGCAGCAGTGACTCAGCTGCCAGGAGGTCAGGTGAATGCCACTGCCCTACCATGCCATCCACTACTGCTGCAAATTAAGGTTTGAGCACACTAAGGAGTGTCACTGAATTGGGAGACCAAGGAAACTACAATACCATATTCCCCAGCTGAAAATGATGCTCATGAGCCTTCAGTGCCACTAGTTAGCCCCTTTTCCTTCTCAAAGGCAATATTCCTTTCCTTGAGAAAGGGAGTGACAGGGAGATTAGTCTAGCAGTGGGAGTTTGGTGAAGATCCAAATTCAGTGTAGACTGCCTGGCTCATAATGGGTTGAGGTTTTCCAAACTGGAGTATTGTTTACCGTCACCACTGACATTATTGAACATTTGTCAATGCACTCTTGGAAGGTAGATTCTGCTAAATAAGCTTGTATGCATTTTTTAAAGTATGTGTGAGTGGTATCAGATATAAAAGTAGACAGAGTTGCTCACTGCTTGGATATAAAACCACATTTAACAAGACTCAAACTCAGAAATGCTTAGAATTAGTATATTTTATATTAGAAATGAAATGACACAAACCTGGATCTGCAGAGTTTGGGATACCAATTCTTTGTGTGTGTGTGTGTGTGTGTGTATAACAAATACAAATTTATCCGCCTTTCCCCTTCCTCCCCCCCAGCTCTTATACCTGTTATTTTATTTTATTTTATTTTGCAGATACTATGAATGAGATCGTCTAGCCTTAAGAAAGCCACAATGATCTGAATGGAAAAGGTGCTATTCCAATTCTCCAATCTGATGTAGATTCTAAAATAAAAGGACATTACTCTGCTTCAAAAGAGTTGTTGTTTTTCTTTTTTTCCTTCTGTCAGCTTTATTTTCTGTGTCAGGTTCTCTAACAGGGCTATTTCTCAAAGTTTCTGGTGCCATTTCTGCAGAGTCAGACTATCCAATGTCTTTCAATATCCGGCAATCACCAGTCTGGCTGCTGCCAACACTAATCCTATCAGTTTTTTATATTGCAAGTCCAAATTCTGTCCCATGAAAATATTCAATAGAGCTAAATCTGAGCTGAAATGGCATTGTTGTTTTGTCAGTTTTTGTATTTCCTCCCACACCTAAGTTCCAAAAACCTTTAATTTTACCACATTCCCACCACATATATAAATACAAACCTTGTGTTTCAGAACCTTGCCAGCACTTTTGGGAGCTTGATTTAAAAACCTGTGCTAAATATAAGGGAGTTAAATACCATTTTTGTATAACTTTCAGGGCAGTTTTCTCTGTGGGAGGTTGATATAGATCTGTATGGGAACTTTGTCCATATACTTTTCCATACCTCTTCTTCAATCTGGTAGTTCAAATCTGATTCCCACATTTGTTTTAAGGCTAGATTGGGGCCCATAGCTTTCCCTACCAGGAATCTATATAATTTTGAAATCATATCCTTTTGCATTCCCTCTATATTTAATAGCAGCTTCTCCCTGTCTATCAACTGTGGTTCCCTGGATTATAACATGGTTCTTCTTCCTAATAAATGAGCTTAATTGATACCAACACATCCATGATAAACCCAAATCTTTGTGTTTATGTCACATGGGAGGGGCTGACCATCTATATAATAATCCATTAATCTAAAAAAATTATTCTCAATAAGAATTTTGTCTTCTGACTCTCTATCTTACCTATAAAACTCTGGGTGGTTACAGATTGGAATAAGAGGGGAGATACCAGGTAGAAAAAGTTATTTCCTGTATCTCCATACCCTGAATATTGGGATCATGACTGTGTTCATATTTTGGGCACCTTTTCTTATTTCTTGTTTAAGGTAGGGCAAGCCTTTAGGATTGTGCTGTTTTAGCATGTACCCAGTGTTTTTCAGTTTTAAGGTCCATAAAGGAAATTAGGTGACGAATGTGGAATGCTTCATAATAAAGATATAAATTTGGACTCTCCCAGACTCCCTCTGTGATTCCCCTATATCTATGATTTTTTGCTATCCATGGTCTTTTTGATTTAAAAATGAATTGTTCAGTTTTCAACTGCCAAGCTGTTAACTGTTTTTTCTGGATCTGCATTGGGAGGACATAAAAAAGGTAAGTGACCTTTTGGGCTACCATCAGTTTGATCACTGCAATTTTATTAGAAAGTGACATGTTCAATTTTGTCTAGATTTTCAAATCCTCCTGTATATGCTTCTATGGTGGGGTATAGTTAAGCTGGGATGCTTTGTTAGGATTTCTGGGTATATGAACTTCCAGATAGCGAAAATGTGATTTTACCAATGGAATCTCCAAAACCTGAGAGATTTGGATTTGTGCCTTGGGTGGGGTGTTATAACACAGAAGATCTGAGTTTTTAAAGTTTACCTTCAGGCCTGCCATTACTTCAAAATTCTATAATTCTTTTTGAAGTTGTGGTAAGCCTTCTTTTGGGTTGGATAATATGAGTAACATGGCATCTGTGTATAGGCTGATTAGATGTTCTTTAGCCATTCTTGCCATTTCCTTTGAGTCTACAAGCCAGAAATTCTATCACTAAAATAAAAAGTGAGACAGTGAGCACCCTTGTTTTGTGCCCACTTGTAATTTTATTGCTCTAGGTCCTGTCCCATTTTATATTTGTGGTGGATAAGGAGTAAATAGCTTGCATTGCCAATATGAATCTGGAACCAAATTGGAATTTTTAAAATGAATTTAGCAGGAAATCCCAATTCATGCTGTCAATGCTTTATAAATATCCAGCACCAGTATAGCTAAAGGAAAGCCCTTAAATTTACACACTTTCATTATATTGAATAGGCAACGTACTGGATTGGATATATATCTACCTGGTATGAATGGATTAATTTGGGAATCACCAGTTTGTGAATCACCAGTTTGTGAGGACCATTGCAAAAATTTTGTAATCTGTATTTAATAATGAGATTGGATGGTAGGAGTCTGGAAGAGTTGAGTTTTTACCTGGTTTCAACAGCAATACTGTGTACAAAGAGGACCAAGCTGGGGGCAAACATGGCCCTGTTAGAATTGTGTTAAATAATCTGGTCATGTGTGGGATGAGTATGGTACTGTAAAATTTATAGACATTATTAGTATACCCATCTGGTCCTAGCACTTCATTTACTTTTAATGCCTTTATTGCTACCCCTACCTCTTCTTCTGAAATTGGATCTTCTAAGACTGGTCTATCAGCCTTTATTAACATCGGAAGTCAAGCACTCACTTGATGCTATTCTCTATTCCTCTGTTCTCCTTTGGCTATATAAGGCTATATAAATCTTCATAAAATTTTGCCAATTCCTCTCCTATTTGTATATTATCATTAGTGAGTGTGGGTTTTGTTGTTGTTGTTATGTGCCTTCAAGCTGATTACGACTTATGATGACCCTATGAATCAGTGACCTCCAAGAGCATCTGTCATGAACTACCCTGTTCAGATCTTGTGTTCAGGTCTGTGGCTTCCTTTATGGAATCAATCCATCTCTTCTTTGGCCTTCCTCTTTTTCTACTCCCTGCTGTTTTTCCCAGCATTCATGTCTTCTCATGATATGTTCAAAGTAGGATAACCTCAGTTTCATCATTTTAGCTTCTAGGGATAGTTCTGGTTTAATTTGTTCTAACACCCAATTATTTGTCTTTTTCATGGTTCATGGTATGCACAAAGCTCTCCTCCACATTTCAAATGAGTTGATTTTTCTCTTATCCACTTTTTCACTGCCCAACTTTCACATCCATACATAGAGATTGGGAATACCATGGTCTGAATGATCCTGACTTTAGTGTTCAGTGATACATCTTTGCATTTGAGGACCTTTTCTAGTTCTCTCACAGCTGCCCTCCTCAGTCCTAACTTTCTTCTGATTTCTTGACTATTGTCTCCATTTTGGTTAATGACTGTGCCGAGGTATTGATAATCTTTGACAAGTTCAATGTCCTCATTATAACCTATGAAGTTACATAAATGTTCTGTTGTCATTACTTTAGTCTTCTTGATGTTCAGCTGTAGTCCTGCTTTTGTGCTTTCCTCTTTAACTTCCATCAGCATTCGTTTCAAATCATTACTGGTTTCTGCCAGTAGTATGCTATCATCTGCATATCTTAAATTATTGATATTTCTCCCTCCAATTTTCACATCTCCTTCATCTTGGTCCAATCCCGCTTTCTGTATGATATGTTCTGCATATAGATTAAACAAATGGGGTGATAAAATACACCCCTGTCTCATACCCTTTCCTATTGGGAACCAATCGGTTTCTCCATATTCTATCCTTACAGTAGCCTATTGTCCAGAGTATAGGTTGTGCATCAGGACAATCAGATGCTGTGGTACCCCCATTTCTTTTAAAGTATTCCATAGTTTTTCATGATTTACACAATCATAAATTTGTTCTTTACAATTTCCCCTCCTCATTTCTTTAACTCTCTTAGCTAAGTGCTTTGACCCTTTACCTTCATATTCATAATATTTTTGTTTGAGACAGCGAAGATTTACCATTGTCTCAACTAGATTCATCTCTGACGATAGGATTGTTATATATTGTAGACTTATAACTGATCTGCAACAAATCGGAAGTCAACATTTTATTTTATTGTTTAATTGTTTTTGTTTTGTTTTGTTTCTTGTCTTTGAAAATTTGAATAAAAATTAATGATAAAAAAAACTAGATTCATCTCTGACCATTTCTTTTCCATTTCTTGTCTGTTTCTTTGCAAGCTTGTTGCTTTATAACAAGCCATTAAATCCTGCAGTTCCCTCTCTAGTTTTCCTTTCTGTTCTTTATGTGTACGTTGAATAAATCTCCATTCACTTTTAAACAGCTGCCTAATTACAACTTGGCACCTGTTGAGTATGCTTTCATTTGGATTCCTGCATTGAGTAGGGGGTTGGACTCGATGGCTTAGTGGAGACCCCATGGTGAAGCTGTTGGATTATGTGGTTCAACTCGAACTCGTGGGTTGAGGCTGCATGGGGTTAAAAGGGTAGATAGAAAGGAGACCTCCTGATTGCTAGGCTAATACCTATCCTTTGATCTCCTGCTGACTCTCCCTTCCTGCTAGACTGATATGCTTAGGATGTTGACTACATCTTCCAGTCTCCTGCCTTCTTCTTCTTTCTCTTGAGAGGGAGAGAAGACATCTTCTCTTTGTCTCTCCCTCTCCTCCAAGCATGAGGGCAAGCACTAGGCTTAGTGTTTGCATCTCCAACTTAGCTAGTTAGCTAGATGTAGAACTCTTTCCTATCATGTATTTCCAGAATAAAGTACTTATATCTTATTTTGAAGCTTAAAGTTTCTGTCTGACTAATTCCAGGGAAGGTGTAATCTTTAGCAAAGATTCAAACACACAAAGCTCACTTAGACGCTCAAATACCTAATTTTGCTACTCTGTGACAGAAGCATGGGTAAGAAATCTAATAAGTAAGTAAGTAATAATAATCATAATCAAGTGTGCTGCATTTATGCATGACTTGTACAACCTGATCCATGTTGTTTACTCATAAGTAAATGTCATCGATTTCAGTTAGACTTGTGCATTGGATTGTAATATAGTCCAGGGGGCATGGCTGATGGGATGAGGCAGGGGCTAATAGACTGGTGGAGGCAGCAGTGGCAGAAATACTAAAGACAGATATGTGATCAGTAGTAGTGGCAGCAACCATGGCAACTGAGCCAGGGTGAGAGGTATTCAACTTGCAATTCCCTGTGATCATCTACCTGAGTTTAGGGGCTCACCCTGCTTCATCATAGGGCCAGGTTCAGGTTACTTGCAAGTGGCAATTTAACATACTTTTAAAACAACCAATATTAGCTGAATTGAAATTATAATTAAACTTAATGAGTTTTAAATTGATTATAATTAGAATACCATGATTTTCAATGTGAAGATTAGTTAGCAAACATACTTGATTTAATGTCAAAATAATCGGCTTGGTGCATATTTCAAAATGTCAACTAGAAAAAAAATCAAGTTCACAAAACTTCACAGGTGTATTATGACTTATTTTAACACATGCTTATCTGTCAAAATATTGCTTGATTTTTATTTATGTAGGTCTACATTCTATTATGCTGCAGTGAAATGGTTTCTGCATACCTCTTTGAAATAAAGATTATGGAGATGACTTCTGCAATTGCAATAAAAACTTTGAAAAGTTGTTTCATGATTGAGGTCTGTTATGAAAGGAAAGTGTGCATATTCAATGTGCATATTCACTCCTTCCATGCATTATTTGCAAGTAGCATAATCACTGATGAAAAGGGGAATGGGACCATGCTGCTGGGGCCATCCCCAATATTGTGTCCCCTCATGGCCTCATCCTGTTGCAGACTTCCATAATATTGTGCAGGCAGTTAGGGTTGAGGACAGTAGGTAACATGGCACTGGGGCCAGGGACAGTGATGTGGTCCCATCTTCTTTGTATCTGTGGTACCATACATGTGCCCTATATGTCAGTAAAGTGTAAAAAGGGCAGATGACCATTCATATTTGATGTGTTTTCAGTGGTGTCATCTGACTTGCTCAGACCACATTTCCCATTCAGCTCCTGGGCTCGGTAGCTGCAAATGCAGCAGGATGTGCAGCCATGCCAGGAATAAAGCCTGGCATGGTTTTCATGCGTGCTGCATCACCTGGAGGGCAGGGCTGGGATGTGGGTCTTTTAAGCCTGCTCTGCCCTCTGTTCCACCCTCTTCTGCTTTTTGGTGTCTGTTAGGTGCCTTTGGGGGCCTGACCAGCAGGAGGAGGAGGAGCAGCAGCAGCACTTTGCAGCAGCAGAGGCAGGTGTGCTTCGGGCTTTTAGGCCCTTGTGTTTCGGGCTTTTAGGCCCTTGGCTTTTTCAGCCAGGAGGGCTTGGTTTTTTCCCAGGCACATGTAGTCCTTCCCCTTTAGTAAGGCCAGAGCAGAGGACAGAGGGGGATGAAGGGGCTCACGCCTTGCCTTGCTCCCCCAGGTGATATAGCACTCCTGCTTTTCTAAGGCCAAGGTTGAGTCCCTCCCCCCAGGCGACCAGCACTCCCTTTCTAAGGCCAAGGCCTTTATTGCGGGGTAGAGTTTCCACCTTTTTCAGACTTTGCCTAGGCCTCTACTCCCAGCCGGCATAGCAGGTGGTTATTTTCCTGCCTTTTCCCCCGTGTGTACACACACACACACACACACACACACACACACACACACACACACACACACGCATATATAGAGAGGGTGGTACTAGAGGCTTAGTGTGGGTTAGCCTTTTCTACTGGCCTGCATAGACTCAGTGATGATTATGATAGTTTATGCTTATTAGGAGGGCTATGGGTGTTAGGTAGCATGCCTCCTAAAAAAAGTATAGGTGGCCCTAAGGGGAAGGCCACTAAGCCTCCTGTTAGAAGACCCCCACTCCATCTCCTGATTCTGCCTCATCAGATGAGGAGGAGGTTGATATGGTGGTGATTCTGGCTCATCTTGAGTCACTTGAGAGGCAGAAGAAGCAGCAGGAGTTAGTTCCTAAGAAGAAGGTTAGGATGGGCAAGGTCAAAGGGGAGAAGAAGGTTTTGAAAGTTGATTCCTTACATTCTGTTCTTGACTGTTCAGCTGCATTGGAAGGATCATCAAACAGGCCACTCTCAACAGTGCAAGTAGTTGAAGTGGAGGAGATTGTTCCCGAGTTCTTGGAAAGGAAAGCTGCCTTGCCAGATTGGGGGCCTGGTTAGTATGCACACTCAGCACACACATGGTCTAACATTGTATGGGGCATACCATGCCATATGGGGTGCCACATGCAGCTTTTTTTAGAGCATTTCCAGGCATTTACGGGGTGGATCGGGGTGACCCACCTTCCCAATTGCTTATTGAGGATGCGTGCAAACAGGCTTGGCGGCCAATATTAGTGCAACCTGTCTCTCAGGTGGGGGAGATAGATACAGCCATGGTTGATCCATTCGCTGTGGTAAAGGAAGGTTCCATAACTTTTGGGGAGACATCAGCTCCTTTGGGTATGCACTTGCTTCCTGCGACAAAGGAACATATCTGGAAAGGGGAATATTTTTTCCCTGTTATACCATGAACCAGAGCAGAACAACACAGCTAAATCTGGGGAGAGGGACAATGAGAAGGTTAAGAGAAGGAAGGTTGAAAGGATATGGGCCAACTGGTTGGCTGTTTTTTTATATATGTGGGGGTGGTGTTACAGAAAGACCTCCTTAGGGCTTATGTTTTGCTCAAATATTTAGATATTATTTTCAGAGCATACACAGACTATGAGGGTTCTGCTGGGTTATGATGAGTCTTTTAGGATGCGGGTGGCAGTGGATCCTGATCTCAAGTGGAACAGGAAGGAGCCAGAGGTCTGGCTGCAGTTCATGACCACAGCCCATCCTATACAGGGGGGCAGAGCTGACAGCAGGCACTTGGTGTTGAAGCCTCCCATTAGTGTTCCTTCCCATAGGGTCATGGGGCAGGGGGTTCAAACCTGCCTGCTTTGTTGGGAGTTCAATGCCAAGGAATTTTGTGGCAGGAATCCCTGTGTTTAAGCATGAATGCTCCATGTGTGTGTGTGGGGGTCACACACCTTCTCCAGCTGCTCTAGGTTTAGGGGTTTTAGGCCTGCCCAGCATGGCAAGAAACCCAGCCCTGGGACTCAGGGCATGGCAAAAGGGCCCCAGCCCGATCAGGCTTAGGGAGCTTTGTGAGCTGTTGGTTCTTTACCCAAATAAGCAGGATGCAGTTTATCTTAGGGAGGGTTTTAGTTTTGGTTTTAGAATCCCAGTAGTGGGGGATCTCTCCCCTTTCTTTTCAGGGAACCTGAAGTCTGTTATAGGCATAGAAACTGTAGTGCAAGGAAAGATAAAAAAGGAGGTTAGGGAAGGCAGGGCTTTAGGACCGTGGGATTCCCCTCCTGTTCCTTCATTAAGGGTATCCCCCTTAGGAAAAGTTCCTAAGAAGGCTGAGGGTCAGTTTCACCTCATTCATCACTTGTCCTGTCCTGGGGGCAGTCTGTGAATGATGCTGTCTCCTCTGCTTTGTTCACTACACTTCCTTTGACAGCACAGTTCAGATGGTCCGACATTGCGGATTGGGTGATCTCATGGGAAAGTGTGACATTAAGTTGGCTTTCTGCCTCTTTCTGGTCCATCCCTTGGATTTTGATTTATTGGGCTTTGCCTTTGGTGGTTTTATGTAGACCAAGCATTACCCATGGGGTGTTTCATTTCATGTGCTGCTTTTGAGCATTTCAGCACATTCTTGGAGTGGGCTTTCAGGAAACGGACTAGGGTATCTTTGGTTGTTCATAATTTAGATTATATTTTGTTCTCTGTCTGGGAATTCAGGTTGGTGCCTGGAGCTGATGTCTTAATTCACCCGGTTGGCTGAGCAGTTGCGGGTGCCATTAGCGGAGGAGAAGACAGAGGGACCTGTATCAGTATTTACTTTTCTGGGCATCGAACTAGATTCTATGGCTCAATCCTGTAGGCTACCTTTGATGAAAGTGAATGGTCCTAGGTCTAGGATTAACACTTCACTGGGAGCTAGGAAGGTTACCCTGAGGCAGCTGCAAGAGATCCTCAGTCACCTTAACTTTACCTGTCAGGTGGTGGCCCCAGAGAGAGCTTTTCTGTGCAGACTATGTGATCTGACTAGGGACTTTACTAAGTCTCATCACTGGATTAACATTACAAGGGAGATTAGGGAAGATATTTTGGTATGGTATGGTTTCTTGGACCATTTCAATGGTGTTTCCTTTTGGACGGATGACATCCTTCTGGAAGCTGAGCTTCAGGTTAGTTCAGATGCTTCCAGAGGCATTGGTTTTGGTGTAGTTTTTAGGGGTAGATAGTGTGTGGCCTCTTGGCCTGTAGATTGGATTGAGGCAGGTATTACCAGGGATCTTACATTCCTGGAATTCTTTCCAGTAGGGGTTGCTGTTCACCCATGGACAGATGAGTTTGCCAACACCGTGGTTCATTTTTGGTGTGATAACCAAGCCATGGTGTAGGTTTATCAAATCCTTGACATCCAAAAACCCATGGGCCATGGTTTTGATACACACATTTATTGCCCAGTGTCCACGTTCCTGGTTGGAACAATGGCATTGATGAGGCCCTTTCATGCCAGCAGATGGAGCAATTTTTGGAGTTGGCCCCTTCAGCTAGGATTCACCCAGAGCCAATGCCTGCCGTACTGTGGGAACTTGGCAACTTGAAGTAGAGAAGGCCATTATGCAGTCCCTTGCTCCTAGCACCTGGTCCAGTTATGTGAGAGCAGATAGGAAGTTCGATGCTCAGAGGCACATGTTACCAAATTCTTCCAAGCTACACAGGAAGTGGATTGGACTGTGAAAGACCAACCCAAATTGTGTTTGCATTTTGACAAATTTGTAGGGCAGTACAATATCTCAGAGAGGAGGTCAGGTCTGCTGTTCCCCTGGTGCATTCACTATAGCTGCCCAATTTCCCTGCTTTTTAAAGTTTGATAGAAATATATGTTGGCTATAAGTACATTCTTAAACCACAAGGGTGTTTTTTTTTGTCTATTATCAATATTTGACAAAGTGGCACCAAATAAACCTAAAATGATCCATGTTCTATAAATTATTAGTAAAAAAATTATCCACATATGTTGATACTAAAGAGCTAGTAGTTCTTGGAATTATTTGATATGTACTACTTTTACACAATCATAAATGTGTTTTTTTCCTTTGTCATTAGTAAGTCTACACTCTATATTTGACATTTTAAAAATTCCCTTATCATTTTCTTCTGGGGCTGGGATGGAGAGAAAGACACAGTTGATTCCACTGTCAAAAAGGCTGCAAGTAATATAGGCTTTTGAGATGAGATCAGTAAGTGTCAATTAATAGGTATTTGCTTCAGAGACTTTAGGCATTGATCATATTAGCAGAAGTAAAGACCTACCATTTATCATCATAACAGCTATCTGTTCTCCAGCAAGCCAGTATATTATACATCTGAAGCATGACAGTGGTAACAAAACCTCAATGCAATCAAGAAGATTTATGGGGGGAGGTGGTGGACAGTGCTTTAGACATTTATCTTGATTGTACAATAGCTGCTGAATCAGACTAGTAAATAGCTAAAGTTCCTCTGTATCTAATATTGTCAGCACATTCCACTGCAGCACCACTATTCTATTCTTAACTGGTGCACATCTCTCAGTTCTTCCTCCAAAGACAAAAGTATAGAATTCAGCACACCTCTTATTATTACCTCTTTCTAAATAATATCTATAAAGTACAGGCAAGTATTTCTATAAAGAGTATAGAAACAAATGGAAGGAGGTATAAAGTGGAATCTCCTAAAGATCTGTGTACCAGTGCCTTACAACTATTTCATAAATGTCCTAGAGTTAGGGGTGATCAGTGAAGTGGCCAGATTTGCTGATGACATCCAATTTTTCAGGGTGGTAAAAACAAAAGCAGATTGCAGAGACCTCCAGAAATATACCTCCAAGCACTGGGTGAATGTTCAGTAAAACAGGAAATGTGGTTCAAGGTAAGTAAGTGCATTATAATTTCACACTGATGAGGTCTAAACAGGCAGTGACCAACCAGAATAGGGATCTTGGGTTGTGATTGACTGCCAGATAAAACACCAATCCCGTATCTGGTATATTACTTATGTGAACAATATGTCTTATCTTACTATATAATATTTTTCTAACCATCACACCACCCATGAATGCTTCTGTGCATGATGCTGTGAGGTGAAGCAAGGTGAGGCAATGGCAGCGGCATGCAAGGTGCCTGGTGGCAGCAATGCATAAGTAAGCAAGCGAGCAAGCAAGAGGGGCAGAAGCAGCTGTGCTGTCTGGGTCTGCCCCTCAGTAGGTGGGTGGGTTGGTTGCTTGATGGCAGCTGGGTGGGAGGGAGGGAGGCACGAATGGAAGGCCATGGGAAGGATGGGGAGGGCAACCCGTGAGGGAGGAAGAGCACTGGTGGCCCATGGGGGGAGGGGAGCATTAACAAACCATGGGACATGGGAGCTTGGAGACCTGTGCAGTGGGTGAGAGAGGGGGAGTGCTGGTGACCCAATGAAGAGAGCTCTGGTGATAGTAGGTGGGGTTGGTGAACAAAGCAAGCAGGGGTGGAGCCCCTAGAGAAAAAAAAGTAAATTCCATGATAAACATAATTAGAAAAGGAACTGAAAAGGAACCTATCAACATAGTAATGCCTTTAAACAAATCTATGTTGCAACTACACTGGGAATACTATGTACAGTTCTGGACACTGCATTTCAAAAAAGATGTTATAGAGCTGGAGCAACACCACTTCAAGGAAAGATTATAACTTTGGGAGCTTTTTTAGTTAAGAAAAAAGGCAAGTAATAGAGTTTTACAGAATTATGCATGTTGTTGAGAAAGTGGTGAAAGCATTTCCCCCTCCTTTATCTGTCATAATAGTAGGGGCCCAAGGTCCCCCAGTCAAGCTGAATATTGGGAGATTCAGGATGGGCAAAAATAAGTATATCCTCACATACCCCATACAGTTAAGTTATGGAATTTCCTACAAATTAGATAAAAATCATGGAGGATAAGGCTATCAAAGGTCCTTATCAAAGGACTTAAAGGTCATGATAGTGATATGCTACCCCCAGGGCCAGTTGCTGAGGTTCAACAGCTGCAGAGCCAGGGCCAGTTCTAAAGGGAGGCCAGGTTGGGCACTGGCCTGAGGGCCCCAGAGCTACAGGAGCCCCTGAAGGGCCCCTGAGGGACCCTCTGCTACCCTTCTGCGATCTGCCCCCCCACGCCCGCCACTTACCTGTCAGCTGGCTTTTTAGCATTGCCCTTAATGAAGATGGCGGCTGCAGCTTCCCTAAGGTACTGAAGCTGCTGCCGCCATCTTAATTGATGGCAGAGATGTGCGTGCATAGCACGCACATGTGCCATCAACAAAGATGCCAGCAGAGGCTTCATTCCCTTTAGGGAAACCGCAGCCGCCATCTTTATTAAGGGCAATGGTAAAGACTAGACAGGTAGGGGGCCGGGGGGGCACGCACATGCACATACATGCACATGCGCACACCCACCCACCCACCAGGGGGCCAGGGCAAGCTGATGCCCAAGGCCCCCACATGCCTGGAGCTGGCCCTGTGCAGAGCTCTTGCCCTCAACTCCTACTTGTGAGCTTCATATGCATTTAGCTGGTCTCTGTGGGAAAGAGGATACTGTACTAGATATGCCTTTGATCTAATTCAACAGGATTCTTATAACAAATGAGCTGCTTAATTTTGACCAGGCCCAAACAATAGCAGAGATGTCTATTTGGGGAAATTCTCTCTCTCTCTCTCTCTCTCTCACTGAACCTTATTAAGTTGGATGTAAACTGATCTGTGCTAGTATTTCCTGTTGAAGAAAGTTATATTTTTTGTGTATTTAAGTATAAAGAAGTTGGATAACCTATGTGAATATAGTATTTTCCCAACTAGTTGTGTTTTTGTGCCTAGTAAAACAGAAGAACTAACTCTCTAGTTTAATTTGAGAAGGCAACTTGGAATATTGGGTGCTAGAGGCCAAAGATAATTTTCAGAGCTGACAGGTTCCTAAGGGTCATTTTTAAAGCTTCATTATAGGAATCACTTTTAAATGATTAAAGAAGTAAGCTAAGAAATATTGTCTCCTTCATTGCTTTTTTAATAAATTTGTCACTGTTTATTATGGGAAAGTCACAGAGCTGATATGCACCTCTGTCCTCTTTATAGCAGTATCACACAGTCTTTATAACGCATGCTTAAATTATATAAGACAAAAGCTGCCATTACTTTGTCCATCTGTCTAAAACCTATGATTCTGGATGTGTATAAGCAATGTGCATCATAACTTGCAGGAGTAGTATAGAAATGTGAGTAAACCAGAATTTGTATAATGCTCTTCTACAACAAGAAAGAGGCCAGGTGCTAGACACAGCTAATGCTATTGTTGCTGTCATTTCACATGAAACTGACATGCATCAAGTGAATTTTTCCTCAAATCTATCTTGGAATCTCCACTGTAATGCAGCTAGGCTGAAGGCTACCCGCTCTGTCCACCAATTATGCCGCTTCTTCCGTAGTAAAGGTGGCAGACTGGTCCCTCCTGCTCTGGAAATTTTTAATAAGAAAATCATCCCCCAACTTCTCTATGGGGCAGAGATCTGGGGTTACAGCTTTATCCCCCAGCTAGAGAAAGTCCAGAATGGCTTTCTTAGGTCTATTTTGGCTACCCCTCCTGGTACCCCTGCCCCCTTTCTAAGGTTGGAGACGGGATCTCACCCATTGGAGGCTTACGCCCACATAGCCTTGGCGTCCTATTGGTTGCACCTAGATGGGATGGATAACTCCTGTTTACCCAAAAAGTGTCTTTTGGAACAGTTGCAGTCATCCCATCACTCCTCTTGGATTGATCGAGCCAAATCTAAACTGTCTGTCTATGGGATCTCTATTGTCTCCTTACCTTCCCGTTACTCCCCAAAGGCCAGAAGACTGCTCAAAGAAAGGATTCTTCTATATGCCCAAAGGTGGACACTCTACTTGGCCTTTCTATCACCCTTGTCCCTTTGGTATTCTTGGTTTAAGACAACATTCCAAGCGGAATCCTATCTTTCTTTCCTCCCCTCCCCTTGGTTGAGAATATCATTTACGGCGCTCCGCTTTCAAACGATGCCCACAGCCATTCTAGAGGGCCGTTATAATAAGATCCCCTTTAATTCTCGGGTGTGTATTTGCCATATGGGAGAAGTAGAGGATATTGGTCATTATCTCTTAAGATGTCCGTTATATAAGGATCCTAGAGATAAATTTCTTGCCCCCATTATTTCTAACCTGCTGGATAGACCGGTTTTAGAACAAATTGCCTCCCTATTAGTCGGCACGGATAAATATGTGACTACTCGGGTAGCTAACTTTGCATTGGCGGCTAGGAAGATCAGAGCTAAAGCTACAAATAATGCGGAGGCGATCTGAGTTAATTATTTTTTTAAAGGATGCAAAGAGTTACTATCTTCACGGACACATTCTACAGATGTATATCTTTTATGTATATAATTTCCTAAGACTGGATGGCAGATGTGTTTTACCTAACAAGGTATTTTTTTTTACAATAATTTTTATTCAAATTTTCATAAAACATACAAAACAAAATCATAAAACATTCAAAGACAAAAAATAAAACAAAACAAAAATGATTAAACAAAAAAATAAAATGTTGACTTCCCATTTGTCGCAGATCAAATCAGTTGTAGGTCTACAATATATAACAATCCTGTCTCTTAAATTATATTATAAAATCACTTTCCTCCAGTAGTTATCTTAATTAATCATCAAATCTCATAAACATTACTTTATTCTTTCCACAAAAAGTCAGAGAGGTTTCCTTTAAGAAATATATCTATCAATTTTTCTCCAAATAAACATGTTGATTAATCCATCTCAATAATAATAATAATAATCTTATTGTCATAACCATAGTCCAAATAAACATATCGATTAATCCATCTCATCAAAATCTGTTAGGTCCAATAATTTCAATAGCCATTATTCCATTATCCCTATTAATTCCATCTTCCATCTTCAATAGTCCTGTTAAGTCCAGTAATTTCAGTGTCCAATCTTCCATTATCAGTATTCCATAATAATCTTGCTGTCATAGCCATAGTCATATAATAAGAGTCTGATGGGAATTTCCTCTATCCCAAATATTTTCTTGCCATCAATTCTGAATAAGTTGCTGAAATATTGTTGTAAAGTCATATCTGTGTTCTTCTTTTTTACAAAATGCACTGGCTCATCTCTTGAGAGTTTTTCCATTGTCACATGGCTGCAGTTAATTCCATAGATTTTCTCTATATCAAGCTCCATCACGCCATTCCAGTCCAGAAGATTATCCAAGCCACTGATAACTTTATCTCTAATATCTTCATTAATTTCTTCAGAGATAACGTTAAATTCCAAACAGTAGATTTTATTTCTAATATCCATAAACTCCAGATCTTTTTCCAATTCCACATTTGTTCCAATCTCCAGGGCTTGTATCTTCCCTTTATTTTTTCTTTTCTCATCTCTGATCTCATTCTCCTCTCTCACAGGATCCCCTATTTCTTTAAGCTCCTGCGTCATTTTGCTCAGTTCAATTTTCAGCTCCTTACTGCCCTGTCGCAGGGTTTGTTTCGTTATCTCAATCTCATCCATTATTTTCTGAAACATAATTACTTCCAGATTCTCAGCCACTTTCTTGATTGCCATTTTTAAAACCATGAAAACAAAACAAAACAAAAATAAAGAAGAACCACTTCTTATTTCAGCAACAATTGGGTTAATATTCCAGGCTTGATGACATCACAGTATAAACAGAGCAGCCTGCCTTATCTCTCTATGTTCAAGAACACAAAACAAATTTAGTTCCCAGCATCAAAACAGTTAGTGGCGTCGTGAAGAAGCAGATTCGTCAAAATAAAATAGACCAAAAAGAGAATAGTCCCAGACAATATAATGTTCCTCGGAATAGAAATCCCTCTTCTGTTTATATCTTTAGAATGCACTTCCAGGACAGCTTTTTGCAATAGAAACAGAGATAAGCTGTTAATTTCGTGAATAACAGAGAAGAGTTATAGCTCACCCAGAAGTTCTTTAAAGCTGATTCATTTGACAAATCTCTTTTTGCTGCAACAATTTAAACCAAGTAAAAAAAATAATAGAAAGAAGGGTGCTTGCCTGTTAGTCCGTTTTCTCTTTGAAGAAAAGATAAACGTATCGCATTAATCAGATAGAGCTTGTTTGGAAGTCCGTCCGGCATTGCTGGCTGGACCTTTTCTCATAAATTAATGAAATCCAGTCCTCCCAACAAAAACAGGCTTTTGAGGTTGATCTCTACGTTTCTCCCTGCCCGGGAGAAATTTCATCAGTCAAAAAAAAAATGTTCTGACTGATTTATATCTGAATAAGCTTCTTTTGAGGCGGGAGCCCGTCTCAAAAGCAGGCACAAGCGAAGTCACCCTTCCCGGAAGTCCCTAACAAGGTATTTTTGTATATATTTCATGTAAATCATGTATCATGTTTTTTGTACTGTGTATTTTAACTCCTTTTATTTTATCTTTTTAAACCTTTTTTGCAGTGGCTATATAGCTTTAAGCAAATAAAACAAACAATTAGGACATGCATCAAGTATTCTAGTCATGGAACTTAAGCTGTGTCAATAAAAAGCTAATAGGTTGGATTCAAAAATACTCTCTGCATCACGAGCAACAAAACACTTCTGTTCCTGCCTCTCAAATTTTGTGCATTTCCCCCATTCAGCTACAGCCCACACCATTCTATAAAGTTCCTTGATCCTCAAGAACAAATCTGGAGGGGCACAGGGAGCTGAAGTTGAAAGATGGGGCAGGGAAGGTCATATGTACAGAATCATAGAGTTGGAAGGGGCCTATAAGGCCAAAGAGTTCAACCCCCTGCTCAATGCAGGAACCCAAATTTAAGCATGCCCAACAGGTGGCTGTCCAGCTGCCTCTTGAAGGCCTCCAGTGTTGGAGAGCCCACCACCTCCCTAGATAATTGTCATACCACTCTAACAGGAGGTTTTTCCTGATGTTCAGTTGAAATCTGGCTTCCTGCAACTTGAGCACATTATTCCGTGTCCTGCACTCTGGGATGATCGAGAAGAGATTATTGCCCTCCTCTGTGTGGCAACCTTTCAAGTACTTGAAGATTGCTATCATATCTCCCCTCAGTCTTCTTTTCTCAAGTCTAAACATGCCCAGTTCTTTCAGTCTCTCCAAATAGGGCTTTATTTCTATTCCATAATCATCCTCATTGCTCTCCTTTGAACCCTTTCTAGTTTGTCTGCATCCTTCTTAAAGTGTGGTGTCCAGAACTGGATGGAGTACTCAAGATGAGGCCTAACCAGTGCCAAATAGAGGGGAACCAATACTTCACATGATTTAGAAACTATACTTCTGTTAATGCAGCCTAAAATACAATTTGCCTTTTTTGCAGCCACGTCACACTGTTGGCTCAAGTTTAGCCTGTGATCAACAACAATCCCAAAATCCTTCTTGCATATAGTATTGCTGAACCAAGTATCCCCCATCTTATAACTGTACATTTGGTTTCTTTTTCCAAGGTGTAGAAATTTGCACTTGTCCCTGTTAAATTTCATGTTGTTGTCTTCAGCCCAGTGCTTCAGCCTATCAAGAGCCCTTTGAATTTTGTTTCTGTCTTCTAAGGTATTAGCTATCCCTCCTAATTTTGTATCATCTGCAAATTTGATAAGCTTTCCCTGCACTTCCTCATCCAACTTATTAATGAAAATGTTGAAGAGCACTGGGACCATGACTGAGCCCTGCAGTACCCCACTCATTACCTTCCCTCAGTTTGAGACGGAACCAATGATAAGCACTCTCTGAGTACGATTCTGTAGCCAGCTATGGATCCACCTGATAGTTGTTCCATCCAGCCCACATTTAGCTAGCTTGCTATTCTTTTTTCTTTGTTGGAAATTTGCCTTTAGAATGTCATCTTTTAGAAACTCCCACCCATCTTGGACTTCTTTTTTTCATTAAGGTCACTAGCCATGGAAACTTACTTACCATCATTTTGAGTTTATTAAAATTGGCTTTCCTGAAGTCCAGGGTACGAGTATGGCTACTCTCAGCTTTTGCTTCCTTTAAAATCAAGAACTCTAGTATAGAGTGGTCACTTTCTCCCAGAGTTCCCTTAATGTCCACTCATCCACCAAGTCATTTCTGTTGGTTAAAATCAAGTCAAGGATAACTGATCCTCTAATTGCTTCCTCCACTTTCTGCAGGAGAAAGTTATCTTCAACACAAGTCAGGAACTTCTTGGAGGGGCCATGTTTGGCAGCATGCGTCTCCAAACAATATTGGGGTAATTGAAATCTCCCATTACTACTACATCATGCCTCCTTGAAACTTTTGCAATTTGCTTTGCAAAGGTTTCATCTTCTCCTTGATTAGGTCGTTGATAGTAGACTCCAAGCACCACATTCCTTTTATTACTTGCCCCATTAATTTTAATCCAGATTCTCTCAGTGGAGCTACCAAGCTCATCCTCCTGTATTTCTGTGCAGGGATATATATATATATATATATATATATATATATATATATATATATATATATATATATATATATATATATTAACATACAGCACAACTCCTCCTCCCTTTCTATTTATTCTGTTCTTTTTGAACAGGTTATATCCTTCAATCACTGTGTTCTGGTCATGGGACTCATCCCACAAAGTTTCAGTTGTACTCATCAAGTCATATTTACTTCCTGTATTAAGAGTTCAAGTTCATCCTGTTTGTTTCCCATACTCTGGGCGTTAGTATACAGACATCAAAGACCATGTGATTTATGGCCTGGCTTCCTTCCTACATTTTTATGAAGACTATTACTGGGCCCCCATTAGAGCCATTCCCTCAGTTCCTCTTACTGTATGCAAGCCTTTGTTAGTCATTACCATCAAATTTATGTCTCCCTCCCTCTTAGGATTCAGTTTAAAGCTCTTCTGATGAATTTCTCCAAACACATTGTTCCCAGTCCTTGTGAGGTGCAACCCAGCACTTGCCAGCAGTCCATCTGCCAGGAAGTGTAGCCCATGGTCCCAGAATCCAAATCTCCCAAGTCGTCACCACCTTCATAGCCAGTCATTCACCTGGCATATTTTTCTTTCTCTTTATATTCCTCTTCCAAGTACTGGAAGGATGGACGAGGAAACTATATGGGGCCCAAAGTCCTTGAGTTTCCTTCCCAGAGCTTCAAAGTCTGATGTGATTTCTTCATAGCTCTCCTATCATATGTTCTCACATGGATGAGAAGAAAGGGATATCTGTCAGTGGGCTTTATGAGAGGTGGCAACCCTTCCATCACATCTTTAATCTGTCCTCCAGGGAGGCAGCATACCTGGTGAGTCCATGGATCTTCTCGGCATACTTGGGTGTCAAACCCATGCAGTAGGGAGTCTCCCAGCACTACTACTCTTCTTTTTGTCATGGGGTGTGGTTTCATTGCCTCTGCTTGACTGAGCCTCAACCTCTTGCTCGCTGTTGCATTGGGTCTCCTGTAATTCTTCCCCTGCAGACTGTCCTCTAGTCTCATCCTCAAGTACCTGGAAGTGGTTCCATAGTTTCACCTGTGATGGATGTCTTCTTGCTCTTTTGTGCTCCTAACTGTCCCCCTTTTCATGGAGTTTCCTCCACTTCATTGATGCTCTCCACAACAGTCTGCTCTTCTGCTTTAACATTCTGTTGGTCGTCCATCTCCTGTACTTCCCTTTGCTACTGTTGTTTCAGCGTTCTATATAAGAACTTTTCATCTTTTCTTATACTCTTCAGGGTGGCCACCCACTGTTTCAGGACCCTCATTTTTTCTTCCAACAGCACCACCAGCTTGAACTAGTTGTATGTGTATGCCATGTTGCTCTACGGCAAGAAAACAAACATTGCACATGCCTTGCAGGTTACCACCACTGGATTGTCCTTCCCGTTCATAGCTTCTACTGCCTTTGGTTTGTTTCTTCTTACTTGTATTGTATTGTATAAACAGAACTCCACCCATACTTCTGTGGATCCAACTCAATTGATCCAACATTCCAACACAGCTCCAGTCCTTTCAATTGCTGGACCTATTCTGTCCACACAGGTTCTCTGAAGATGTCCAAGCAGAGTGCTTTATCCCTGACTGAATCCTTACAAGTCCCCATTCTACCTGTCAGGATGCAGGATTGGGGTCCTGGCACTTCAGAGGATGAGGAGGGGGAGGAGATCATTTTCCCAGAGTTGTGTGAAGAAGAACCAGAGGAGGGGGGAGGAATCCCAGAGTTAGTGTTGCCCAGCAGTAAAGACCTTGAAGCTCTAGCCGACACAGATACAGACACAGACTCTTCCCAGGAACTTCCCACGCTCACCCCCCTTCCCAGGTCAGAGCAGTTAGAAATGGAAGGAGGGGGAATTCAACTCCCTCCTCAGCCAGAGAAAAGCCCGCCTGATGGGCATGGCGTCCACCCCCCTCTTTCCCCAATACCACAGGTAGAATCCTCAGAAGGGGAGGGGGCAGCGCCTCCCCCTTCACCATGAACCCGGAGAAAACAAAAAAGAGCAAGGGGGAGAGAGAGGAGGGGTGTGGAAGAGAGCACCTTGAGGCAGAGTGAGAGAATTCGCGCCAGAAGGCCCCCTTTATAAGAGTCAAGGGGAGCAGGGATTCCTTGTTCTGTCAACTCTCTTGCATGTCGCTGGACACGTGTTATTGTGTTGCTTCATGAGAAGGCGTAGCTTCTGTTTGGATATTACTTTAATTAAGACTGAATTGCTTTCACCAACTGGTCTGGTTCCTGAGTCGTCCTGGACACGACACTACCCAATAAGCAACTGTGAATCTTGTTTTCATAAATTTGGTATTATAGAAATATAAAACAGCTGATATACACCCTCTGTCCTCTTTATAAAACAGTCCTCATCATATATATATACATTCTAGAATATAATAGCTGCCATTATTTTTTCCCAGCCTTCTTTTTCTTGCTACAGAGAAGTGTTTTAATAAACTTTTATATGCCTTACACCTGTAATATTCTTAGAAGTTGTTAATGTTATGTATGGATTTTTGGAATTTAAATGGAGAAAAGTTATCTTCCGGTATGACTGCTGATGCAATCAAGTTGTCATCTTATGCGTTTATAATCATCAGAGGAGAGTGCTTGCAAGTTTGTAGTCACAATGGCAAGTACCTATACACAAGAGGGAGGTATTGGCAGATTCAGAGGAACTCTGAGGTTTCCAGAAGTACAAACAATATTCCGAAAAAAAGCCTGAGGAAAGATCCCCAAAACAGCTCAATGAGGACTGAATGTGCTCTGTGACATTGACTGCTGAGTGACTGCTGGATGATGATGATGATGGAAAAGGAGATGGGAAGGGAAATAGAATTTATTAGTTATTATTTAATTAGATAATTTATATACACCTTAACATTTTTAGAAAAGAAATCTCTAAGTGGTTTCACAAGTATTATAAAATAGTACAAATAAAAATTTCTTGTTTAGATTCTCTGTAGAAACATTAGTAACACAAGAAAGAAGCAAAGTAAGAAGAACACCAACAAACATACAAAAATATAATTCTCTATCTTTGGAGATGGCAGGTGTTGCCACCACTCACTGTATGCTCAGAGGCACATGTTACCAAATTCTTCCAAGGTACACAGCAAGTATATTGGACTGTGAAAGACCAACCCAAATTGTGTTTGCATTTTTACAAATGTGTAGGGTAGTACAATATCTCAGAGAGGAGGTCAGGTCTCCTGCTCCCCTGGTACATTCACTATAGCTGCCCAATTTCTCTGCTTTTTACAGTTTGATAGACATATCTGTGGGCTATAGGTACGTTCTTAAATTGCAAGGTTTTTTGCCTATTAGTGAATATGAATCTATGACATTCCAGAGTTCAGATAGACCTTGTTAAAAGTTCCAGTAAGATAGGAAGCTCTCTTATACACCTTCTTGTTTAGGAGGAGTGAATAGCTAGCCTGGGTTGATTCAGTGTGAAAGGTTTACTGAGAAGCTGTAGTGATGTAGCTTGTCATACGGGACAGTGGCCAGCAGTTCCTGACGATTATAGCTGTGAGAGGGAGATTAGGAAATTCAGTTAGAACAGTAGGGACAGCAAACATCAAGTAACTTGTATGTATACTTGAGGAGACAGGATAAGAACTTTGTTCATATGATGGCAGCGAACTGGCAATACCAGCAATGGATCTCTCACTCCTGTGGTCATGTCACAGTTCACACCTCATCCCAAGTAGAGTTCCTTATTGTGGGCCCACTTTCAACACTAATCTCTACTTCTATAATAAGGTACAAGATATTAAATAGCACCACCAAAACAGCACAGGTACTTCCCGCACAATGATTTCTTTTGACATGTGAACAATGTTGTCTTCATCAAGATTACCTCTAGAAATGGCAAGATTTATTGCAAGCAGATTCACTTCTGCCCAGGTGCTCTGTACTTATTTGTGTCCCCTGCCTGCCCATCCAAGCAGTAAGCTGATGCTCCTCCCCATGTGCAGATTTTCTTTGATTAGGCGAACCAAACTGCCTTTTGAAGCAGCAAGTTGGTATGACTGCTTGTGAGATTTCCTCATGAGTAAGTTCCCATGTGAGGTAAAATTGAGCTTTCCTGTGTATTTTGAATTCACTTTAAAATCAATATTAAATGCCTTCCTTGATACTACATCACAAAATATAAGTCTTTGCAGAATTTCATTGGGGAACAAAATCCAATCTAACTGGGGGCAGCTTTGATTCTTTCCAGTGTCAAGCAACATTAATTATTATCATAAGACTTCCAAATCCAAAGAGGATAGTTCTTCCTTAGAAACAATAAATGTTACATGCCAGAGAGGGAGAAATATAGTTTTAAACTAAGTTTTAAAAAATCATTCTAGCTAACGAAAAGTTATTTTTGAAATAACCTTCCAAGCCAGAATTGAGGAAGTGATAAGAGACTGGCTTTTCTTTATGCTGGGGAACAAATTGTTCTTTTGTGCTTAATGAATGGATTTGAATATCCATGTCAGGAACTTGTTGGTACTACTTGGAAGAGTTATCAATTAATATTGCGACTGCACAACGTAGAGATGTATGTTCCCTAAATTTATCTCATTAAAACCAATGACAAATATTGAGAAGCATGTTGAATATTCTGAAAGTTGACCTGGATTGACACAGACTTACAGTTTCTTGACTCATCTGGAACTGACTCCGATTAGTGTACAATTCATCATTCGTTCTTGCTTTCTGCTGTATCCTGATTATAAGATTAATGCATTGGGGAGACAGTAACTTGTGGAAGATCTTGCCATAGGGCCATGGGATGAACTTAATGGCCTTCTAGCATAGTTATGTCATAAACCCTTGATTCAGAATACAAATTTCAGCAAGTCATAATGAATAGTGAGAATTAAGGGCACTTTTCTCTGGCTTGGATTTTAATCTGAACCAAAGAAGAAGTGGCTTCCTTTGACTCCCATTCACACCTTCTTCTGTAACAGCTGCTATGGTAATTTGTAGTGTAGTAGTGTACACTGTCATCAGGAAGGAAGGTCTGTCTCCCCCTCTCCCTCTCCTACCCTCCTCATCAGTACCCCACCTCTCTCCCCCTGTGACTGAAACACTACTATGGCAACATCATAGGTGCCAGGAGCCCATGTACACATATTTTTCCATTGCTCCTACCATTGGATACTAGTGTTCTGGAATAATCCACGATCCCTCAAACCAATATACTACCATAGTGGATGGCAGGGAGGAGAAACCTCCTTTTTTATTGCTGCAGTTATCAGAGCAGCAGTGACCATTGCCAGATAAGACAGTTTGGGAGCTTCAGATGACAACCACCATAATCCAGTTTGGAAATTCTTCAGTGCTACTTGCAATTGCCAGCCACAGTTTGAATGCTGCCTGGTGTTGCATTCAGAATCACTATGCTGGTATCTCTCGCCCCTCTTATTTCAAATGAATTTGGAATATTATGTTATCATGAATGTAGTAAATACACCTCTATAAAACTAGTTTTCTGTTTATATTTTTGTTACAAAAACAGGAGCAACAATAATGCTAATATGAGACTGAATTCTCCCCCTGCTTCAAGATTTTACTCTATATGAAAAAGAAGGCTCTAATTATTATGTGATGGAAGAAGAATATGACTGAAATAAGAATATGAAATAATTAATTACTTACTCCATACTAAATTCATGGTTCCATGTTGATACAGCTTGATAATCTTATATTACACTTGGGTAAAAGTGATTACACAAAGAGAAAGTGTGTTCTTAATTTTTGGACCTAACACAAAATATTCTTAAGAGTTTTTTTTAAAAAAATAAAAAAATAATACATACACAAAATATTCCAGGAAGCATCTTCAGAATTATAACTAAGAGATAAATGTATAGAGCAAAGGAACCTTTTATTTTCCACTGATGGTATTTATAAATCAACTACAGTAGCTTAAAAACTAAGGACTTAGCTCAGCTAAAGCTGATTGTAAGATCAGGTAGTTGGGTTAACTTAAGTCCTGAAAAGGGGCAAGTTTTATTTTCTATCTTTTTTTAAAGATCATGTAGAGGGAAAAGTGATGGGGCAGGAAACACATAGACTATTTGAAGGAGACACTACACATTACAGGGCTTTGGATCTTTTGAAAGCAAATTGCATGCTCTACCTCTGAGCTACAGCCTTTCCACACTCTGGCACTAGAGGAAATTTAAAATGGTGGCTCCTAAGTACCCATCACATACACATATATGTGTGTGTGTATATATATATATATTATTTTATTTATTATTTATTTATTAGATTTATATCCTGCCCTTCCTTCCAGTAGGAGCCCAGGGCAGTAATATATATTTTATCACTGACAATTGCCTCATGCCATTATCCTTTTCCCAGTATAGCAGCCAACTATGTGGAGCCAAAGCAGGGAAACATTTGAAATGATGACATTACAACAGGCGTAAGTGATACCATATGTTACAAGAAGAAGTTGTGGGATGTGTCATTTTTAGCAGCAGCCTCATGTTTCACCTAACATATGCTTCTTTCCTAAAAATGGCAGTTGTTATGCATTGCACATACACACACAAAGTTGTAAAATCTGGCCTTTACAGTTCATCCTATGATGTTTATTTAGAAGTATGCCCCACTGTGTTCAATAGGGCTTAAGCTCATGTAAGTGTGCATAGGATTGCATCCTTAGTATTGGCTAAAGGAAATTAACAAAAGGACTCAAGAGAGATATGATATGAAAGAACATAGAACATAAGAAGAGCCCTGCAGGATCAGGCTACTGGCCCATCTAGTCTAGCATCCTGTTCTCACAGTGGCCAACCAGATACCCATGGGAAGCTCACAAGCAGGGTATGAACACAACAGCACTCTCCCCTCCTGTGGAAAGGAATGGGGAAAGATCATAGCTCAGTAGCAGATCACCTGGTTTACATGCAAAAGGTCCCAGTTTCAAGCCTAGCATCTTCAGGTTGGGCTGGAAAAGTCTAAATCCCTAGAGGAATTGCTACCAATCAGTGTACAGAACACAGACCCAGATGGACCAAAAGTTTGATATGCTATGTTTTCCTATGAGTGAACATAAAACCACTTATAAAAAAGCATAATATTTGGTTTACTAAAACTTTATATTAAGATATATTAGACATGATGGCAAATGGTAGATCCTGGAACAGAAGAGGGAAGTACTTTGTTGGTCTCAGATGCATCACCACCTCCTAATTCACATACTGCAGCTGCAAGAAAGCTACATTGTTGTTACCAGACTTTTCTCAGGAGAGGAGAAAGACATGCACTATGTTAGCATCCTCTAAATGTCATTTCATTCTAGTCTCTTGCGCTGCTGCTATCAGTTTAAGTTTTTTATTTCTTGGCTCCCATGCCACTATCTCTTTTATACAGTTTTAACAGATAAGAGTGTGGGTGTTGATGCTAAAATAACACATATAATCGAGGGCATAAGCATTAAACAGGGAAATCTAAGTTTTTAACAAAGTCACTGTGGAACAGGGGAAGGAGGAAATAAACAGGGCCTTAGAGATATAAAATAATATTGTACCTATAAACACACATTGAAAATTGGTTGCTTCTGTGAACCTAGCCACATTGTCTGAATTAATGGAAAGTCTGAAATTCAAAGGGTGATTCATTCCTCTGTCAATATTATTATGCTTAATGGCTCCTGTTAAGTTTCATAGGTTTTATGTATTTACCTTAAAGAGATCCCTCCCTCAATGTCAGAAAAGTGTAAGTTTAGTATCCAGGTTCCAGATTCTGTTGCAGATATTTAACAAAAGTTCTCAAGGCTGCAGTTTGTAACAGTGATGGCAGCAAGTTTCATAACTGGGAGATTCAGAACATCAAACTCAGGAGTTTACCCCACCTGCTAATTTAAAGTTCAGTCCAAATACCTGCTCAACATTTGCCCAGCTCAAAATGGGATCAACTTAGCACCAGACTTACCTGGACACTAGATGTTGATACACCTCTGCTATTCCAAACCTAGCTTTGTTGTGACAAGAGGAGAGTGATGCTGGAGAAGCCTCGTAACAGTGGTATTCAAGTGTAGTGTTCAAGTAGACATTGCTGTCAGGAATCCTTAGAAACCGTGGCATCAATGAATTTTACTCTTGTTCTTGTTTTTAATGTTTGCTTCTGTAGGTCACTTTGAGTCACTTTTGTGAAAAAAGAGAACAATAAAACAACAAACAAACTGAAAAAGACCATTCACAGATTCCTGGCAGCAATGCCACTTCAAGCACCCTCATGAGCCTCCTCATTGCCAGAAATCTTAGGGACTTAATAGTAATAAGGATGGTACCATCAGTGCTCATCTAAAAGGTCCTGATAAGACAAGAGGAAAAGTTTGGCTCTTAGGTGCCTACTATAGATTCAGTGAACTATGTAAAAATTGTAAGTCAGCATTTTCTCCTTCTCAGTATAAATAATAGACACTTTCAAGTGCATATTCATAGAGCAAAACTAAAGGGAGAATAATTATGGCCTTAAAAGAAACATAATTCAGAGCAAACATAGGAACTGTAACTCTTTTGCAAGTTGCAACAAGTTCAAAGATGACTACGAGCTATGTCCAGTATCCAATAGTCATGCTAGTAGTCAAATGGAAGTTCAGAGTTTTCCAGATATGGCATATAGTTTACCAGTTGTTAGTTTGGATATTAGGTAAATATTATTTCTATCACAAAATTGCAAGAAGACTGGGTTAAAGGTGAATCAGAAATAATAAACTCATTTCCCTCTATATTGTGATAAACTGATAGTATTGGGGGGGAAGTTACTTTCATGTTGTCATTTATTCTAAAGGCAAAAAATAAAGCACCAAGGAAAACAAATCAATACAGGAAATATGTTGCATACTGTCAAGGGCTGAATCTGGGAATCTTTGAGACCATGTATGTCAGCCCCACATGGTGAGTCACTAAACTGTGCATTGCATTATCTGCCTAAGCAGCATAGCTTCCTCAGGCCCTAGACTGCCACCATCCCATGCTGGTCATTGGATTCTCCTGGACAGGAAGGGCTTTAAGATAGCTTCCTGTTGCAGTTAAGCCTTGTTCAAGCAACATGGCCTGTATTCAATGCAGCGCTAAGTCACTGGTTCTGTTAGCACAATGTTTTCCCTTTGCACAATTCTCCCCCCCCTGGTGTGTTCCCTAAATCTGTTCTGGGGATTCCCCCAGCCCTCCAAAACATATTTCCCATTGCACTAGCACTAATACTTAGTTGAATACTGCCTACCTTAGCTCTTGCACATTGACCATCCACTTCACTTCCGACTTGCTTCTCGGTCCTGTCTCCTGCATTGTCCTTCAGTCCTGATTGGCTCTTGGATCCTGATGACTGGCTTTGTCCCATGTAGAGGGGACAAAAGCAGAAAGGGTGCAATCTGGTCTGGCTGAGCCTCTGAGCCTGCTCCACTTCATCCCACAGGTACTTAAGCCTATAGCTTGACTGGTGGTGTGAGCCTCTGGTGTGGGTCAAAGAATGAGAGCGTAAGGGCTCTTAGCCTGAGGCTTTCAGCTGTGGGCCAGAAACTGATGTGCAAACCAATTGGAAAGGGTGGATGTTCATCAAGGTGGTCCTCCTCAAGGAGGGGAACAGGTACATACCACTAGCAAGACCACAGCTCCTGGTTCCTGGCTCCCGAGTCTTCTCAGAGGGCACCCCATGTCCCAGCCCTGACATACTGTATATAAAAATAAGAATCAGATTGCACTTCTAATAGATTTATGAGAAACAATACATTACCAAGTCAAGAGTTTAGTTACAGATTATTTCAGAAGAATAACTGAAATTAAGCATCAACCGTCAACAGAAGTTCAATATATGACACTGAAAGAACAAAACATCCTAATGGTAACCTATTGTTTAACCTATTTTAAAAAGTTGTCTTCATCACTAGCACATGCTGCTATCTCTAATTCCAAGAATATATAACTACCATCTGCATTTATGTAGTGCTGGCAAGAATAAACCACTCCACAGAAATACATGCTGTGGTTAAAATACTTTTGAAAGTCAACGCTCAGCTTCTTCAAGGAAAACTCTTCTCATTCACTTCAGTAACTGAATGATTTTTTAGATTCTTCCTTGTGAGCCACAATGCACAACTTTCTCAATAAAGAAACACTGCCAGCTGTCATTTAGCTGTGGGTGCAAGTACACATCACATGTTTAGAGCAATGAGGCTGCTTTGGAAACTCCTTAGCTACTATAATCAATCCCCAAATCCACACACACAAAAAAGTTATGTAAGTTGAAGCAGAAGCTGATTATGCTTGTCATTGATTAGCTGGCTTCCCTTTGATGCCACTTAGGCCCCATCTTTACTATTGGATGGCTGTGTTTCAGTTCTTACATTGTTTCGGAAAGTGCACATTTGATAGATTTGTTTTAAATGCAAACTGAATTGATTTTCTCCCCCAACCCTAGTTAGGGGTCAAGGCACTAAAGGATATACTTAAATAAACAGTCAGGTTAACCATCTCAATAACACACTGAGCCCAGGGCTAAATACTTTCCACAAATATATTATGACCTGTTAGTGAGTGTAACCTGGAAAATTTGACTGAGAAATAAATGAAGCCATGAAATGAGAAAAATAATACATGATCATAAGAGCCTGGAGCACTGAATATTTATTCACAGAAAATTGCTCCAAATAGACTTGTCTTATTTGTCACAGTGCAACTTCTGTTCAAAAAGTAGTTCTAGTCATAAATTGCTGGGCATTTGAGACAAATCAACAATTTTCAAGATAAAAAAAATTGGGAGTAAAAGAACAGATGTGTCAATTTAGGCTACACCAAATATGAGCTTTACACTTTAGAGAAGATGGTATAACAGAAGGACATAGTTGAGTTTCCTTGAATTCATTTCATGAAAGCATTTTTGGCAGGTCTCAAAACAAATGTTTATTAATGGCTTAGAAGAAGAATATAGGACAGAAAAGCAGTCTATACATTTATATGATTTTCTGTCTAGACCAATATGTCAATCTCACTGCTTGGTCATGAACAGATCTTGGATAATGGCGATGATTTCAAATTTGGTTGAAGGCTGAGAATTTAGTTGAGATTGGGCAGGTTACCAACCAAAGTTTTTTTGGGGGGATGAAACTGCATGAAACCTCTTTATAAGAGGTGACTCCAGGCCTCAAGACAGTTTTCAGGGAGTGGGTGGGTAAAATAGTATCATGGTCCCAAAGGGGATGGATCCCCTCCTTGCTGTTTCAAGTAGTGTCCCCTGCCGGAAATGTCAGGCAGCAGTACTGACTCAGGAGTGCCTGGGGCATGATGAAGGTGTCATGTGCATTGCATTGTGGAAAAATGTGAATGGCACATATATGGCTGAGTCCTGCCATAAAGTGCCAGCTCTCCAAGGTCATCATTGTTACTGGGGTGTCCCTGGCACTATTTGCAAGGGCCTCTCAGCAGCATTACCACCACATCTGGCAGCAGTGCTGATTAAAACACCAGGTCTGCATGACTGGGACTTATCAGTGCAATATAAATTTCCCCACTCACAATGCTCACAATAGATACACATTGAACACATCTTGGGCATCATATTATGGAGGAATGCAAATGGTGCGTAGGGATAGGGAAGAAATTTGATTCAATTTGCATTTAATGCCAAATGTATCAAATTTGCACTTTCTGAAATTATATGAGATCCAAAACACAGCCAGACTTATCCAAATTTTGTGATGAAGTTGTCCAACTAAACAATGTTTTAAAAATGCATATACATTAGGGCCCTACTCATACAGCGGGTTACGTTCCAGACCCCTGCTGTATAGCGAAAAAAGCTGTAATGCGGAACCCATTGAATAGAATGGCACACAATGCACAAAAACCGCTGTAAAAGCAGAACAAGCACCGTATAAGTGGGGTTTTAGTCTAATTGCGTCTAATTGAGACTGCTGTTTTAGCGAATCGCTATAAAGACAAGCACTGTAAAGCAGGGCCCTACTGTATATAAAACTAAAATGAATATATTTGTGAAAATAGCATATAAAATGCATTTCATTAGGATAAATTGCTTGCAAAAATGTGTACACTAGTTAAAACTGCATACAAAAATGTGTTTGTGAGTAGAAAATTCACACTAAAATGCTGAAGAATTTTCATGTGGGTTTTTAACAAAATAAATTGTCAATTGCTGCAGAAACCGGGAGATCTGATTGGAATAAATGAGAAACTGAGATAACCAAAATGAGATCCTTCCATCCTCAGGAGCAAGTGTCAGCAAATTAAGTTGCACAGGCCTGGTGTTCTTGCCTATATTGAAACAAAACAAAATAAGATAAAATGGGGGGGGGGAATCCCAGGTAGCAATGGTAGTGCTTGCCCAAGGATGCTATCTGCTGGTACCAGGACTGGGTGAGACAATTTATTTGTTGTTTGTTGCTTCCTTTATGTCCTCAATAAGTGATTGTTTTTGAAGCAGTAAAATAATATGAGCTGGTTCCACCAATGTTTGAACTACCCAGACTCTTCTGTTTATCAGCTTTTCAAAGAAAGATAAGGTACTAGCTTTTTTTAAAAAAATATCAAGTTTGAAAAGGCAGCTCTTGCTAGAGAAGTTTGAAACAACTGTCCGTACACATTTATGAATGTTATGAGTGTTACATTCACAAGGCAGGAATACTCTGCCTGATATTTTACACACTTTCATATGATAAACATGACCCTATAAAGTGGCCTTAAAGTGACCCTGAAATTGTTTTTGTAATTATTCTAGCCAAGCATCACAGCTGAGTGCATCACTGAAATTAAAAATAGAGTAGCAGTTTTTTTAAGCTGGCAAAGCATCAAAATGGCTGAACTGCAGATATTATTTAGCAGAAGTAGAACAGGAATCTAAGAAATTGCAAGAAGATTAAATTTATATACAGGCGGGCCCCGCTTATACAGCAGGTTCCGTTCTGGACTGCCGCCGTAAAGCGGAAATCGCCGAAAAGCAGAACCCATTGAGAATAATGGGCGCGTCTAGCAAAAATGCCACGAAAATGCTGCAAAATGCCGCAAAAGTGCAAAAGTGGCTTTAAAGTGGGGAATTGAAAGCCGCCGCATTAGCGGAACGCCGGAAAGTGAAGCGCCGTAAGCAGGGCCCTACTGTATACACACATTAAGGGCTTGCTATTCAGTTAAAATTGCAATGAATATAAAAATGTAAAAAGTAAATGTAAAAATGCATATAGAAAAAGAGGATACACTCACTAATCACCCAGAGGAGGGCATTTCAGAGGGTGGCTGCTATTTCTGACAATGCTTACATCCATGTTGTCACCAAACAATCCATTATGGAATGGCAAGTAGGGTCTTCTCAGAAGACCTGAAAGATTAGCTTGCTCTGTATTGGGGAAGGCAGTCTGCTAGATAACCTGATCCAAGTTATTTAGGGCTTTAAATGTTTGTAACAAAACCTTGAACTTGGCTTGGTATCTAATATATTTAGATTATATCAAAGTCAAGAAGTGGAGTTAACGTAAGGAAGTACAGATAACACAGGCTGTGTGCATAGACTCCCCCACTCCCTGAAGAATTGGAATACTAATTGTGCAGGGTTCCAGCTCACAGTGAGGTCTACACCTAATGTGTGAATGTTTGAGGCTGGCAGTGTGATTCTGCTACTTCTTTAATCATGTGAAGGGGAATTCTGTGCCTTTTTTGTTGTATTGAACAGTTTTATTACATTTTCTAACAACAAATTTTAGGAATCCCCCCAATACCTATGTATCTTCAAATAAGAACATTGGCAAAAAAGGCATAGAATGGAGATAACACTCGGTCCTTCATAAGACTGAAGACCTTCCTTTTTCAAATAGACTTTTAAACAGACACCTTTTCTCAGTCTGCGTCTTAAGTTGGAATTGTTTTTTAAGATGTTTTTAAAGCTGTTTTGTTTTAATATGCTTTAGAGTGTTTTTAGTGTTTTTGTTTGCCACCCTGGGCTTCTTCTTGGAGGAAGGGTGGGATATAAATTAAAAAAAGAACAACATTTGATTCATGGTCTAAACCAGTAAATCTGTCTTGAGAACTGAAACGAGTATTTTTTATGGTGTTCCTCTTCCACCTGCAGCTTGCTTTTCTCCAGTTTTTCCTTGATCTTTTTTATTACTCTACCTCTCTCTTCAAGGTCTCTCCTTGTATTGTTCCATGAGTTCCAAATCACCTTGTTCTTGGTATTCCAGACCAGCTGCTTCTTCATGAAATTCACAAATTGTAGATTCCAGCTCAGTAAGGTACACCGGCTCAACCCCCAAGCAGTGAGAAAGAAAGCGATGGAAAGTTGGGCTCATTCCATCAGTTCTGCTGAAAGACCTGCTCCATCCATTGTTTCCTGCCCCTGAGCTATTTCTGGTCCAGCCGGTCATTATAAATACTATTTAAACACTAATACCTGAGTTTCCTTTTTTCCTTTTCTCTTCCTGTCCCTTCTCCTTTGTATGTCCTCTTTTATATATTTTAAGCCTATGGGCTGTCTCTTTTCCTGTCTTCTTTTAATTGATTGTGTGTAAGTTACTCTGGGAGCCTTTTTGGCTGATGAGTCGGGTACAAATGTTCTAAAAAAACAATGGACCAAATAAACAAAAAAGCCAAGAATAAAACATAAACAACTCAGGCAGATGAAAAAAATGGAAATGGACTGCCTTCAAGTCGATCCCGACTTACGGCGACCCTATGAATAGGATTTTCATGGTAAGCGGTATTCAGAGGGGGTTTACCATTGCCTTCCTCTGAGGCTGAGAGGCAGTGACTGGCCCAAGGTCACCCAGTGAGCTTCATGGCTATGTGGGGATTCGAACTCTGGTCTCCCAGGTCGTAGTCTGACACCTTAACCACTACACCACACTGGCTCCCCAGGGAATAAGTATGTCATTGGGAAAAAAATAGAGGTACATGTCAGTGGAGAAACCTCTCCAGTCAGCAAGATACAATGTGTAACAAGCCAATAAAACATTAACCAACTCCCCCAGTCTTCAGACTGAGGAGGAGGGGGTATTCTATTGTAGACACTAGTCAGTATTAAGTGAAGCAGTTCCATTAGTACAAGTAGTTTTAGCTGCGCAGTGGAACTTCCCGACCCTCTCCTCTCCCTACACCCCTCACATCACTTCTAAATCTATTCCAGGCTTCCCCCACAACCCTCTGGAGCAGAATTAATCAGGGGGGAGCAGGGACAGCAAAGGGCAGGGAAGTTCCATTGCACAACTAAAACTCCTTAGGCTGGCGGAACTGTTTAACTGGGTATCACCCAGTGGATTTACATGCATTACCACTGTCAAATCAATCAAGTGTTTCAGAAATTAAAAGGCATTAAAAAAGGGTTGAACTTTTTTTTTTTAAAAAAAGGTCCTCTAAATAAGAAAAAACATTTCAAAAATCTGAAACATTGGGAGAAGAAAAGGAACAAAAATATTCAAAGAGAACTGAGAAATGTGCTCTCTTTGGGTGTAGCTGCCTTTTAGTACAGCATGAATTGGACTTAAAAGACTTCATGTTTTTATCATCATTATTATTTCAATCTTTTTATTATTATTTGAAGCTGAAGTCATGCCCTTCATTTTATTCAAAATTACAGTAACTGGTGCCAGGCTTTTTTGATAACTTGTCAAGCTTCAGATGGCTGGATCTTTTCATTGAATCAATTATTTTAATCATGGCCATCTGAAAGGAGCAACAAGGTGTAAACAGGAAAAGAAGATTTCAATGAAACTGAAACCATCCATTAAGATAGATATACTGAGCAGGGCTGCCAGGTCAGAACCATTCCAAACCCTGAGATTTCAGGGGTGGGCCCTAGTGATGTCACGGGGTGGGGCCTAGTGTCATTAAGCATAATACATTAAGCATCAACCACAATTGTTTGGAACATACCACTCAAACAAAAAAAATTCTCTTGTTGAAAATTAAGGTAGAAATCTTAGCTAAATGAGAGTGTTCCCAGGTCCAGCTGAAGTGATGAGATCATTCCTTCTCACCAGCTTAGGGGATCTCAGTACGGAACATTTAATCTAGCTTACTTGCTTCTGGCAAGAAAGGTTTAAGTGCCCTCAGGCCAGGCCAGTCATCAGAACGCCAGTGTAGGAAAAAGGGACCCTAGCATTGTGGAGATGTTAGATGAGAACACTCAGGAGTAAAGATGGATGCCCGGGAAGGCTGCAATTCTAAGCACACTTAATTAAGAGACTAAGCCCTATAGAACTCCACAGGACTTAATTCTGAGTAGATATGGTTAAGATTGTGCTGTTGGTAAGGCTTGGCTAGGGATCCTCTGCAAAGATATCAATATTGAAGCAGGGTTGGCAATCCCCTGCCTGGCATGTCCTGCCTGCCTTTTAATGTGGTTGCTCCAAACTACTTTACAGACTTGACCCTTCACTGCAGATAGTGGTTTGAGAAATGAGTAAGTGTTAAGAAGATTATCTACTCTTTCCTGCCTACTCTGTAGGTGCTATAAACTCACTTTCACAGCCAGCCCGAGTCCAGCGAGTTATAATTGACACAGAGAAAATGCACATGGTTTGGTCTATCAAACATTAGAATGGGAACAACAGCAATTGAAGCCACATTTCCCAGTATATGAATTATTTTACCACTATTGGGCAAGAAAGAAATGGTCATGTAGTCATCAAGGTGCATCATCAGTAGGTTTAAGAGGGTTGAGCTAACCACATGGAACTACTATTGTTGCTTCCATGGATGTAAGGGAGTGAGGTCACAGGTAAATGAAATGTAAACAGAAAAAGAAAAGATGATGATTTCCTAAATGCAATACCATACCAACCACAAAAAGATTCCTATGTGTAAGGCAGAAAACTCAGCATCCCACAACCAGTCAGGGCTCCTAACCAAAACTATAAAATCCTGGCAGCCAGCCAGCCAAGGTCACAGAAATCCCCATGCAGCACAACTTGACTCGGGGGCTGTAGTAAGTGCATGATGTTGTGGCACAATTGCTGACATTAGTGAGACCCTATCAGCACATAATACCTCTGCTCTGAAATCTGCACTGGTTGCTGATTTGCTACCAGGCCATGCTCAAGGTGTGGTTTCCATGTTACAGGTGTCACATAGTACTTGTTCTGGTCTTGTAAGAAATCAGTCCTTTAGTGTGGCAGTACCTATGCATAACTCCCTGCCTATTGACATTAGGCAGATGCCTTCATTGTACTCTTTTTGGCACCTGCTTAAAACATTTTTGTTTAGTCAAGCCTACCTAGGCATGTAGAAGCTATTGTGTTTTTTATCTGTTTTTAACACATTGTTGGTTTTATTATTTTGAACGTTTTTCAATACATGTCTTTAACAGCTTTTGCCAATAATTTCATTGTTTTAATTCCTTCTGTAAACTGCTTTGAGGATTTTTACAATAAAACAGTGTATAAATGTTATAAATAACATACATAAACAAATTTCAGAGTCACTATGGCCCTTGGGTCTCTTTTCTCTTTTAGGAACAAAGGAATCTTCCTTATACCAAGTCAGGCCATTTGGTACTACCTAGCTCAGTACTGGTGACATGGACTAGCATTGGCTCTCCAGGATTCCAGGCAATTGTCTTTTCCAGAGATTGGATTTTAGAGCTTTGCATGCAAAGCATGTGCCCTTCCACTGAACTATAGCCCTTTCCCTGTTTAAAAAAGTATCCTTTAAAATTGTTCTTTTCAATTCACTAATGAATGCACAGCACACCTATGGCAGATCCACATCATTCATTTAAAGCACATTCAACACACATTTGAAGCATATGAATCCCACCACAGAATCACAGGAACTGTAGTTTGTTAAGGGTGGTGGGAACCGTAACTGTGAGGGGGAAGCTACACTTCCCAGGATTCTTTGGGGGAATTAATGTGCTTTAAATGCAAGTTGGACATGCTTTAAATGTATTGTGTGGATCTACTTAAGAAACCTTGCCTGCATGTAAATCATTTTAATTATTTTTTTAAAATGAAAAAGTTTACTGGGTGACTATGGGCTACTCACCATCTCGCAGCCTAATCTGCCCCTCAAGAGAAAACAACAGATGAGGACCATGACTACTCCAAGGAAGAAGGGCACACTTAAAATCTAGATGAAATAATAATGTACAATTATAGTGTCATAGCATCTTTAATTTTTTTTACTGGAAACCAGGACTTGGGAAACAAAAATATACACATCATACTGTGCAGCCCTAGGCATATTTATTCAGAAGTAAGTCCCAGTGAGTTATAGTTAGTGTTCTGCACTGTTAAAATGTATAAAAAGAACCAGCTGAGGCCACTGGCAGAAACAAAATGCAGGGATGGATGGACTAGTGGTTCACATACAGTAGCAATAATGATCATTTACCATCACTGAT